>NC_080404.1:311704-615909 GCF_030265065.1 Corythoichthys intestinalis
ATTACTTGCTTGCCCCTGGTAGGTAGACAGGCCTTCCCAAGCCTATTCTGTAATAGTCCCAGCAAATTACTTGCTTATCCCTGGTAGGTAGACGGGCCTTCCCAAGCCTATTCTCTCATCGCCTCAGCCCATGACTTATTTCTCCCTGGTAGGTAGACAGGCTTTCCCAAGCCTATTCTGTAATAGTCCCAGCAAATTACTTGCTTGCCCCTGGTAGGTAGACAGGCCTTCCCAAACCAATTCTCTTATAGCACAAGCTAATTCTCGAATAGCCCCAGCACATTACTTACTTGCCCCTGGTAGGTAGACAGGCCTTCCCAAGCCTATTCTGTAATAGCCCCAGCAAATTACTTGCTTGCCCCTTGTAGGTAGACAGGCCTTCCCAAACCAATTCTCTTATAGCCCAAGCCAATTCTCTAATAGCCGGTGCACATTACTTGCTTGCCCCTGGTAGGTAGACAGGCTTTCCCAAGCCTATTCTGTAATAGTCCCAGAAAATTACTTTCTTGCCCCTGGTAGGTAGATAGGTCTTCCCAAACCAATTCTCTTATAGCCCAAGCCAATTCTAGAATAGCCCCAGCACATTACTTACTTGCCCCTGGTAGGTAGACAGGCCTTCCCAAGCCTATTCTGTAATAGCCCCAGCAAATTACTTGCTTGCCCCTGGTAGGTAGACAGGCCTTCCCAAACCAATTCTCTTATAGCCCAACCCAATTCTCTAATAGCCCCTGCACATTACTTGCTTGCCCCTGGTAGGTAGACAGGCCTTCCCAAGCCAATTCTCTAATAGCCCGTGCACATTACTTGCTTGCCCCTGGTAGGTAGACAAGCTTTCCCAAGCCTATTCTGTAATAGTCCCAGCAAATTACTTGCTTGCCCCTGGTAGGTAGATAGGCCTTCCCAAGCCTATTCTCTCATCGCTTCAGCCCATGACTTATTTCTCCCTGGTAGGTAGACAGGCCTTCCCAAGCCTATTCTGTATTAGTCCCAGCAAATTACTTGCTTGTCCCTGGTAGGTAGACAGGCTTTCCCAAGCCTATTCTGTAATAGCCCCAGCAAATTACTTGCTTGCCCCTGGTAGGTAGACAGGCCTTCCCAAACCAATTCTCTTATAGCCCAACCCAATTCTCTAATAGCCCCTGCACATTACTTGCTTGCCCCTGGTAGGTAGACAGGCCTTCCCAAGCCAATTCTCTAATAGCCCCTGCACATTACTTGCTTGCCCCTGGTAGGTAGACAGGCCTTCCCAAGCCAATTCTCTAATAGCCCGTGCACATTACTTGCTTGCCCCTGGTAGGTAGACAGGCTTTCCCAAGCCTATTCTGTAATAGTCCCAGCAAATTACTTGCTTGCCCCTGGTAGGTAGATAGGCCTTCCCAAGCCTATTCTCTCATCGCTTCAGCCCATGACTTATTTCTCCCTGGTAGGTAGACAGGCCTTCCCAAGCCTATTCTGTAATAGTCCCAGCAAATTACATGCTTGTCCCTGGTAGGTAGACTGGCCTTCCCAAGCCTATTCCGTAATAGCCCCAGCAAATTAATTGCTTGCCCCTGGTAGGTAGACTGGTCTTCCCAAACCAATTCTCTTATAGCCCAAGCCAATTCTAGAATAGCCCCAGCACATTACTTGCTTGCGCCTGGTAGGTAGACAGGCCTTTCCAAACCAATTCTCTTATAGCCCAAGCCAATTCTCGAATAGCCCCAGCACATTACTTGCTTGCCCCTGGTAGGTAGACAGGCCTTCCCAAGCCAATTCTCTAATAGCTCCTGCACATTACTTGCTTGCCCCTGGTAGGTAGACAGGCTTTCCCAAGCCTATTCTGTAATAGTCCCAGCAAATTACTTGCTTGCCCCTGGTAGGTAGATAAGCCTTCCCAAGCCTATTCTCTCATCGCTTCAGCCCATGACTTATTTCTCCCTGGTAGGTAGACAGGGCTTCCCAAGCCTGTTCTGTAATAGCCCCAGCAAATTACTTGCTTGCCTCTGGTAGGTAGACAGGCCTTTCCAAACCAATTCTCTTATAGTCCAAGCCAATTCTCTAATAGCCCCTGCACATTAATTGCTTGCCCCTGGTAGGTAGACAGGCCTTCGCAAGCCAATTCTCTAATAGCCCCTGCACATTAATTGCTTGCCCCTGGTAGGTAGACAGGCCTTCCCAAGCCAATTCTCTAATAGCCCCTGCACATTAATTGCTTGTCCCTGGTAGGTAGACAGGCTTTCCCAAGCCTATTCTGTAATAGCCCCAGCAAATTACTTGCTTGCCCCTGGTAGGTAGACAGGCCTTCCCAAACCAATTCTCTTATAGCCCAACCCAATTCTCTAATAGCCCCTTCACATTACTTGCTTGCCCCTGGTAGGTAGACAGGCCTTCCCAAGCCAATTCTCTAATAGCCCGTGCACATTACTTGCTTGCCCATGGTAGGTAGACAGGCCTTCCCAAACCAATTCTCTTATAGCCCAACCCAATTCTCTAATAGCCCCTTCACATTACTTGCTTGCCCCTGGTAGGTAGACAGGCCTTCCCAAACCAATTCTCTTATAGCACAAGCTAATTCTCGAATAGCCCCAGCACATTACTTACTTGCCCCTGGTAGGTAGACAGGCCTTCCCAAGCCTATTCTGTAATAGCCCCAGCAAATTACTTGCTTGCCCCTGGTAGGTAGACAGGCCTTCCTAAACCAATTCTCTTATAGCCCAAGCCAATTCTCTAATAGCCCCTGCACATTACTTGCTTGCCCCTGGTAGGTAGACAGGCCTTCCCAAGCCAATTCTCTAATAGCCCGTGCACATTACTTGCTTGCCCCTGGTAGGTAGACAGGCTTTCCCAAGCCTATTCTGTAATAGTCCCAGCAAATTACTTGCTTGCCCCTGGTAGGTAGATAGGCCTTCCCAAGCCTATTCTCTCATCGCTTCAGCCCATGACTTATTTCTCCCTGGTAGGTAGACAGGCCTTCCCAAGCCTATTCTGTATTAGTCCCAGCAAATTACTTGCTTGTCCCTGGTAGGTAGACAGGCCTTCCCAAGCCAATTCTCTAATAGCCCGTGCACATTACTTGCTTGCCCCTGGTAGGTAGACAGGCTTTCCCAAGCCTATTCTGTAATAGTCCCAGCAAATTACTTGCTTGCCCCTGGTAGGTAGACAGGCTTTCCCAAGCCTATTCTGTAATAGTCCCAGCAAATTACTTGCTTGCCCCTGGTAGGTAGATAGGCCTTCCCAAGCCTATTCTCTCATCGCTTCAGCCCATGACTTATTTCTCCCTGGTAGGTAGACAGGCCTTCCCAAGCCTATTCTGTAATAGTCCCAGCAAATTACTTGCTTATCCCTGGTAGGTAGACAGGCCTTCCCAAGCCTATTCTCTCATCTCCTCAGCCCATGACTTATTTCTCCCTGGTAGGTAGACAGGCCTTCCCAAGCCTATTCTGTAATAGTCCCATCAAATTACTTGCTTATCCCTGGTAGGTAGATAGGCCTTCCCAAGCCTATTCTCTCATCGCTTAAGCCCATGACTTATTTCTCCCTGGTAGGTAGACAGGCCCTCCCAAGCCTATTCTCTCATCGCCTCAGCCCATGACTTATTTCTCCCTGGTAGGTAGACAGGCTTTCCCAAGCCTATTCTGTAATAGTCCCAGCAAATTACTTGCTTGCCCCTGGTAGGTAGACAGGCCTTCCCAAACCAATTCTCTTATAGCACAAGCTAATTCTCGAATAGCCCCAGCACATTACTTACTTGCCCCTGGTAGGTAGACAGGCCTTACCAAGCCTATTCTGTAATAGCCCCAGCAAATTACTTGCTTGCCCCTTGTAGGTAGACAGGCCTTCCCAAACCAATTCTCTTATAGCCCAAGCCAATTCTCTAATAGCCGGTGCACATTACTTGCTTGCCCCTGGTAGGTAGACAGGCTTTCCCAAGCCTATTCTGTAATAGTCCCAGCACATTACTTACTTGCCCCTGGTAGGTAGACAGGCCTTCCCAAGCCTATTCTGTAATAGCCCCAGCAAATTACTTGCTTGCCCCTGGTAGGTAGACAGGCCTTCCCAAACCAATTCTCTTATAGCCCAACCCAATTCTCTAATAGCCCCTGCACATTACTTGCTTGCCCCTGGTAGGTAGACAGGCCTTCCCAAGCCAATTCTCTAATAGCCCGTGCACATTACTTGCTTGCCCCTGGTAGGTAGACAGGCTTTCCCAAGCCTATTCTGTAATAGTCCCAGCAAATTACTTGCTTGCCCCTGGTAGGTAGATAGGCCTTCCCAAGCCTATTCTCTCATCGCTTCAGCCCATGACTTATTTCTCCCTGGTAGGTAGACAGGCCTTCCCAAGCCTATTCTGTATTAGTCCCAGCAAATTACTTGCTTGTCCCTGGTAGGTAGACAGGCTTTCCCAAGCCTATTCTGTAATAGCCCCAGCAAATTACTTGCTTGCCCCTGGTAGGTAGACAGGCCTTCCCAAACCAATTCTCTTATAGCCCAACCCAATTCTCTAATAGCCCCTGCACATTACTTGCTTGCCCCTGGTAGGTAGACAGGCCTTCCCAAGCCAATTCTCTAATAGCCCCTGCACATTACTTGCTTGCCCCTGGTAGGTAGACAGGCCTTCCCAAGCCTATTCTGTAATAGTCCCAGCAAATTACTTGCTTATCCCTGGTAGGTAGACGGGCCTTCCCAAGCCTATTCTCTCATCGCCTCAGCCCATGACTTATTTCTCCCTGGTAGGTAGACAGGCTTTCCCAAGCCTATTCTGTAATAGTCCCAGCAAATTACTTGCTTGCCCCTGGTAGGTAGACAGGCCTTCCCAAACCAATTCTCTTATAGCACAAGCTAATTCTCGAATAGCCCCAGCACATTACTTACTTGCCCCTGGTAGGTAGACAGGCCTTCCCAAGCCTATTCTGTAATAGCCCCAGCAAATTACTTGCTTGCCCCTTGTAGGTAGACAGGCCTTCCCAAACCAATTCTCTTATAGCCCAAGCCAATTCTCTAATAGCCGGTGCACATTACTTGCTTGCCCCTGGTAGGTAGACAGGCTTTCCCAAGCCTATTCTGTAATAGTCCCAGAAAATTACTTTCTTGCCCCTGGTAGGTAGATAGGTCTTCCCAAACCAATTCTCTTATAGCCCAAGCCAATTCTAGAATAGCCCCAGCACATTACTTACTTGCCCCTGGTAGGTAGACAGGCCTTCCCAAGCCTATTCTGTAATAGCCCCAGCAAATTACTTGCTTGCCCCTGGTAGGTAGACAGGCCTTCCCAAACCAATTCTCTTATAGCCCAACCCAATTCTCTAATAGCCCCTGCACATTACTTGCTTGCCCCTGGTAGGTAGACAGGCCTTCCCAAGCCAATTCTCTAATAGCCCGTGCACATTACTTGCTTGCCCCTGGTAGGTAGACAAGCTTTCCCAAGCCTATTCTGTAATAGTCCCAGCAAATTACTTGCTTGCCCCTGGTAGGTAGATAGGCCTTCCCAAGCCTATTCTCTCATCGCTTCAGCCCATGACTTATTTCTCCCTGGTAGGTAGACAGGCCTTCCCAAGCCTATTCTGTATTAGTCCCAGCAAATTACTTGCTTGTCCCTGGTAGGTAGACAGGCTTTCCCAAGCCTATTCTGTAATAGCCCCAGCAAATTACTTGCTTGCCCCTGGTAGGTAGACAGGCCTTCCCAAACCAATTCTCTTATAGCCCAACCCAATTCTCTAATAGCCCCTGCACATTACTTGCTTGCCCCTGGTAGGTAGACAGGCCTTCCCAAGCCAATTCTCTAATAGCCCCTGCACATTACTTGCTTGCCCCTGGTAGGTAGACAGGCCTTCCCAAGCCAATTCTCTAATAGCCCGTGCACATTACTTGCTTGCCCCTGGTAGGTAGACAGGCTTTACCAAGCCTATTCTGTAATAGTCCCAGCAAATTACTTGCTTGCCCCTGGTAGGTAGATAGGCCTTCCCAAGCCTATTCTCTCATCGCTTCAGCCCATGACTTATTTCTCCCTGGTAGGTAGACAGGCCTTCCCAAGCCTATTCTGTAATAGTCCCAGCAAATTACATGCTTGTCCCTGGTAGGTAGACTGGCCTTCCCAAGCCTATTCCGTAATAGCCCCAGCAAATTACTTGCTTGCCCCTGGTAGGTAGACAGGTCTTCCCAAACCAATTCTCTTATAGCCCAAGCCAATTCTAGAATAGCCCCAGCACATTACTTGCTTGCGCCTGGTAGGTAGACAGGCCTTTCCAAACCAATTCTCTTATAGCCCAAGCCAATTCTCGAATAGCCCCAGCACATTACTTGCTTGCCCCTGGTAGGTAGACAGGCCTTCCCAAGCCAATTCTCTAATAGCCCCTGCACATTAATTGCTTGTCTCTGGTAGGTAGACAGGCTTTCCCAAGCCTATTCTGTAATAGCCCCAGCAAATTACTTGCTTGCCCCTGGTAGGTAGACAGGCCTTCCCAAACCAATTCTCTTATAGCCCAACCCAATTCTCTAATAGCCCCTGCACATTACTTGCTTGCCCCTGGTAGGTAGACAGGCCTTCCCAAGCCAATTCTCTAATAGCCCGTGCACATTACTTGCTTGCCCCTGGTAGGTAGACAGGCTTTCCCAAGCCTATTCTGTAATAGTCCCAGCAAATTACTTGCTTGCCCCTGGTAGGTAGACAGGCTTTCCCAAGCCTATTCTGTAATAGTCCCAGCAAATTACTTGCTTGCCCCTGGTAGGTAGATAGGCCTTCCCAAGCCTATTCTCTCATCGCTTCAACCCATGACTTATTTCTCCCTGGTAGGTAGACAGGCCTTCCCAAGCCTATTCTGTAATAGTCCCAGCAAATTACTTGCTTATCCCTGGTAGGTAGACAGGCCTTCCCAAGCCTATTCTCTCATCGCCTCAGCCCATGACTTATTTCTCCCTGGTAGGTAGACAGGCCTTCCCAAGCCTATTCTGTAATAGTCCCATCAAATTACTTGCTTATGCCTGGTAGGTAGATAGGCCTTCACAAGCTAATTCTCTCATCGCTTCAGCCCATGACTTATTTCTCCCTGGTAGGTAGACAGGCCTTCCCAAGCCTATTCTGTAATAGTCCCAGCAAATTACTTGCTTGCCCCTGGTAGGTAGATAGGCCTTCCCAAGCCTATTCTCTCATCGCCTCAGCCCATGACTTATTTCTCCCTGGTAGGTAGACAGGCCTTCCCAAGCCTATTCTGTAATAGTCCCAGCAAATTACTTGCTTGCCCCTGGTAGGTAGACAGGCCTTCCCAAACCAATTCTCTTATAGCACAAGCTAATTCTCGAATAGCCCCAGCACATTACTTACTTGCCCCTGGTAGGTAGACAGGCCTTCCCAAGCCTATTCTGTAATAGCCCCAGCAAATTACTTGCTTGCCCCTTGTAGGTAGACAGGCCTTCCCAAACAAATTCTCTTATAGCCCAAGCCAATTCTCTAATAGCCGGTGCACATTACTTGCTTGCCCCTGGTAGGTAGACAGGCTTTCCCAAGCCTATTCTGTAATAGTCCCAGAAAATTACTTTCTTGCCCCTGGTAGGTAGATAGGTCTTCCCAAACCAATTCTCTTATAGCCCAAGCCAATTCTAGAATAGCCCCAGCACATTACTTACTTGCCCCTGGTAGGTAGACAGGCCTTCCCAAGCCTATTCTGTAATAGCCCCAGCAAATTACTTGCTTGCCCCTGGTAGGTAGACAGGCCTTCCCAAACCAATTCTCTTATAGCCCAACCCAATTCTCTAATAGCCCCTGCACATTACTTGCTTGCCCCTGGTAGGTAGACAGGCCTTCCCAAGCCAATTCTCTAATAGCCCGTGCACATTACTTGCTTGCCCCTGGTAGGTAGACAGGCTTTCCCAAGCCTATTCTGTAATAGTCCCAGCAAATTACTTACTTGCCCCTGGTAGGTAGATAGGCCTTCCCAAGCCTATTCTCTCATCGCTTCAGCCCATGACTTATTTCTCCCTGGTAGGTAGACAGGCCTTCCCAAGCCTATTCTGTATTAGTCCCAGCAAATTACTTGCTTGTCCCTGGTAGGTAGACAGGCTTTCCCAAGCCTATTCTGTAATAGCCCCAGCAAATTACTTGCTTGCCCCTGGTAGGTAGACAGGCCTTCCCAAACCAATTCTCTTATAGCCCAACCCAATTCTCTAATAGCCCCTGCACATTACTTGCTTGCCCCTGGTAGGTAGACAGGCCTTCCCAAGCCAATTCTCTAATAGCCCGTGCACATTACTTGCTTGCCCCTGGTAGGTAGACAGGCTTTCCCAAGCCTATTCTGTAATAGTCCCAGCAAATTACTTGCTTGCCCCTGGTAGGTAGACAGGCTTTCCCAAGCCTATTCTGTAATAGTCCCAGCAAATTACTTGCTTGCCCCTGGTAGGTAGATAGGCCTTCCCAAGCCTATTCTCTCATCGCTTCAGCCCATGACTTATTTCTCACTGGTAGGTAGACAGGCCTTCCCAAGCCTATTCTGTAATAGTCCCAGCAAATTACTTGCTTATCCCTGGTAGGTAGACAGGCCTTCCCAAGCCTATTCTCTCATCTCCTCAGCCCATGACTTATTTCTCCCTGGTAGGTAGACAGGCCTTCCCAAGCCTATTCTGTAATAGTCCCATCAAATTACTTGCTTATCCCTGGTAGGTAGATAGGCCTTCCCAAGCCTATTCTCTCATCGCTTAAGCCCATGACTTATTTCTCCCTGGTAGGTAGACAGGCCCTCCCAAGCCTAATCTCTCATCGCCTCAGCCCATGACTTATTTCTCCCTGGTAGGTAGACAGGCTTTCCCAAGCCTATTCTGTAATAGTCCCAGCAAATTACTTGCTTGCCCCTGGTAGGTAGACAGGCCTTCCCAAACCAATTCTCTTATAGCACAAGCTAATTCTCGAATAGCCCCAGCACATTACTTACTTGCCCCTGGTAGGTAGACAGGCCTTCCCAAGCCTATTCTGTAATAGCCCCAGCAAATTACTTGCTTGCCCCTTGTAGGTAGACAGGCCTTCCCAAACCAATTCTCTTATAGCCCAAGCCAATTCTCTAATAGCCGGTGCACATTACTTGCTTGCCCCTGGTAGGTAGACAGGCTTTCCCAAGCCTATTCTGTAATAGTCCCAGCACATTACTTACTTGCCCCTGGTAGGTAGACAGGCCTTCCCAAGCCTATTCTGTAATAGCCCCAGCAAATTACTTGCTTGCCCCTGGTAGGTAGACAGGCCTTCCCAAACCAATTCTCTTATAGCCCAACCCAATTCTCTAATAGCCCCTGCACATTACTTGCTTGCCCCTGGTAGGTAGACAGGCCTTCCCAAGCCAATTCTCTAATAGCCCGTGCACATTACTTGCTTGCCCCTGGTAGGTAGACAGGCTTTCCCAAGCCTATTCTGTAATAGTCCCAGCAAATTACTTGCTTGCCCCTGGTAGGTAGATAGGCCTTCCCAAGCCTATTCTCTCATCGCTTCAGCCCATGACTTATTTCTCCCTGGTAGGTAGACAGGCCTTCCCAAGCCTATTCTGTATTAGTCCCAGCAAATTACTTGCTTGTCCCTGGTAGGTAGACAGGCTTTCCCAAGCCTATTCTGTAATAGCCCCAGCAAATTACTTGCTTGCCCCTGGTAGGTAGACAGGCCTTCCCAAACCAATTCTCTTATAGCCCAACCCAATTCTCTAATAGCCCCTGCACATTACTTGCTTGCCCCTGGTAGGTAGACAGGCCTTCCCAAGCCAATTCTCTAATAGCCCCTGCACATTACTTGCTTGCCCCTGGTAGGTAGACAGGCCTTCCCAAGCCTATTCTGTAATAGTCCCAGCAAATTACTTGCTTATCCCTGGTAGGTAGACGGGCCTTCCCAAGCCTATTCTCTCATCGCCTCAGCCCATGACTTATTTCTCCCTGGTAGGTAGACAGGCTTTCCCAAGCCTATTCTGTAATAGTCCCAGCAAATTACTTGCTTGCCCCTGGTAGGTAGACAGGCCTTCCCAAACCAATTCTCTTATAGCACAAGCTAATTCTCGAATAGCCCCAGCACATTACTTACTTGCCCCTGGTAGGTAGACAGGCCTTCCCAAGCCTATTCTGTAATAGCCCCAGCAAATTACTTGCTTGCCCCTTGTAGGTAGACAGGCCTTCCCAAACCAATTCTCTTATAGCCCAAGCCAATTCTCTAATAGCCGGTGCACATTACTTGCTTGCCCCTGGTAGGTAGACAGGCTTTCCCAAGCCTATTCTGTAATAGTCCCAGAAAATTACTTTCTTGCCCCTGGTAGGTAGATAGGTCTTCCCAAACCAATTCTCTTATAGCCCAAGCCAATTCTAGAATAGCCCCAGCACATTACTTACTTGCCCCTGGTAGGTAGACAGGCCTTCCCAAGCCTATTCTGTAATAGCCCCAGCAAATTACTTGCTTGCCCCTGGTAGGTAGACAGGCCTTCCCAAACCAATTCTCTTATAGCCCAACCCAATTCTCTAATAGCCCCTGCACATTACTTGCTTGCCCCTGGTAGGTAGACAGGCCTTCCCAAGCCAATTCTCTAATAGCCCGTGCACATTACTTGCTTGCCCCTGGTAGGTAGACAAGCTTTCCCAAGCCTATTCTGTAATAGTCCCAGCAAATTACTTGCTTGCCCCTGGTAGGTAGATAGGCCTTCCCAAGCCTATTCTCTCATCGCTTCAGCCCATGACTTATTTCTCCCTGGTAGGTAGACAGGCCTTCCCAAGCCTATTCTGTATTAGTCCCAGCAAATTACTTGCTTGTCCCTGGTAGGTAGACAGGCTTTCCCAAGCCTATTCTGTAATAGCCCCAGCAAATTACTTGCTTGCCCCTGGTAGGTAGACAGGCCTTCCCAAACCAATTCTCTTATAGCCCAACCCAATTCTCTAATAGCCCCTGCACATTACTTGCTTGCCCCTGGTAGGTAGACAGGCCTTCCCAAGCCAATTCTCTAATAGCCCCTGCACATTACTTGCTTGCCCCTGGTAGGTAGACAGGCCTTCCCAAGCCAATTCTCTAATAGCCCGTGCACATTACTTGCTTGCCCCTGGTAGGTAGACAGGCTTTCCCAAGCCTATTCTGTAATAGTCCCAGCAAATTACTTGCTTGCCCCTGGTAGGTAGATAGGCCTTCCCAAGCCTATTCTCTCATCGCTTCAGCCCATGACTTATTTCTCCCTGGTAGGTAGACAGGCCTTCCCAAGCCTATTCTGTAATAGTCCCAGCAAATTACATGCTTGTCCCTGGTAGGTAGACTGGCCTTCCCAAGCCTATTCCGTAATAGCCCCAGCAAATTAATTGCTTGCCCCTGGTAGGTAGACAGGTCTTCCCAAACCAATTCTCTTATAGCCCAAGCCAATTCTAGAATAGCCCCAGCACATTACTTGCTTGCGCCTGGTAGGTAGACAGGCCTTTCCAAACCAATTCTCTTATAGCCCAAGCCAATTCTCGAATAGCCCCAGCACATTACTTGCTTGCCCCTGGTAGGTAGACAGGCCTTCCCAAGCCAATTCTCTAATAGCTCCTGCACATTACTTGCTTGCCCCTGGTAGGTAGACAGGCTTTCCCAAGCCTATTCTGTAATAGTCCCAGCAAATTACTTGCTTGCCCCTGGTAGGTAGATAAGCCTTCCCAAGCCTATTCTCTCATCGCTTCAGCCCATGACTTATTTCTCCCTGGTAGGTAGACAGGGCTTCCCAAGCCTGTTCTGTAATAGCCCCAGCAAATTACTTGCTTGCCTCTGGTAGGTAGACAGGCCTTTCCAAACCAATTCTCTTATAGTCCAAGCCAATTCTCTAATAGCCCCTGCACATTAATTGCTTGCCCCTGGTAGGTAGACAGGCCTTCGCAAGCCAATTCTCTAATAGCCCCTGCACATTAATTGCTTGCCCCTGGTAGGTAGACAGGCCTTCCCAAGCCAATTCTCTAATAGCCCCTGCACATTAATTGCTTGTCCCTGGTAGGTAGACAGGCTTTCCCAAGCCTATTCTGTAATAGCCCCAGCAAATTACTTGCTTGCCCCTGGTAGGTAGACAGGCCTTCCCAAACCAATTCTCTTATAGCCCAACCCAATTCTCTAATAGCCCCTTCACATTACTTGCTTGCCCCTGGTAGGTAGACAGGCCTTCCCAAGCCAATTCTCTAATAGCCCGTGCACATTACTTGCTTGCCCCTGGTAGGTAGACAGGCCTTCCCAAACCAATTCTCTTATAGCCCAACCCAATTCTCTAATAGCCCCTTCACATTACTTGCTTGCCCCTGGTAGGTAGACAGGCCTTCCCAAACCAATTCTCTTATAGCACAAGCTAATTCTCGAATAGCCCCAGCACATTACTTACTTGCCCCTGGTAGGTAGACAGGCCTTCCCAAGCCTATTCTGTAATAGCCCCAGCAAATTACTTGCTTGCCCCTGGTAGGTAGACAGGCCTTCCTAAACCAATTCTCTTATAGCCCAAGCCAATTCTCTAATAGCCCCTGCACATTACTTGCTTGCCCCTGGTAGGTAGACAGGCCTTCCCAAGCCAATTCTCTAATAGCCCGTGCACATTACTTGCTTGCCCCTGGTAGGTAGACAGGCTTTCCCAAGCCTATTCTGTAATAGTCCCAGCAAATTACTTGCTTGCCCCTGGTAGGTAGATAGGCCTTCCCAAGCCTATTCTCTCATCGCTTCAGCCCATGACTTATTTCTCCCTGGTAGGTAGACAGGCCTTCCCAAGCCTATTCTGTATTAGTCCCAGCAAATTACTTGCTTGTCCCTGGTAGGTAGACAGGCTTTCCCAAGCCTATTCTGTAATAGCCCCAGCAAATTACTTGCTTGCCCCTGGTAGGTAGACAGGCCTTCCCAAACCAATTCTCTTATAGCCCAACCCAATTCTCTAATAGCCCCTGCACATTACTTGCTTGCCCCTGGTAGGTAGACAGGCCTTCCCAAGCCAATTCTCTAATAGCCCGTGCACATTACTTGCTTGCCCCTGGTAGGTAGACAGGCTTTCCCAAGCCTATTCTGTAATAGTCCCAGCAAATTACTTGCTTGCCCCTGGTAGGTAGACAGGCTTTCCCAAGCCTATTCTGTAATAGTCCCAGCAAATTACTTGCTTGCCCCTGGTAGGTAGATAGGCCTTCCCAAGCCTATTCTCTCATCGCTTCAGCCCATGACTTATTTCTCCCTGGTAGGTAGACAGGCCTTCCCAAGCCTATTCTGTAATAGTCCCAGCAAATTACTTGCTTATCCCTGGTAGGTAGACAGGCCTTCCCAAGCCTATTCTCTCATCTCCTCAGCCCATGACTTATTTCTCCCTGGTAGGTAGACAGGCCTTCCCAAGCCTATTCTGTAATAGTCCCATCAAATTACTTGCTTATCCCTGGTAGGTAGATAGGCCTTCCCAAGCCTATTCTCTCATCGCTTAAGCCCATGACTTATTTCTCCCTGGTAGGTAGACAGGCCCTCCCAAGCCTATTCTCTCATCGCCTCAGCCCATGACTTATTTCTCCCTGGTAGGTAGACAGGCTTTCCCAAGCCTATTCTGTAATAGTCCCAGCAAATTACTTGCTTGCCCCTGGTAGGTAGACAGGCCTTCCCAAACCAATTCTCTTATAGCACAAGCTAATTCTCGAATAGCCCCAGCACATTACTTACTTGCCCCTGGTAGGTAGACAGGCCTTACCAAGCCTATTCTGTAATAGCCCCAGCAAATTACTTGCTTGCCCCTTGTAGGTAGACAGGCCTTCCCAAACCAATTCTCTTATAGCCCAAGCCAATTCTCTAATAGCCGGTGCACATTACTTGCTTGCCCCTGGTAGGTAGACAGGCTTTCCCAAGCCTATTCTGTAATAGTCCCAGCACATTACTTACTTGCCCCTGGTAGGTAGACAGGCCTTCCCAAGCCTATTCTGTAATAGCCCCAGCAAATTACTTGCTTGCCCCTGGTAGGTAGACAGGCCTTCCCAAACCAATTCTCTTATAGCCCAACCCAATTCTCTAATAGCCCCTGCACATTACTTGCTTGCCCCTGGTAGGTAGACAGGCCTTCCCAAGCCAATTCTCTAATAGCCCGTGCACATTACTTGCTTGCCCCTGGTAGGTAGACAGGCTTTCCCAAGCCTATTCTGTAATAGTCCCAGCAAATTACTTGCTTGCCCCTGGTAGGTAGATAGGCCTTCCCAAGCCTATTCTCTCATCGCTTCAGCCCATGACTTATTTCTCCCTGGTAGGTAGACAGGCCTTCCCAAGCCTATTCTGTATTAGTCCCAGCAAATTACTTGCTTGTCCCTGGTAGGTAGACAGGCTTTCCCAAGCCTATTCTGTAATAGTCCCAGCAAATTACTTGCTTGCCCCTGGTAGGTAGATAGGCCTTCCCAAGCCTATTCTCTCATCGCTTCAGCCCATGACTTATTTCTCCCTGGTAGGTAGACAGGCCTTCCCAAGCCTATTCTGTATTAGTCCCAGCAAATTACTTACTTGCCCCTGGTAGGTAGACAGGCCTTCCCAAGCCTATTCTGTAATAGCCCCAGCAAATTACTTGCTTGCCCCTGGTAGGTAGACAGGCCTTCCCAAACCAATTCTCTTATAGCCCAACCCAATTCTCTAATAGCCCCTGCACATTACTTGCTTGCCCCTGGTAGGTAGACAGGCCTTCCCAAGCCAATTCTCTAATAGCCCGTGCACATTACTTGCTTGCCCCTGGTAGGTAGACAAGCTTTCCCAAGCCTATTCTGTAATAGTCCCAGCAAATTACTTGCTTGCCCCTGGTAGGTAGATAGGCCTTCCCAAGCCTATTCTCTCATCGCTTCAGCCCATGACTTATTTCTCCCTGGTAGGTAGACAGGCCTTCCCAAGCCTATTCTGTATTAGTCCCAGCAAATTACTTGCTTGTCCCTGGTAGGTAGACAGGCTTTCCCAAGCCTATTCTGTAATAGCCCCAGCAAATTACTTGCTTGCCCCTGGTAGGTAGACAGGCCTTCCCAAACCAATTCTCTTATAGCCCAACCCAATTCTCTAATAGCCCCTGCACATTACTTGCTTGCCCCTGGTAGGTAGACAGGCCTTCCCAAGCCAATTCTCTAATAGCCCCTGCACATTACTTGCTTGCCCCTGGTAGGTAGACAGGCCTTCCCAAGCCAATTCTCTAATAGCCCGTGCACATTACTTGCTTGCCCCTGGTAGGTAGACAGGCTTTCCCAAGCCTATTCTGTAATAGTCCCAGCAAATTACTTGCTTGCCCCTGGTAGGTAGATAGGCCTTCCCAAGCCTATTCTCTCATCGCTTCAGCCCATGACTTATTTCTCCCTGGTAGGTAGACAGGCCTTCCCAAGCCTATTCTGTAATAGTCCCAGCAAATTACATGCTTGTCCCTGGTAGGTAGACTGGCCTTCCCAAGCCTATTCCGTAATAGCCCCAGCAAATTAATTGCTTGCCCCTGGTAGGTAGACAGGTCTTCCCAAACCAATTCTCTTATAGCCCAAGCCAATTCTAGAATAGCCCCAGCACATTACTTGCTTGCGCCTGGTAGGTAGACAGGCCTTTCCAAACCAATTCTCTTATAGCCCAAGCCAATTCTCTAATAGCTCCTGCACATTACTTGCTTGCCCCTGGTAGGTAGACAGGCTTTCCCAAGCCTATTCTGTAATAGTCCCAGCAAATTACTTGCTTGCCCCTGGTAGGTAGATAAGCCTTCCCAAGCCTATTCTCTCATCGCTTCAGCCCATGACTTATTTCTCCCTGGTAGGTAGACAGGCCTTCCCAAGCCTGTTCTGTAATAGCCCCAGCAAATTACTTGCTTGCCTCTGGTAGGTAGACAGGCCTTTCCAAACCAATTCTCTTATAGTCCAAGCCAATTCTCTAATAGCCCCTGCACATTAATTGCTTGCCCCTGGTAGGTAGACAGGTCTTCCCAAGCCAATTCTCTAATAGCCCCTGCACATTAATTGCTTGCCCCTGGTAGGTAGACAGGCCTTCCCAAGCCAATTCTCTAATAGCCCCTGCACATTAATTGCTTGTCCCTGGTAGGTAGACAGGCTTTCCCAAGCCTATTCTGTAATAGCCCTAGCAAATTACTTGCTTGCCCCTGGTAGGTAGACAGGCCTTCCCAAACCAATTCTCTTATAGCCCAACCCAATTCTCTAATAGCCCCTTCACATTACTTGCTTGCCCCTGGTAGGTAGACAGGCCTTCCCAAGCCAATTCTCTAATAGCCCGTGCACATTACTTGCTTGCCCCTGGTAGGTAGACAGGCTTTCCCAAGCCTATTCTGTAATAGTCCCAGCAAATTACTTGCTTGCCCCTGGTAGGTAGACAGGCTTTCCCAAGCCTATTCTGTAATAGTCCCAGCAAATTACTTGCTTGCCCCTGGTAGGTAGATAGGCCTTCCCAAGCCTATTCTCTCATCGCTTCAACCCATGACTTATTTCTCCCTGGTAGGTAGACAGGCCTTCCCAAGCCTATTCTGTAATAGTCCCAGCAAATTACTTGCTTATCCCTGGTAGGTAGACAGGCCTTCCCAAGCCTATTCTCTCATCGCCTCAGCCCATGACTTATTTCTCCCTGGTAGGTAGACAGGCCTTCCCAAGCCTATTCTGTAATAGTCCCATCAAATTACTTGCTTATCCCTGGTAGGTAGATAGGCTTTCCCAAGCCTATTCTCTCATCGCTTCAGCCCATGACTTATTTCTCCCTGGTAGGTAGACAGGCCTTCCCAAGCCTATTCTGTAATAGTCCCAGCAAATTACTTGCTTGCCCCTGGTAGGTAGATAGGCCTTCCCAAGCCTATTCTCTCATCGCCTCAGCCCATGACTTATTTCTCCCTGGTAGGTAGACAGGCTTTCCCAAGCCTATTCTGTAATAGTCCCAGCAAATTACTTGCTTGCCCCTGGTAGGTAGATAGGTCTTCCCAAGCCTATTCTCTCATTGCTTCAGCCCATGACTTATTTCTCCCTGGTAGGTAGACAGGCCTTCCCAAGCCTATTCTGTAATAGTCCCAGCAAATTACTTGCTTATCCCTGGTAGGTAGACGGGCCTTCCCAAGCCTATTCTCTCATCGCCTCAGCCCATGACTTATTTCTCCCTGGTAGGTAGACAGGCTTTCCCAAGCCTATTCTGTAATAGTCCCAGCAAATTACTTGCTTGCCCCTGGTAGGTAGACAGGCCTTCCCAAACCAATTCTCTTATAGCACAAGCTAATTCTCGAATAGCCCCAGCACATTACTTACTTGCCCCTGGTAGGTAGACAGGCCTTCCCAAGCCTATTCTGTAATAGCCCCAGCAAATTACTTGCTTGCCCCTTGTAGGTAGACAGGCCTTCCCAAACCAATTCTCTTACAGCCCAAGCCAATTCTCTAATAGCCGGTGCACATTACTTGCTTGCCCCTGGTAGGTAGACAGGCTTTCCCAAGCCTATTCTGTAATAGTCCCAGAAAATTACTTTCTTGCCCCTGGTAGGTAGATAGGTCTTCCCAAACCAATTCTCTTATAGCCCAAGCCAATTCTAGAATAGCCCCAGCACATTACTTACTTGCCCCTGGTAGGTAGACAGGCCTTCCCAAGCCTATTCTGTAATAGCCCCAGCAAATTACTTGCTTGCCCCTGGTAGGTAGACAGGCCTTCCCAAACCAATTCTCTTATAGCCCAACCCAATTCTCTAATAGCCCCTGCACATTACTTGCTTGCCCCTGGTAGGTAGACAGGCCTTCCCAAGCCAATTCTCTAATAGCCCGTGCACATTACTTGCTTGCCCCTGGTAGGTAGACAGGCTTTCCCAAGCCTATTCTGTAATAGTCCCAGCAAATTACTTGCTTGCCCCTGGTAGGTAGATAGGCCTTCCAAAGCCTATTCTCTCATCGCTTCAGCCCATGACTTATTTCTCCCTGGTAGGTAGACAGGCCTTCCCAAGCCTATTCTGTATTAGTCCCAGCAAATTACTTGCTTGTCCCTGGTAGGTAGACAGGCTTTCCCAAGCCTATTCTGTAATAGCCCCAGCAAATTACTTGCTTGCCCCTGGTAGGTAGACAGGCCTTCCCAAACCAATTCTCTTATAGCCCAACCCAATTCTCTAATAGCCCCTGCACATTACTTGCTTGCCCCTGGTAGGTAGACAGGCCTTCCCAAGCCAATTCTCTAATAGCCCCTGCACATTACTTGCTTGCCCCTGGTAGGTAGACAGGCCTTCCCAAGCCAATTCTCTAATAGCCCGTGCACATTACTTGCTTGCCCCTGGTAGGTAGACAGGCTTTCCCAAGCCTATTCTGTAATAGTCCCAGCAAACTACTTGCTTGCCCCTGGTAGGTAGATAGGCCTTCCCAAGCCTATTCTCTCATCGCTTCAGCCCATGACTTATTTCTCCCTGGTAGGTAGACAGGCCTTCCCAAGCCTATTCTGTAATAGTCCCAGCAAATTACATGCTTGTCCCTGGTAGGTAGACTGGCCTTCCCAAGCCTATTCCGTAATAGCCCCAGCAAATTACTTGCTTGCCCCTGGTAGGTAGACAGGTCTTCCCAAACCAATTCTCTTATAGCCCAAGCCAATTCTAGAATAGCCCCAGCACATTACTTGCTTGCGCCTGGTAGGTAGACAGGCCTTTCCAAACCAATTCTCTTATAGTCCAAGCCAATTCTCTAATAGCCCCTGCACATTAATTGCTTGCCCCTGGTAGGTAGACAGGCCTTCCCAAGCCAATTCTCTAATAGCCCCTGCACATTAATTGCTTGCCCCTGGTAGGTAGACAGGCCTTCCCAAGCCAATTCTCTAATAGCCCCTGCACATTAATTGCTTGTCCCTGGTAGGTAGACAGGCTTTCCCAAGCCTATTCTGTAATAGCCCCAGCAAATTACTTGCTTGCCCCTGGTAGGTAGACAGGCCTTCCCAAACCAATTCTCTTATAGCCCAACCCAATTCTCTAATAGCCCCTTCACATTACTTGCTTGCCCCTGGTAGGTAGACAGGCCTTCCCAAGCCAATTCTCTAATAGCCCGTGCACATTACTTGCTTGCCCCTGGTAGGTAGACAGGCTTTCCCAAGCCTATTCTGTAATAGTCCCAGCAAATTACTTGCTTATCCCTGGTAGGTAGACAGGCCTTCCCAAGCCTATTCTCTCATCGCCTCAGCCCATGACTTATTTCTCCCTGGTAGGTAGACAGGCCTTCCCAAGCCTATTCTGTAATAGTCCCATCAAATTACTTGCTTATCCCTGGTAGGTAGATAGGCCTTCCCAAGACTATTCTCTCATCGCTTCAGCCCATGACTTATTTCTCCCTGGTAGGTAGACAGGCCTTCCCAAGCCTATTCTGTAATAGTCCCAGCAAATTACTTGCTTGCCCCTGGTAGGTAGATAGGCCTTCCCAAGCCTATTCTCTCATCGCCTCAGCCCATGACTTATTTCTCCCTGGTAGGTAGACAGGCTTTCCCAAGCCTATTCTGTAATAGTCCCAGCAAATTACTTGCTTGCCCCTGGTAGGTAGATAGGTCTTCCCAAGCCTATTCTCTCATTGCTTCAGCCCATGACTTATTTCTCCCTGGTAGGTAGACAGGCCTTCCCAAGCCTATTCTGTAATAGTCCCAGCAAATTACTTGCTTATCCCTGGTAGGTAGACGGGCCTTCCCAAGCCTATTCTCTCATCGCCTCAGCCCATGACTTATTTCTCCCTGGTAGGTAGACAGGCTTTCCCAAGCCTATTCTGTAATAGTCCCAGCAAATTACTTGCTTGCCCCTGGTAGGTAGACAGGCCTTCCCAAACCAATTCTCTTATAGCACAAGCTAATTCTCGAATAGCCCCAGCACATTACTTACTTGCCCCTGGTAGGTAGACAGGCCTTCCCAAGCCTATTCTGTAATAGCCCCAGCAAATTACTTGCTTGCCCCTTGTAGGTAGACAGGCCTTCCCAAACCAATTCTCTTATAGCCCAAGCCAATTCTCTAATAGCCGGTGCACATTACTTGCTTGCCCCTGGTAGGTAGACAGGCTTTCCCAAGCCTATTCTGTAATAGTCCCAGAAAATTACTTTCTTGCCCCTGGTAGGTAGATAGGTCTTCCCAAACAAATTCTCTTATAGCCCAAGCCAATTCTAGAATAGCCCCAGCACATTACTTACTTGCCCCTGGTAGGTAGACAGGCCTTCCCAAGCCTATTCTGTAATAGCCCCAGCAAATTACTTGCTTGCCCCTGGTAGGTAGACAGGCCTTCCCAAACCAATTCTCTTATAGCCCAACCCAATTCTCTAATAGTCCCTGCACATTACTTGCTTGCCCCTGGTAGGTAGACAGGCCTTCCCAAGCCAATTCTCTAATAGCCCGTGCACATTACTTGCTTGCCCCTGGTAGGTAGACAGGCTTTCCCAAGCCTATTCTGTAATAGTCCCAGCAAATTACTTGCTTGCCCCTGGTAGGTAGATAGGCCTTCCCAAGCCTATTCTCTCATCGCTTCAGCACATGACTTATTTCTCCCTGGTAGGTAGACAGGCCTTCCCAAGCCTATTCTGTATTAGTCCCAGCAAATTACTTGCTTGTCCCTGGTAGGTAGACAGGCTTTCCCAAGCCTATTCTGTAATAGCCCCAGCAAATTACTTGCTTGCCCCTGGTAGGTAGACAGGCCTTCCCAAACCAATTCTCTTATAGCCCAACCCAATTCTCTAATAGCCCCTGCACATTACTTGCTTGCCCCTGGTAGGTAGACAGGCCTTCCCAAGCCAATTCTCTAATAGCCCCTGCACATTACTTGCTTGCCCCTGGTAGGTAGACAGGCCTTCCCAAGCCTATTCTGTAATAGTCCCAGCAAATTACTTGCTTATCCCTGGTAGGTAGACGGGCCTTCCCAAGCCTATTCTCTCATCGCCTCAGCCCATGACTTATTTCTCCCTGGTAGGTAGACAGGCTTTCCCAAGCCTATTCTGTAATAGTCCCAGCAAATTACTTGCTTGCCCCTGGTAGGTAGACAGGCCTTCCCAAACCAATTCTCTTATAGCACAAGCTAATTCTCGAATAGCCCCAGCACATTACTTACTTGCCCCTGGTAGGTAGACAGGCCTTCCCAAGCCTATTCTGTAATAGCCCCAGCAAATTACTTGCTTGCCCCTTGTAGGTAGACAGGCCTTCCCAAACCAATTCTCTTATAGCCCAAGCCAATTCTCTAATAGCCGGTGCACATTACTTGCTTGCCCCTGGTAGGTAGACAGGCTTTCCCAAGCCTATTCTGTAATAGTCCCAGAAAATTACTTTCTTGCCCCTGGTAGGTAGATAGGTCTTCCCAAACCAATTCTCTTATAGCCCAAGCCAATTCTAGAATAGCCCCAGCACATTACTTACTTGCCCCTGGTAGGTAGACAGGCCTTCCCAAGCCTATTCTGTAATAGCCCCAGCAAATTACTTGCTTGCCCCTGGTAGGTAGACAGGCCTTCCCAAACCAATTCTCTTATAGCCCAACCCAATTCTCTAATAGCCCCTGCACATTACTTGCTTGCCCCTGGTAGGTAGACAGGCCTTCCCAAGCCAATTCTCTAATAGCCCGTGCACATTACTTGCTTGCCCCTGGTAGGTAGACAGGCTTTCCCAAGCCTATTCTGTAATAGTCCCAGCAAATTACTTGCTTGCCCCTGGTAGGTAGATAGGCCTTCCCAAGCCTATTCTCTCATCGCTTCAGCCCATGACTTATTTCTCCCTGGTAGGTAGACAGGCCTTCCCAAGCCTATTCTGTATTAGTCCCAGCAAATTACTTGCTTGTCCCTGGTAGGTAGACAGGCTTTCCCAAGCCTATTCTGTAATAGCCCCAGCAAATTACTTGCTTGCCCCTGGTAGGTAGACAGGCCTTCCCAAACCAATTCTCTTATAGCCCAACCCAATTCTCTAATAGCCCCTGCACATTACTTGCTTGCCCCTGGTAGGTAGACAGGCCTTCCCAAGCCAATTCTCTAATAGCCCCTGCACATTACTTGCTTGCCCCTGGTAGGTAGACAGGCCTTCCCAAGCCAATTCTCTAATAGCCCGTGCACATTACTTGCTTGCCCCTGGTAGGTAGACAGGCTTTCCCAAGCCTATTCTGTAATAGTCCCAGCAAATTACTTGCTTGCCCCTGGTAGGTAGATAGGCCTTCCCAAGCCTATTCTCTCATCGCTTCAGCCCATGACTTATTTCTCCCTGGTAGGTAGACAGGCCTTCCCAAGCATATTCTGTAATAGTCCCAGCAAATTACATGCTTGTCCCTGGTAGGTAGACTGGCCTTCCCAAGCCTATTCCGTAATAGCCCCAGCAAATTACTTGCTTGCCCCTGGTAGGTAGACAGGTCTTCCCAAACCAATTCTCTTATAGCCCAAGCCAATTCTAGAATAGCCCCAGCACATTACTTGCTTGCGCCTGGTAGGTAGACAGGCCTTTCCAAACCAATTCTCTTATAGCCCAAGCCAATTCTCGAATAGCCCCAGCACATTACTTGCTTGCCCCTGGTAGGTAGACAGGCCTTCCCAAGCCAATTCTCTAATAGCTCCTGCACATTACTTGCTTGCCCCTGGTAGGTAGACAGGCTTTCCCAAGCCTATTCTGTAATAGTCCCAGCAAATTACTTGCTTGCCCCTGGTAGGTAGATAAGCCTTCCCAAGCCTATTCTCTCATCGCTTCAGCCCATGACTTATTTCTCCCTGGTAGGTAGACAGGCCTTCCCAAGCCTGTTCTGTAATAGCCCCAGCAAATTACTTGCTTGCCTCTGGTAGGTAGACAGGCCTTTCCAAACCAATTCTCTTATAGTCCAAGCCAATTCTCTAATAGCCCCTGCACATTAATTGCTTGCCCCTGGTAGGTAGACAGGCCTTCCCAAGCCAATTCTCTAATAGCCCCTGCACATTAATTGCTTGCCCCTGGTAGGTAGACAGGCCTTCCCAAGCCAATTCTCTAATAGCCCCTGCACATTAATTGCTTGTCCCTGGTTGGTAGACAGGCTTTCCCAAGCCTATTCTGTAATAGCCCCAGCAAATTACTTGCTTGCCCCTGGTAGGTAGACAGGCCTTCCCAAACCAATTCTCTTATAGCCCAACCCAATTCTCTAATAGCCCCTTCACATTACTTGCTTGCCCCTGGTAGGTAGACAGGCCTTCCCAAGCCAATTCTCTAATAGCCCGTGCACATTACTTGCTTGCCCCTGGTAGGTAGACAGGCTTTCCCAAGCCTATTCTGTAATAGTCCCAGCAAATTACTTGCTTGCCCCTGGTAGGTAGACAGGCTTTCCCAAGCCTATTCTGTAATAGTCCCAGCAAATTACTTGCTTGCCCCTTGTAGGTAGACAGGCCTTCCCAAACCAATTCTCTTATAGCCCAAGCCAATTCTCTAATAGCCGGTGCACATTACTTGCTTGCCCCTGGTAGGTAGACAGGCCTTCCCAAGCCAATTCTCTAATAGCCCCTGCACTTTACTTGCTTGCCCCTGGTAGGTAGACAGGCCTTCCCAAGCCTATTCTGTAATAGCCCCAGCACATTATTTGCTTGCCCCTGGTAGGTAGACAGGCCTTCCCAAGCCTATTCTGTAATAGCCCCAGCACATTATTTGCTTGCCCCTGGTAGGTAGACAGGCCTTCCCAAGCCTATTCTGTAATAGTCCCAGCAAATTACTTGCTTGCCCCTGGTAGGTAGACAGGCCTTCCCAAACCAATTCTCTTAAAGCCCAAGCCAATTCTCGAATAGCTCCAGCATATTATTTGCTTGCCCCTGGTAGGTAGACAGGCCTTCCCAAGCCAATTCTCTAATAGCCCCAGCACATTATTTGCTTGCCCCTGTTAGGTAGACAGGCCTTCCCAAGCCAATTCTATAATAGCCCCTGCACTTTACTTGCTTGTCCCTGGTAGGTAGACAGGCCTTCCCAAGCCTATTCTGTAATAGCCACAGCAAATTACTTGCTTGCCCAAGTATGGTAGACAGGGCTTCCCAAGCCTATTCTGTAATAGTCCCAGCAAATTACTTGCTTGCCCCTGGTAGGTAGACAGGCCTTCCCAAGCCTATTCTGTAATAGCCCCAGCAAATTACTTGCTTGCCCAAGTATGGTAGGCAGGGCTTCCCAAGCCTATTCTGTAATAGTCCCAGCAAATTACTTGCTTGCCCCTGGTAGGTAGACAGGCCTTCCCAAGCCTATTCTGTAATAGTCCCAGCAAATTACTTGCTTGCCCCTGGTTGGTAGACAGGCCTTCCCAAGCCAATTCTCTAATAGCCCCTGCACTTTACTTGCTTGCCCTTGGTAGGTAGACAGGCCTTCCCAAACCAATTCTCTTATAGCCCAAGCCAATTCTCTAATAGCCCCTGCACTTTACTTGCTTGCCCTTGGTAGGTAGACAGGCCTTCCCAAACCAATTCTCTTATAGCCCAAGCCAATTCTCGAATAGCCCCAGCATATTATTTGCTTGCCCCTGGTAGGTAGACAGGCCTTCCCAAGCCAATTCTCTAATAGCCCCTGCACTTTACTTGCTTGCCCTTGGTTGGTCCACTGGCCTTCCCGAGCCAATTCTCTTATATCCCAAGCCAATTCTCTAATAGCCCCTGCACATTACTTGCTTGCCCCTGATAGGTAGACAGGCTTTCCCAAGCCTATTCTGTAATAGTCCCAGCAAATTACTTGCTTTCCCCTGGTAGGTAGACAGGCCTTCCCAAGCCTATTCTCTCATCGCCTCAGCCCATGGCTTATTTCTCCCTGGTAGGTAGACAGGCCTTCCCAAGCCTATTCTGTAATAGTCCCAGCAAATTACTTGCTTGCCCCTGGTAGGTAGACAGGCCTTCCCAAACCAATTCTCTTATAGCCCAAGCCAATTCTCGAATAGCTCCAGCATATTATTTGCTTTCCCCTGGTAGGTAGACAGGCCTTCCCAAGCCAATTCTCGAATAGCCCCAGCACATTATTTGCTTGCCCCTGTTAGGTAGACAGGCCTTCCCAAGCCAATTCTCTAATAGCCCCTGCACATTACTTGCTTGCCCCTGATAGGTAGACAGGCTTTCCCAAGCCTATTCTGTAATAGTCCCAGCAAATTACTTGCTTGCCCCTGGTAGGTAGACAGGCCTTCCCAAGCCTATTCTCTCATCGCCTCAGCCCATGGCTTATATCTCCCTGGTAGGTAGACAGGCCTTCCCAAGCCTTTTCTGTAATAGTCCCAGCAAATTACTTGCTTGCCCCTGGTAGGTAGACAGGCCTTCCCAAACCAATTCTCTTATAGCCCAAGCCAATTCTCGAATAGCTCCAGCATATTATTTGCTTGCCCCTGGTAGGTAGACAGGCCTTCCCAAGCCAATTCTCTAATAGCCCCTGCACTTTACTTGCTTGCCCCTGGTAGTTAGACAGGCTTTCCCAAGCCTATTCTGTAATAGTCCCAGCAAATTACTTGCTTGCCCCTGGTAGGTAGATAGGCCTTCCCAAGCCTATTCTCTCATCGCCTCAGCCCATGACTTATTTCTCCTTGGTAGGTAGACAGGCCTTACCAAGCCTATTCTGTAATAGTCCCAGCAAATTACTTGCTTGTCCCTGGTTGGTAGACAGGCCTTCCCAAACCATATCTCTTATAGCCCAAGCCAATTATCGAATAGCCCCAGCAAATTACTTGCTTGTCCCTGGTAGGTAGACAGGCCTTCCCAGGCCTATTCTGTAATAGCCACAGCAAATTACTTGCTTGCCCAAGTATGGTAGACAGGGCTTCCCAAGCCTATTCTGTAATAGTCCCAGCAAATTACTTGCTTGCCCCTGGTAGGTAGACAGGGCTTCCCAAGCCTATTCTGTAATAGTCCCAGCAAATTACTTGCTTGTCCCTGGTAGGTAGACAGGCCTTCCCAAACCAATTCTCTTATAGCCCAAGCCAATTATCGAATAACCCCAGCACATTACTTGCTTGCCCCATGTAGGTAGACAGGCTTTCCCAAGCCTATTCTGTAATAGTTCCAGCAAATTACTTGCTTGCCCCTGGTAGGTAGACAGGCCTTCCCAAGCCTATTCTGTACTAGCCCCAGCACATTATTTGCTTGTCCCTGGTAGGTAGACAGGCCTTCCCAAACCAATTCTCTTATAGCCCAAGCCAATTATTGAATAGCCCCAGCAAATTACTTGCTTGTCCCTGGTAGGTAGACAGGCCTTCCCAAGCCTATTCTGTAATAGCCCCAGCAAATTACTTGCTTGCCCAAGTATGGTAGACAGGGCTTCCCAAGCCTATTCTGTAATAGTCCCAGCAAATTACTTGCTTGCCCCTGGTAGGTAGACAGGCCTTCCCAAGCCTATTCTGTAATAGTCCCAGCAAATTACTTGCTTGCCCCTGGTAGGTAGACAGGCCTTCCCAAGCCTATTCTGTAATAGTCCCAGCAAATTACTTGCTTGCCCCTGGTAGGTAGACAGGCCTTCCCAAACCAATTCTCTTATAGCACAAGCCAATTCTCGAATAGCCCCAGCAAATTATTTGCTTTCCCCTGGTAGGTAGACAGGCCTTCCCAAGCCAATTCTCGGATAGCCCCAGCACATTACTTGCTTGCCCCTGGTAGGTAGACAGGCCTTCCCAAGCCAATTATCGAATAGCCCCAGCACATTACTTGCTTGCCCCATGTAGGTAGACAGGCTTTTCCAAGCCTATTCTGTAATAGCCCCAGCAAATTACTTGCTTGCCCCTGGTATGTAGACAGGCCTTCCTAAGCCTATTCTGTAATAGTTCCAGCAAATTACTTGCTTGCCCCTGGTAGGTAGACAGGCCTTCCCAAGCCTATTCTCTCATCGCCTCAGCCCATGGCTTATTTCTCCCTGGTAGGTAGACAGGCCTTCCCAAGCCTATTCTGTAATAGCCCCAGCAAATTACTTGCTTGCTCCTGGTAGGTAGACAGGGCTTCCCAAGCCTATTCTGTAATAGTCCCAGCAAATTACTTGCTTGCCCCTGGTAGGTAGACAGGCCTTCCCAAACCAATTCTCTTATAGCCCAAGCCAATTCTCGAATAGCCCCAGCAAATTATTTGCTTTCCCCTGGTAGGTAGACAGGCCTTCCCAAGCCAATTCTCGAATAGCCCCAGCACATTATTTGCTTGCCCCTGTTAGGTAGACAGGCCTTCCCAAGCCAATTCTCTAATAGCCCCTGCACATTACTTGCTTGCCCCTGATAGGTAGACAGGCTTTCCCAAGCCTATTCTGTAATAGTCCCAGCAAATTACTTGCTTGCCCCTGGTAGGTAGACAGGCCTTCCCAAGCCTATTCTCTCATCGCCTCAGCCCATGGCTTATTTCTCCCTGGTAGGTAGACAGGCCTTCCCAAGCCTATTCTGTAATAGTCCCAGCAAATTACTTGCTTGCCCCTGGTAGGTAGACAGGCCTTCCCAAACCAATTCTCTTAAAGCCCAAGCCAATTCTCGAATAGCTCCAGCATATTATTTGCTTGCCCCTGGTAGGTAGACAGGCCTTCCCAAGCCAATTCTCTAATAGCCCCAGCACATTATTTGCTTGCCCCTGTTAGGTAGACAGGCCTTCCCAAGCCAATTCTCTAATAGCCCCTGCACATTACTTGCTTGCCCCTGATAGGTAGACAGGCTTTCCCAAGCCTATTCTGTAATAGTCCCAGCAAATTACTTGCTTGCCCCTGGTAGGTAGACAGGCCTTCCCAAGCCTATTCTCTCATCGCCTCAGCCCATGGCTTATTTCTCCCTGGTAGGTAGACAGGCCTTCCCAAGCCTATTCTGTAATAGTCCCAGCAAATTACTTGCTTGCCCCTGGTTGGTAGACAGGCCTTCCCAAGCCAATTCTCTAATAGCCCCTGCACTTTACTTGCTTGCCCTTGGTAGGTAGACAGGCCTTCCCAAACCAATTCTCTTATAGCCCAAGCCAATTCTCGAATAGCCCCAGCATATTATTTGCTTGCCCCTGGTAGGTAGACAGGCCTTCCCAAGCCAATTCTCTAATAGCCCCTGCACTTTACTTGCTTGCCCTTGGTTGGTCCACTGGCCTTCCCGAGCCAATTCTCTTATATCCCAAGCCAATTCTCTAATAGCCCCTGCACATTACTTGCTTGCCCCTGGTAGGTAGACAGGCCTTCCCAAGCCAATTCTCTAATAGCCCCTGCACATTACTTGCTTGCCCCTGATAGGTAGACAGGCTTTCCCAAGCCTATTCTGTAACAGTCCCAGCAAATTACTTGCTTGCCCCTGGTAGGTAGACAGGCCTTCCCAAGCCTATTCTCTCATCGCCTCAGCCCATGGCTTATTTCTCCCTGGTAGGTAGACAGGCCTTCCCAAGCCTATTCTGTAATAGTCCCAGCAAATTACTTAATTGCCCCTGGTAGGTAGACAGGCCTTCCCAAACCAATTCTCTTATAGCCCAAGCCAATTATTGAATAGCCCCAGCAAATTACTTGCTTGTCCCTGGTAGGTAGACAGGCCTTCCCAAGCCTATTCTGTAATAGCCCCAGCAAATTACTTGCTTGCCCAAGTATGGTAGACAGGGCTTCCCAAGCCTATTCTGTAATAGTCCCAGCAAATTACTTGCTTGCCCCTGGTAGGTAGACAGGCCTTCCCAAGCCTATTCTGTAATAGTCCCAGCAAATTACTTGCTTGCCCCTGGTAGGTAGACAGGCCTTCCCAAGCCTATTCTGTAATAGTCCCAGCAAATTACTTGCTTGCCCCTGGTAGGTAGACAGGCCTTCCCAAACCAATTCTCTTATAGCACAAGCCAATTCTCGAATAGCCCCAGCAAATTATTTGCTTTCCCCTGGTAGGTAGACAGGCCTTCCCAAGCCAATTCTCGGATAGCCCCAGCACATTACTTGCTTGCCCCATGTAGGTAGACAGGCTTTTCCAAGCCTATTCTGTAATAGCCCCAGCAAATTACTTGCTTGCCCCTGGTATGTAGACAGGCCTTCCTAAGCCTATTCTGTAATAGTTCCAGCAAATTACTTGCTTGCCCCTGGTAGGTAGACAGGCCTTCCCAAGCCTATTCTGTAATAGCCCCAGCACATTATTTGCTTGCCCCTGGTAGGTAGACAGGCCTTCCCAAGCCTATTCTGTAATAGTCCCAGCAAATTACTTGCTTGCCCCTGGTAGGTAGACAGGCCTTCCCAAGCCAATTATCGAATAGCCCCAGCACATTACTTGCTTGCCCCATGTAGGTAGACAGGCTTTTCCAAGCCTATTCTGTAATAGCCCCAGCAAATTACTTGCTTGCCCCTGGTATGTAGACAGGCCTTCCTAAGCCTATTCTGTAATAGTTCCAGCAAATTACTTGCTTGCCCCTGGTAGGTAGACAGGCCTTCCCAAGCCTATTCTGTAATAGCCCCAGCACATTATTTGCTTGCCCCTGGTAGGTAGACAGGCCTTCCCAAGCCTATTCTGTAATAGCCCCAGCAAATTACTTGCTTGCTCCTGGTAGGTAGACAGGGCTTCCCAAGCCTATTCTGTAATAGTCCCAGCAAAGTACTTGCTTGCCCCTGGTAGGTAGACAGGCCTTCCCAAACCAATTCTCTTATAGCCCAAGCCAATTCTCGAATAGCCCCAGCAAATTATTTGCTTTCCCCTGGTAGGTAGACAGGCCTTCCCAAGCCAATTCTCGAATAGCCCCAGCACATTATTTGCTTGCCCCTGTTAGATAGACAGGCCTTCCCAAGCCAATTCTCTAATAGCCCCTGCACATTACTTGCTTGCCCCTGATAGGTAGACAGGCTTTCCCAAGCCTATTCTGTAATAGTCCCAGCAAATTACTTGCTTGCCCAAGTATGGTAGGCAGGGCTTCCCAAGCCTATTCTGTAATAGTCCCAGCAAATTACTTGCTTGCCCCTGGTAGGTAGACAGGCCTTCCCAAGCCTATTCTGTAATAGTCCCAGCAAATTACTTGCTTGCCCAAGTATGGTAGGCAGGGCTTCCCAAGCCTATTCTGTAATAGTCCCAGCAAATTACTTGCTTGCCCCTGGTAGGTTGACAGGCCTTCCCAAGCCTATTCTGTAATAGTCCCAGCAAATTACTTGCTTGCCCCTGGTAGGTAGACAGGCCTTCCCAAGCCTATTCTGTAATAGTCCCAGCAAATAACTTGCTTGCCCCTGGTTGGTAGACAGGCCTTCCCAAGCCAATTCTCTAATAGCCCCTGCACTTTACTTGCTTGCCCTTGGTAGGTAGACAGGCCTTCCCAAACCAATTCTCTTATAGCCCAAGCCAATTCTCGAATAGCCCCAGCATATTATTTGCTTGCCCCTGGTAGGTAGACAGGCCTTCCCAAGCCAATTCTCTAATAGCCCCTGCACTTTACTTGCTTGCCCTTGGTTGGTCCACTGGCCTTCCCGAGCCAATTCTCTTATATCCCAAGCCAATTCTCTAATAGCCCCTGCACATTACTTGCTTGCCCCTGATAGGTAGACAGGCTTTCCCAAGCCTATTCTGTAATAGTCCCAGTAAATTACTTGCTTTCCCCTGGTAGGTAGACAGGCCTTCCCAAGCCTATTCTCTCATCGCCTCAGCCCATGGCTTATTTCTCCCTGGTAGGTAGACAGGCCTTCCCAAGCCTATTCTGTAATAGTCCCAGCAAATTACTTGCTTGCCCCTGGTAGGTAGACAGGCCTTCCCAAGCCTATTCTGTAATAGTCCCAGCAAATTACTTGCTTGCCCCTGGTTGGTAGACAGGCCTTCCCAAGCCAATTCTCTAATAGCCCCTGCACTTTACTTGCTTGCCCTTGGTAGGTAGACAGGCCTTTCCAAACCAATTCTCTTATAGCCCAAGCCAATTCTCGAATAGCCCCAGCATATTATTTGCTTGCCCCTGGTAGGTAGACAGGCCTTCCCAAGCCTATTCTCTCATCGCCTCAGCCCATGGCTTATTTCTCCCTGGTAGGTAGACAGGCCTTCCCAAGCCTATTCTGTAATAGTCCCAGCAAATTACTTGCTTGCCCCTGGTAGGTAGACAGGCCTTCCCAAACCAATTCTCTTATAGCCCAAGCCAATTCTCGAATAGCTCCAGCATATTATTTGCTTTCCCCTGGTAGGTAGACAGGCCTTCCCAAGCCAATTCTCGAATAGCCCCAGCACATTATTTGCTTGCCCCTGTTAGGTAGACAGGCCTTCCCAAGCCAATTCTCTAATAGCCCCTGCACATTACTTGCTTGCCCCTGATAGGTAGACAGGCTTTCCCAAGCCTATTCTGTAATAGTCCCAGCAAATTACTTGCTTGCTCCTGGTAGGTAGACAGGCCTTCCCAAGCCTATTCTCTCATCGCCTCAGCCCATGGCTTATATCTCCCTGGTAGGTAGACAGGCCTTCCCAAGCCTTTTCTGTAATAGTCCCAGCAAATTACTTGCTTGCCCCTGGTAGGTAGACAGGCCTTCCCAAACCAATTCTCTTATAGCCCAAGCCAATTCTCGAATAGCTCCAGCATATTATTTGCTTGCCCCTGGTAGGTAGACAGGCCTTCCCAAGCCAATTCTCTAATAGCCCCTGCACTTTACTTGCTTGCCCCTGGTAGTTATACAGGCTTTCCCAAGCCTATTCTGTAATAGTCCCAGCAAATTACTTGCTTGCCCCTGGTAGGTAGATAGGCCTTCCCAAGCCTATTCTCTCATCGCCTCAGCCCATGACTTATTTCTCCTTGGTAGGTAGACAGGCCTTACCAAGCCTATTCTGTAATAGTCCCAGCAAATTACTTGCTTGTCCCTGGTTGGTAGACAGGCCTTCCCAAACCAATTCTCTTATAGCCCAAGCCAATTATCGAATAGCCCCAGCAAATTACTTGCTTGTCCCTGGTAGGTAGACAGGCCTTCCCAAGCCTATTCTGTAATAGCCACAGCAAATTACTTGCTTGCCCAAGTATGGTAGACAGGGCTTCCCAAGCCTATTCTGTAATAGTCCCAGCAAATTACTTGCTTGCCCCTGGTAGGTAGACAGGGCTTCCCAAGCCTATTCTGTAATAGTCCCAGCAAATTACTTGCTTGTCCCTGGTAGGTAGACAGGCCTTCCCAAACCAATTCTCTTATAGCCCAAGCCAATTATCGAATAGCCCCAGCACATTACTTGCTTGCCCCATGTAGGTAGACAGGCTTTCCCAAGCCTATTCTGTAATAGTTCCAGCAAATCACTTGCTTGCCCCTGGTAGGTAGACAGGCCTTCCCAAGCCTATTCTGTACTAGCCCCAGCACATTATTTGCTTGTCCCTGGTAGGTAGACAGGCCTTCCCAAACCAATTCTCTTATAGCCCAAGCCAATTATTGAATAGCCCCAGCAAATTACTTGCTTGTCCCTGGTAGGTAGACAGGCCTTCCCAAGCCTATTCTGTAATAGCCCCAGCAAATTACTTGCTTGCCCAAGTATGGTAGACAGGGCTTCCCAAGCCTATTCTGTAATAGTCCCAGCAAATTACTTGCTTGCCCCTGGTAGGTAGACAGGCCTTCCCAAGCCTATTCTGTAATAGTCCCAGCAAATTACTTGCTTGCCCCTGGTAGGTAGACAGGCCTTCCCAAGCCTATTCTGTAATAGTCCCAGCAAATTACTTGCTTGCCCCTGGTAGGTAGACAGGCCTTCCCAAACCAATTCTCTTATAGCACAAGCCAATTCTCGAATAGCCCCAGCAAATTATTTGCTTTCCCCTGGTAGGTAGACAGGCCTTCCCAAGCCAATTCTCGGATAGCCCCAGCACATTACTTGCTTGCCCCATGTAGGTAGACAGGCTTTTCCAAGCCTATTCTGTAATAGCCCCAGCAAATTACTTGCTTGCCCCTGGTATGTAGACAGGCCTTCCTAAGCCTATTCTGTAATAGTTCCAGCAAATTACTTGCTTGCCCCTGGTAGGTAGACAGGCCTTCCCAAGCCTATTCTGTAATAGCCCCAGCACATTATTTGCTTGCCCCTGGTAGGTAGACAGGCCTTCCCAAGCCAATTCTCTAATAGCCCCTGCACATTACTTGCTTGCCCCTGATAGGTAGACAGGCTTTCCCAAGCCTATTCTGTAACAGTCCCAGCAAATTACTTGCTTGCCCCTGGTAGGTAGACAGGCCTTCCCAAGCCTATTCTCTCATCGCCTCAGCCCATGGCTTATTTCTCCCTGGTAGGTAGACAGGCCTTCCCAAGCCTATTCTGTAATAGTCCCAGCAAATTACTTGCTTGCCCCTGGTAGGTAGACAGGCCTTCCCAAACCAATTCTCTTATAGCCCAAGCCAATTATTGAATAGCCCCAGCAAATTACTTGCTTGTCCCTGGTAGGTAGACAGGCCTTCCCAAGCCTATTCTGTAATAGCCCCAGCAAATTACTTGCTTGCCCAAGTATGGTAGACAGGGCTTCCCAAGCCTATTCTGTAATAGTCCCAGCAAATTACTTGCTTGCCCCTGGTAGGTAGACAGGCCTTCCCAAGCCTATTCTGTAATAGTCCCAGCAAATTACTTGCTTGCCCCTGGTAGGTAGACAGGCCTTCCCAAGCCTATTCTGTAATAGTCCCAGCAAAGTACTTGCTTGCCCCTGGTAGGTAGACAGGCCTTCCCAAACCAATTCTCTTATAGCCCAAGCCAATTCTCGAATAGCCCCAGCAAATTATTTGCTTTCCCCTGGTAGGTAGACAGGCCTTCCCAAGCCAATTCTCGAATAGCCCCAGCACATTATTTGCTTGCCCCTGTTAGATAGACAGGCCTTCCCAAGCCAATTCTCTAATAGCCCCTGCACATTACTTGCTTGCCCCTGATAGGTAGACAGGCTTTCCCAAGCCTATTCTGTAATAGTCCCAGCAAATTACTTGCTTGCCCAAGTATGGTAGGCAGGGCTTCCCAAGCCTATTCTGTAATAGTCCCAGCAAATTACTTGCTTGCCCCTGGTAGGTAGACAGGCCTTCCCAAGCCTATTCTGTAATAGTCCCAGCAAATTACTTGCTTGCCCAAGTATGGTAGGCAGGGCTTCCCAAGCCTATTCTGTAATAGTCCCAGCAAATTACTTGCTTGCCCCTGGTAGGTTGACAGGCCTTCCCAAGCCTATTCTGTAATAGTCCCAGCAAATTACTTGCTTGCCCCTGGTAGGTAGACAGGCCTTCCCAAGCCTATTCTGTAATAGTCCCAGCAAATAACTTGCTTGCCCCTGGTTGGTAGACAGGCCTTCCCAAGCCAATTCTCTAATAGCCCCTGCACTTTACTTGCTTGCCCTTGGTAGGTAGACAGGCCTTCCCAAACCAATTCTCTTATAGCCCAAGCCAATTCTCGAATAGCCCCAGCATATTATTTGCTTGCCCCTGGTAGGTAGACAGGCCTTCCCAAGCCAATTCTCTAATAGCCCCTGCACTTTACTTGCTTGCCCTTGGTTGGTCCACTGGCCTTCCCGAGCCAATTCTCTTATATCCCAAGCCAATTCTCTAATAGCCCCTGCACATTACTTGCTTGCCCCTGATAGGTAGACAGGCTTTCCCAAGCCTATTCTGTAATAGTCCCAGCAAATTACTTGCTTTCCCCTGGTAGGTAGACAGGCCTTCCCAAGCCTATTCTCTCATCGCCTCAGCCCATGGCTTATTTCTCCCTGGTAGGTAGACAGGCCTTCCCAAGCCTATTCTGTAATAGTCCCAGCAAATTACTTGCTTGCCCCTGGTAGGTAGACAGGCCTTCCCAAGCCTATTCTGTAATAGTCCCAGCAAATTACTTGCTTGCCCCTGGTTGGTAGATAGGCCTTCCCAAGCCAATTCTCTAATAGCCCCTGCACTTTACTTGCTTGCCCTTGGTAGGTAGACAGGCCTTCCCAAACCAATTCTCTTATAGCCCAAGCCAATTCTCGAATAGCCCCAGCATATTATTTGCTTGCCCCTGGTAGGTAGACAGGCCTTCCCAAGCCAATTCTCTAATAGCCCCTGCACTTTACTTGCTTGCCCTTGGTTGGTCCACTGGCCTTCCCGAGCCAATTCTCTTATATCCCAAGCCAATTCTCTAATAGCCCCTGCACATTACTTGCTTGCCCCTGATAGGTAGACAGGCTTTCCCAAGCCTATTCTGTAATAGTCCCAGCAAATTACTTGCTTTCCCCTGGTAGGTAGACAGGCCTTCCCAAGCCTATTCTCTCATCGCCTCAGCCCATGGCTTATTTCTCCCTGGTAGGTAGACAGGCCTTCCCAAGCCTATTCTGTAATAGTCCCAGCAAATTACTTGCTTGCCCCTGGTAGGTAGACAGGCCTTCCCAAACCAATTCTCTTATAGCCCAAGCCAATTCTCGAATAGCTCCAGCATATTATTTGCTTTCCCCTGGTAGGTAGACAGGCCTTCCCAAGCCAATTCTCGAATAGCCCCAGCACATTATTTGCTTGCCCCTGGTAGGTAGACAGGCCTTCCCAAGCCAATTCTCTAATAGCCCCTGCACTTTACTTGCTTGCCCCTGGTAGTTAGACAGGCTTTCCCAAGCCTATTCTGTAATAGTCCCAGCAAATTACTTGCTTTCCCCTGGTAGGTAGATAGGCCTTCCCAAGCCTATTCTCTCATCGCCTCAGCCCATGACTTATTTCTCCTTGGTAGGTAGACAGGCCTTACCAAGCCTATTCTGTAATAGTCCCAGCAAATTACTTGCTTGTCCCTGGTTGGTAGACAGGCCTTCCCAAACCAATTCTCTTATAGCCCAAGCCAATTATCGAATAGCCCCAGCAAATTACTTGCTTGTCCCTGGTAGGTAGACAGGCCTTCCCAAGCCTATTCTGTAATAGCCACAGCAAATTACTTGCTTGCCCAAGTATGGTAGACAGGGCTTCCCAAGCCTATTCTGTAATAGTCCCAGCAAATTACTTGCTTGCCCCTGGTAGGTAGACAGGGCTTCCCAAGCCTATTCTGTAATAGTCCCAGCAAATTACTTGCTTGTCCCTGGTAGGTAGACAGGCCTTCCCAAACCAATTCTCTTATAGCCCAAGCCAATTATCGAATAGCCCCAGCACATTACTTGCTTGCCCCATGTAGGTAGACAGGCTTTCCCAAGCCTATTCTGTAATAGTTCCAGCAAATTACTTGCTTGCCCCTGGTAGGTAGACAGGCCTTCCCAAGCCTATTCTGTAATAGCCCCAGCAAATTACTTGCTTGCCCAAGTATGGTAGACAGGGCTTCCCAAGCCTATTCTGTAATAGTCCCAGCAAATTACTTGCTTGCCCCTGGTAGGTAGACAGGCCTTCCCAAGCCTATTCTGTAATAGTCCCAGCAAATTACTTGCTTGCCCCTGGTAGGTAGACAGGCCTTCCCAAGCCTATTCTGTAATAGTCCCAGCAAATTACTTGCTTGCCCCTGGTAGGTAGACAGGCCTTCCCAAACCAATTCTCTTATAGCACAAGCCAATTCTCGAATAGCCCCAGCAAATTATTTGCTTTCCCCTGGTAGGTAGACAGGCCTTCCCAAGCCAATTCTCGGATAGCCCCAGCACATTACTTGCTTGCCCCATGTAGGTAGACAGGCTTTTCCAAGCCTATTCTGTAATAGCCCCAGCAAATTACTTGCTTGCCCCTGGTATGTAGACAGGCCTTCCTAAGCCTATTCTGTAATAGTTCCAGCAAATTACTTGCTTGCCCCTGGTAGGTAGACAGGCCTTCCCAAGCCTATTCTGTAATAGCCCCAGCACATTATTTGCTTGCCCCTGGTAGGTAGACAGGCCTTCCCAAGCCAATTCTCTAATAGCCCCTGCACATTACTTGCTTGCCCCTGATAGGTAGACAGGCTTTCCCAAGCCTATTCTGTAACAGTCCCAGCAAATTACTTGCTTGCCCCTGGTAGGTAGACAGGCCTTCCCAAGCCTATTCTCTCATCGCCTCAGCCCATGGCTTATTTCTCCCTGGTAGGTAGACAGGCCTTCCCAAGCCTATTCTGTAATAGTCCCAGCAAATTACTTGCTTGCCCCTGGTAGGTAGACAGGCCTTCCCAAACCAATTCTCTTATAGCCCAAGCCAATTATTGAATAGCCCCAGCAAATTACTTGCTTGTCCCTGGTAGGTAGACAGGCCTTCCCAAGCCTATTCTGTAATAGCCCCAGCAAATTACTTGCTTGCCCAAGTATGGTAGACAGGGCTTCCCAAGCCTATTCTGTAATAGTCCCAGCAAATTACTTGCTTGCCCCTGGTAGGTAGACAGGCCTTCCCAAGCCTATTCTGTAATAGTCCCAGCAAATTACTTGCTTGCCCCTGGTAGGTAGACAGGCCTTCCCAAGCCTATTCTGTAATAGTCCCAGCAAATTACTTGCTTGCCCCTGGTAGGTAGACAGGCCTTCCCAAACCAATTCTCTTATAGCACAAGCCAATTCTCGAATAGCCCCAGCAAATTATTTGCTTTCCCCTGGTAGGTAGACAGGCCTTCCCAAGCCAATTCTCGGATAGCCCCAGCACATTACTTGCTTGCCCCATGTAGGTAGACAGGCTTTTCCAAGCCTATTCTGTAATAGCCCCAGCAAATTACTTGCTTGCCCCTGGTATGTAGACAGGCCTTCCTAAGCCTATTCTGTAATAGTTCCAGCAAATTACTTGCTTGCCCCTGGTAGGTAGACAGGCCTTCCCAAGCCTATTCTGTAATAGCCCCAGCACATTATTTGCTTGCCCCTGGTAGGTAGACAGGCCTTCCCAAGCCTATTCTGTAATAGTCCCAGCAAATTACTTGCTTGCCCCTGGTAGGTTGACAGGCCTTCCCAAGCCTATTCTGTAATAGTCCCAGCAAATTACTTGCTTGCCCCTGGTAGGTAGACAGGCCTTCCCAAGCCTATTCTGTAATAGTCCCAGCAAATAACTTGCTTGCCCCTGGTTGGTAGACAGGCCTTCCCAAGCCAATTCTCTAATAGCCCCTGCACTTTACTTGCTTGCCCTTGGTAGGTAGACAGGCCTTCCCAAACCAATTCTCTTATAGCCCAAGCCAATTCTCGAATAGCCCCAGCATATTATTTGCTTGCCCCTGGTAGGTAGACAGGCCTTCCCAAGCCAATTCTCTAATAGCCCCTGCACTTTACTTGCTTGCCCTTGGTTGGTCCACTGGCCTTCCCGAGCCAATTCTCTTATATCCCAAGCCAATTCTCTAATAGCCCCTGCACATTACTTGCTTGCCCCTGATAGGTAGACAGGCTTTCCCAAGCCTATTCTGTAATAGTCCCAGCAAATTACTTGCTTTCCCCTGGTAGGTAGACAGGCCTTCCCAAGCCTATTCTCTCATCGCCTCAGCCCATGGCTTATTTCTCCCTGGTAGGTAGACAGGCCTTCCCAAGCCTATTCTGTAATAGTCCCAGCAAATTACTTGCTTGCCCCTGGTAGGTAGACAGGCCTTCCCAAGCCTATTCTGTAATAGTCCCAGCAAATTACTTGCTTGCCCCTGGTTGGTAGATAGGCCTTCCCAAGCCAATTCTCTAATAGCCCCTGCACTTTACTTGCTTGCCCTTGGTAGGTAGACAGGCCTTCCCAAACCAATTCTCTTATAGCCCAAGCCAATTCTCGAATAGCCCCAGCATATTATTTGCTTGCCCCTGGTAGGTAGACAGGCCTTCCCAAGCCAATTCTCTAATAGCCCCTGCACTTTACTTGCTTGCCCTTGGTTGGTCCACTGGCCTTCCCGAGCCAATTCTCTTATATCCCAAGCCAATTCTCTAATAGCCCCTGCACATTACTTGCTTGCCCCTGATAGGTAGACAGGCTTTCCCAAGCCTATTCTGTAATAGTCCCAGCAAATTACTTGCTTTCCCCTGGTAGGTAGACAGGCCTTCCCAAGCCTATTCTCTCATCGCCTCAGCCCATGGCTTATTTCTCCCTGGTAGGTAGACAGGCCTTCCCAAGCCTATTCTGTAATAGTCCCAGCAAATTACTTGCTTGCCCCTGGTAGGTAGACAGGCCTTCCCAAACCAATTCTCTTATAGCCCAAGCCAATTCTCGAATAGCTCCAGCATATTATTTGCTTTCCCCTGGTAGGTAGACAGGCCTTCCCAAGCCAATTCTCGAATAGCCCCAGCACATTATTTGCTTGCCCCTGGTAGGTAGACAGGCCTTCCCAAGCCAATTCTCTAATAGCCCCTGCACTTTACTTGCTTGCCCCTGGTAGTTAGACAGGCTTTCCCAAGCCTATTCTGTAATAGTCCCAGCAAATTACTTGCTTTCCCCTGGTAGGTAGATAGGCCTTCCCAAGCCTATTCTCTCATCGCCTCAGCCCATGACTTATTTCTCCTTGGTAGGTAGACAGGCCTTACCAAGCCTATTCTGTAATAGTCCCAGCAAATTACTTGCTTGTCCCTGGTTGGTAGACAGGCCTTCCCAAACCAATTCTCTTATAGCCCAAGCCAATTATCGAATAGCCCCAGCAAATTACTTGCTTGTCCCTGGTAGGTAGACAGGCCTTCCCAAGCCTATTCTGTAATAGCCACAGCAAATTACTTGCTTGCCCAAGTATGGTAGACAGGGCTTCCCAAGCCTATTCTGTAATAGTCCCAGCAAATTACTTGCTTGCCCCTGGTAGGTAGACAGGGCTTCCCAAGCCTATTCTGTAATAGTCCCAGCAAATTACTTGCTTGTCCCTGGTAGGTAGACAGGCCTTCCCAAACCAATTCTCTTATAGCCCAAGCCAATTATCGAATAGCCCCAGCACATTACTTGCTTGCCCCATGTAGGTAGACAGGCTTTCCCAAGCCTATTCTGTAATAGTTCCAGCAAATTACTTGCTTGCCCCTGGTAGGTAGACAGGCCTTCCCAAGCCTATTCTGTAATAGCCCCAGCAAATTACTTGCTTGCCCAAGTATGGTAGACAGGGCTTCCCAAGCCTATTCTGTAATAGTCCCAGCAAATTACTTGCTTGCCCCTGGTAGGTAGACAGGCCTTCCCAAGCCTATTCTGTAATAGTCCCAGCAAATTACTTGCTTGCCCCTGGTAGGTAGACAGGCCTTCCCAAGCCTATTCTGTAATAGTCCCAGCAAATTACTTGCTTGCCCCTGGTAGGTAGACAGGCCTTCCCAAACCAATTCTCTTATAGCACAAGCCAATTCTCGAATAGCCCCAGCAAATTATTTGCTTTCCCCTGGTAGGTAGACAGGCCTTCCCAAGCCAATTCTCGGATAGCCCCAGCACATTACTTGCTTGCCCCATGTAGGTAGACAGGCTTTTCCAAGCCTATTCTGTAATAGCCCCAGCAAATTACTTGCTTGCCCCTGGTATGTAGACAGGCCTTCCTAAGCCTATTCTGTAATAGTTCCAGCAAATTACTTGCTTGCCCCTGGTAGGTAGACAGGCCTTCCCAAGCCTATTCTGTAATAGCCCCAGCACATTATTTGCTTGCCCCTGGTAGGTAGACAGGCCTTCCCAAGCCAATTCTCTAATAGCCCCTGCACATTACTTGCTTGCCCCTGATAGGTAGACAGGCTTTCCCAAGCCTATTCTGTAACAGTCCCAGCAAATTACTTGCTTGCCCCTGGTAGGTAGACAGGCCTTCCCAAGCCTATTCTCTCATCGCCTCAGCCCATGGCTTATTTCTCCCTGGTAGGTAGACAGGCCTTCCCAAGCCTATTCTGTAATAGTCCCAGCAAATTACTTGCTTGCCCCTGGTAGGTAGACAGGCCTTCCCAAACCAATTCTCTTATAGCCCAAGCCAATTATTGAATAGCCCCAGCAAATTACTTGCTTGTCCCTGGTAGGTAGACAGGCCTTCCCAAGCCTATTCTGTAATAGCCCCAGCAAATTACTTGCTTGCCCAAGTATGGTAGACAGGGCTTCCCAAGCCTATTCTGTAATAGTCCCAGCAAATTACTTGCTTGCCCCTGGTAGGTAGACAGGCCTTCCCAAGCCTATTCTGTAATAGTCCCAGCAAATTACTTGCTTGCCCCTGGTAGGTAGACAGGCCTTCCCAAGCCTATTCTGTAATAGTCCCAGCAAATTACTTGCTTGCCCCTGGTAGGTAGACAGGCCTTCCCAAACCAATTCTCTTATAGCACAAGCCAATTCTCGAATAGCCCCAGCAAATTATTTGCTTTCCCCTGGTAGGTAGACAGGCCTTCCCAAGCCAATTCTCGGATAGCCCCAGCACATTACTTGCTTGCCCCATGTAGGTAGACAGGCTTTTCCAAGCCTATTCTGTAATAGCCCCAGCAAATTACTTGCTTGCCCCTGGTATGTAGACAGGCCTTCCTAAGCCTATTCTGTAATAGTTCCAGCAAATTACTTGCTTGCCCCTGGTAGGTAGACAGGCCTTCCCAAGCCTATTCTGTAATAGCCCCAGCACATTATTTGCTTGCCCCTGGTAGGTAGACAGGCCTTCCCAAGCCTATTCTGTAATAGTCCCAGCAAATTACTTGCTTGCCCCTGGTAGGTAGACAGGCCTTCCCAAGCCAATTATCGAATAGCCCCAGCACATTACTTGCTTGCCCCATGTAGGTAGACAGGCTTTTCCAAGCCTATTCTGTAATAGCCCCAGCAAATTACTTGCTTGCCCCTGGTATGTAGACAGGCCTTCCTAAGCCTATTCTGTAATAGTTCCAGCAAATTACTTGCTTGCCCCTGGTAGGTAGACAGGCCTTCCCAAGCCTATTCTGTAATAGCCCCAGCACATTATTTGCTTGCCCCTGGTAGGTAGACAGGCCTTCCCAAGCCTATTCTGTAATAGTCCCAGCAAATAACTTGCTTGCCCCTGGTTGGTAGACAGGCCTTCCCAAGCCAATTCTCTAATAGCCCCTGCACTTTACTTGCTTGCCCTTGGTAGGTAGACAGGCCTTCCCAAACCAATTCTCTTATAGCCCAAGCCAATTCTCGAATAGCCCCAGCATATTATTTGCTTGCCCCTCGTAGGTAGACAGGCCTTCCCAAGCCAATTCTCTAATAGCCCCTGCACTTTACTTGCTTGCCCTTGGTTGGTCCACTGGCCTTCCCGAGCCAATTCTCTTATATCCCAAGCCAATTCTCTAATAGCCCCTGCACATTACTTGCTTGCCCCTGATAGGTAGACAGGCTTTCCCAAGCCTATTCTGTAATAGTCCCAGCAAATTACTTGCTTTCCCCTGGTAGGTAGACAGGCCTTCCCAAGCCTATTCTCTCATCGCCTCAGCCCATGGCTTATTTCTCCCTGGTAGGTAGACAGGCCTTCCCAAGCCTATTCTGTAATAGTCCCAGCAAATTACTTGCTTGCCCCTGGTAGGTAGACAGGCCTTCCCAAGCCTATTCTGTAATAGTCCCAGCAAATTACTTGCTTGCCCCTGGTTGGTAGATAGGCCTTCCCAAGCCAATTCTCTAATAGCCCCTGCACTTTACTTGCTTGCCCTTGGTAGGTAGACAGGCCTTCCCAAACCAATTCTCTTATAGCCCAAGCCAATTCTCGAATAGCCCCAGCATATTATTTGCTTGCCCCTGGTAGGTAGACAGGCCTTCCCAAGCCAATTCTCTAATAGCCCCTGCACTTTACTTGCTTGCCCTTGGTTGGTCCACTGGCCTTCCCGAGCCAATTCTCTTATATCCCAAGCCAATTCTCTAATAGCCCCTGCACATTACTTGCTTGCCCCTGATAGGTAGACAGGCTTTCCCAAGCCTATTCTGTAATAGTCCCAGCAAATTACTTGCTTTCCCCTGGTAGGTAGACAGGCCTTCCCAAGCCTATTCTCTCATCGCCTCAGCCCATGGCTTATTTCTCCCTGGTAGGTAGACAGGCCTTCCCAAGCCTATTCTGTAATAGTCCCAGCAAATTACTTGCTTGCCCCTGGTAGGTAGACAGGCCTTCCCAAACCAATTCTCTTATAGCCCAAGCCAATTCTCGAATAGCTCCAGCATATTATTTGCTTTCCCCTGGTAGGTAGACAGGCCTTCCCAAGCCAATTCTCGAATAGCCCCAGCACATTATTTGCTTGCCCCTGGTAGGTAGACAGGCCTTCCCAAGCCAATTCTCTAATAGCCCCTGCACTTTACTTGCTTGCCCCTGGTAGTTAGACAGGCTTTCCCAAGCCTATTCTGTAATAGTCCCAGCAAATTACTTGCTTGCCCCTGGTAGGTAGATAGGCCTTCCCAAGCCTATTCTCTCATCGCCTCAGCCCATTACTTATTTCTCCTTGGTAGGTAGACAGGCCTTACCAAGCCTATTCTGTAATAGTCCCAGCAAATTACTTGCTTGTCCCTGGTTGGTAGACAGGCCTTCCCAAACCAATTCTCTTATAGCCCAAGCCAATTATCGAATAGCCCCAGCAAATTACTTGCTTGTCCCTGGTAGGTAGACAGGCCTTCCCAAGCCTATTCTGTAATAGCCACAGCAAATTACTTGCTTGCCCAAGTATGGTAGACAGGGCTTCCCAAGCCTATTCTGTAATAGTCCCAGCAAATTACTTGCTTGCCCCTGGTAGGTAGACAGGGCTTCCCAAGCCTATTCTGTAATAGTCCCAGCAAATTACTTGCTTGTCCCTGGTAGGTAGACAGGCCTTCCCAAACCAATTCTCTTATAGCCCAAGCCAATTATCGAATAGCCCCAGCACATTACTTGCTTGCCCCATGTAGGTAGACAGGCTTTCCCAAGCCTATTCTGTAATAGTTCCAGCAAATTACTTGCTTGCCCCTGGTAGGTAGACAGGCCTTCCCAAGCCTATTCTGTAATAGCCCCAGCAAATTACTTGCTTGCCCAAGTATGGTAGACAGGGCTTCCCAAGCCTATTCTGTAATAGTCCCAGCAAATTACTTGCTTGCCCCTGGTAGGTAGACAGGCCTTCCCAAGCCTATTCTGTAATAGTCCCAGCAAATTACTTGCTTGCCCCTGGTAGGTAGACAGGCCTTCCCAAGCCTATTCTGTAATAATCCCAGCAAATTACTTGCTTGCCCCTGGTAGGTAGACAGGCCTTCCCAAACCAATTCTCTTATAGCACAAGCCAATTCTCGAATAGCCCCAGCAAATTATTTGCTTTCCCCTGGTAGGTAGACAGGCCTTCCCAAGCCAATTCTCGGATAGCCCCAGCACATTACTTGCTTGCCCCATGTAGGTAGACAGGCTTTTCCAAGCCTATTCTGTAATAGCCCCAGCAAATTACTTGCTTGCCCCTGGTATGTAGACAGGCCTTCCTAAGCCTATTCTGTAATAGTTCCAGCAAATTACTTGCTTGCCCCTGGTAGGTAGACAGGCCTTCCCAAGCCTATTCTGTAATAGCCCCAGCACATTATTTGCTTGCCCCTGGTAGGTAGACAGGCCTTCCCAAGCCAATTCTCTAATAGCCCCTGCACATTACTTGCTTGCCCCTGATAGGTAGACAGGCTTTCCCAAGCCTATTCTGTAACAGTCCCAGCAAATTACTTGCTTGCCCCTGGTAGGTAGACAGGCCTTCCCAAGCCTATTCTCTCATCGCCTCAGCCCATGGCTTATTTCTCCCTGGTAGGTAGACAGGCCTTCCCAAGCCTATTCTGTAATAGTCCCAGCAAATTACTTGCTTGCCCCTGGTAGGTAGACAGGCCTTCCCAAACCAATTCTCTTATAGCCCAAGCCAATTATTGAATAGCCCCAGCAAATTACTTGCTTGTCCCTGGTAGGTAGACAGGCCTTCCCAAGCCTATTCTGTAATAGCCCCAGCAAATTACTTGCTTGCCCAAGTATGGTAGACAGGGCTTCCCAAGCCTATTCTGTAATAGTCCCAGCAAATTACTTGCTTGCCCCTGGTAGGTAGACAGGCCTTCCCAAGCCTATTCTGTAATAGTCCCAGCAAATTACTTGCTTGCCCCTGGTAGGTAGACAGGCCTTCCCAAGCCTATTCTGTAATAGTCCCAGCAAATTACTTGCTTGCCCCTGGTAGGTAGACAGGCCTTCCCAAACCAATTCTCTTATAGCACAAGCCAATTCTCGAATAGCCCCAGCAAATTATTTGCTTTCCCCTGGTAGGTAGACAGGCCTTCCCAAGCCAATTCTCGGATAGCCCCAGCACATTACTTGCTTGCCCCATGTAGGTAGACAGGCTTTTCCAAGCCTATTCTGTAATAGCCCCAGCAAATTACTTGCTTGCCCCTGGTATGTAGACAGGCCTTCCTAAGCCTATTCTGTAATAGTTCCAGCAAATTACTTGCTTGCCCCTGGTAGGTAGACAGGCCTTCCCAAGCCTATTCTGTAATAGCCCCAGCACATTATTTGCTTGCCCCTGGTAGGTAGACAGGCCTTCCCAAGCCTATTCTGTAATAGTCCCAGCAAATTACTTGCTTGCCCCTGGTAGGTAGACAGGCCTTCCCAAGCCAATTATCGAATAGCCCCAGCACATTACTTGCTTGCCCCATGTAGGTAGACAGGCTTTTCCAAGCCTATTCTGTAATAGCCCCAGCAAATTACTTGCTTGCCCCTGGTATGTAGACAGGCCTTCCTAAGCCTATTCTGTAATAGTTCCAGCAAATTACTTGCTTGCCCCTGGTAGGTAGACAGGCCTTCCCAAGCCTATTCTGTAATAGCCCCAGCACATTATTTGCTTGCCCCTGGTAGGTAGACAGGCCTTCCCAAGCCTATTCTGTAATAGCCCCAGCAAATTACTTGCTTGCTCCTGGTAGGTAGACAGGGCTTCCCAAGCCTATTCTGTAATAGTCCCAGCAAAGTACTTTCTTGCCCCTGGTAGGTAGACAGGCCTTCCCAAACCAATTCTCTTATAGCCCAAGCCAATTCTCGAATAGCCCCAGCAAATTATTTGCTTTCCCCTGGTAGGTAGACAGGCCTTCCCAAGCCAATTCTCGAATAGCCCCAGCACATTATTTGCTTGCCCCTGTTAGATAGACAGGCCTTCCCAAGCCAATTCTCTAATAGCCCCTGCACATTACTTGCTTGCCCCTGATAGGTAGACAGGCTTTCCCAAGCCTATTCTCTCATCGCCTCAGCCCATGGCTTATTTCTCCCTGGTAGGTAGACAGGCCTTCCCAAGCCTATTCTGTAATAGTCCCAGCAAATTACTTGCTTGCCCCTGGTAGGTAGACAGGCCTTCCCAAGCCTATTCTGTAATAGTCCCAGCAAATTACTTGCTTGCCCCTGGTAGGTAGACAGGCCTTCCCAAGCCTATTCTGTAATAGTCCCAGCAAATTACTTGCTTTCCCCTGGTAGGTAGACAGGCCTTCCCAAGCCTATTCTCTCATCGCCTCAGCCCATGGCTTATTTCTCCCTGGTAGGTAGACAGGCCTTCCCAAGCCTATTCTGTAATAGTCCCAGCAAATTACTTGCTTGCCCCTGGTAGGTAGACAGGCCTTCCAAAACCAATTCTCTTATAGCCCAAGCCAATTCTCGAATAGCTCCAGCATATTATTTGCTTTCCCCTGGTAGGTAGACAGGCCTTCCCAAGCCAATTCTCTAATAGCCCCTGCACATTACTTGCTTGCCCCTGATAGGTAGACAGGCTTTCCCAAGCCTATTCTGTAATAGTCCCAGCAAATTACTTGCTTGCCCCTGGTAGGTAGACAGGCCTTCCCAAGCCTATTCTCTCATCGCCTCAGCCCATGGCTTATATCTCCCTGGTAGGTAGACAGGCCTTCCCAAGCCTTTACTGTAATAGTCCCAGCAAATTACTTGCTTGCCCCTGGTAGGTAGACAGGCCTTCCCAAACCAATTCTCTTATAGCCCAAGCCAATTCTCGAATAGCTCCAGCATATTATTTGCTTGCCCCTGGTAGGTAGACAGGCCTTCCCAAGCCAATTCTCTAATAGCCCCTGCACTTTACTTGCTTGCCCCTGGTAGTTAGACAGGCTTTCCCAAGCCTATTCTGTAATAGTCCCAGCAAATTACTTGCTTGCCCCTGGTAGGTAGATAGGCCTTCCCAAGCCTATTCTCTCATCGCCTCAGCCCATGACTTATTTCTCCTTGGTAGGTAGACAGGCCTTACCAAGCCTATTCTGTAATAGTCCCAGCAAATTACTTGCTTGTCCCTGGTTGGTAGACAGGCCTTCCCAAACCAATTCTCTTATAGCCCAAGCCAATTATCGAATAGCCCCAGCAAATTACTTGCTTGTCCCTGGTAGGTAGACAGGCCTTCCCAAGCCTATTCTGTAATAGCCACAGCAAATTACTTGCTTGCCCAAGTATGGTAGACAGGGCTTCCCAAGCCTATTCTGTAATAGTCCCAGCAAATTACTTGCTTGCCCCTGGTAGGTAGACAGGGCTTCCCAAGCCTATTCTGTAATAGTCCCAGCAAATTACTTGCTTGTCCCTGGTAGGTAGACAGGCCTTCCCAAACCAATTCTCTTATAGCCCAAGCCAATTATCGAATAGCCCCAGCACATTACTTGCTTGCCCCATGTAGGTAGACAGGCTTTCCCAAGCCTATTCTGTAATAGTTCCAGCAAATTACTTGCTTGCCCCTGGTAGGTAGACAGGCCTTCCCAAGCCTATTCTGTACTAGCCCCAGCACATTATTTGCTTGTCCCTGGTAGGTAGACAGGCCTTCCCAAACCAATTCTCTTATAGCCCAAGCCAATTATTGAATAGCCCCAGCAAATTACTTGCTTGTCCCTTGTAGGTAGACAGGCCTTCCCAAGCCTATTCTGTAATAGTCCCAGCAAAGTACTTGCTTGCCCCTGGTAGGTAGACAGGCCTTCCCAAACCAATTCTCTTATAGCCCAAGCCAATTCTCGAATAGCCCCAGCAAATTATTTGCTTTCCCCTGGTAGGTAGACAGGCCTTCCCAAGCCAATTCTCGAATAGCCCCAGCACATTATTTGCTTGCCCCTGTTAGATAGACAGGCCTTCCCAAGCCAATTCTCTAATAGCCCCTGCACATTACTTGCTTGCCCCTGATAGGTAGACAGGCTTTCCCAAGCCTATTCTGTAATTGTCCCAGCAAATTACTTGCTTGCCCAATTATGGTAGGCAGGGCTTCCCAAGCCTATTCTGTAATAGTCCCAGCAAATTACTTGCTTGCCCCTGGTAGGTAGACAGGCCTTCCCAAGCCTATTCTGTAATAGTCCCAGCAAATTACTTGCTTGCCCCTGGTAGGTTGACAGGCCTTCCCAAGCCTATTCTGTAATAGTCCCAGCAAATTACTTGCTTGCCCCTGGTAGGTAGACAGGCCTTCCCAAGCCTATTCTGTAATAGTCCCAGCAAATAACTTGCTTGCCCCTGGTTGGTAGACAGGCCTTCCCAAGCCAATTCTCTAATATCCCCTGCACTTTACTTGCTTGCCCTTGGTAGGTAGACAGGCCTTCCCAAACCAATTCTCTTATAGCCCAAGCCAATTCTCGAATAGCCCCAGCATATTATTTGCTTGCCCCTGGTAGGTAGACAGGCCTTCCCAAGCCAATTCTCTAATAGCCCCTGCACTTTACTTGCTTGCCCTTGGTTGGTCCACTGGCCTTCCCGAGCCAATTCTCTTATATCCCAAGCCAATTCTCTAATAGCCCCTGCACATTACTTGCTTGCCCCTGATAGGTAGACAGGCTTTCCCAAGCCTATTCTGTAATAGTCCCAGCAAATTACTTGCTTTCCCCTGGTAGGTAGACAGGCCTTCCCAAGCCTATTCTCTCATCGCCTCAGCCCATGGCTTATTTCTCCCTGGTAGGTAGACAGGCCTTCCCAAGCCTATTCTGTAATAGTCCCAGCAAATTACTTGCTTGCCCCTGGTAGGTAGACAGGCCTTCCCAAGCCTATTCTGTAATAGTCCCAGCAAATTACTTGCTTGCCCCTGGTAGGTAGACAGGCCTTCCCAAGCCTATTCTGTAATAGTCCCAGCAAATTACTTGCTTTCCCCTGGTAGGTAGAGAGGCCTTCCCAAGCCTATTCTCTCATCGCCTCAGCCCATGGCTTATTTCTCCCTGGTAGGTAGACAGGCCTTCCCAAGCCTATTCTGTAATAGTCCCAGCAAATTACTTGCTTGCCCCTGGTAGGTAGACAGGCCTTCCAAAACCAATTCTCTTATAGCCCAAGCCAATTCTCGAATAGCTCCAGCATATTATTTGCTTTCCCCTGGTAGGTAGACAGGCCTTCCCAAGCCAATTCTCGAATAGCCCCAGCACATTATTTGCTTGCCCCTGTTAGGTAGACAGGCCTTCCCAAGCCAATTCTCTAATAGCCCCTGCACATTACTTGCTTGCCCCTGATAGGTAGACAGGCTTTCCCAAGCCTATTCTGTAATAGTCCCAGCAAATTACTTGCTTGCCCCTGGTAGGTAGACAGGCCTTCCCAAGCCTATTCTCTCATCGCCTCAGCCCATGGCTTATATCTCCCTGGTAGGTAGACAGGCCTTCCCAAGCCTTTTCTGTAATAGTCCCAGCAAATTACTTGCTTGCCCCTGGTAGGTAGACAGGCCTTCCCAAACCAATTCTCTTATAGCCCAAGCCAATTCTCGAATAGCTCCAGCATATTATTTGCTTGCCCCTGGTAGGTAGACAGGCCTTCCCAAGCCAATTCTCTAATAGCCCCTGCACTTTACTTGCTTGCCCCTGGTAGTTAGACAGGCTTTCCCAAGCCTATTCTGTAATAGTCCCAGCAAATTACTTGCTTGCCCCTGGTAGGTAGATAGGCCTTCCCAAGCCTATTCTCTCATCGCCTCAGCCCATGACTTATTTCTCCTTGGTAGGTAGACAGGCCTTACCAAGCCTATTCTGTAATAGTCCCAGCAAATTACTTGCTTGTCCCTGGTAGGTAGACAGGCCTTCCCAAACCTATTCTGTAATAGCCCCAGCAAATTACTTGCTTGCTCCTGGTAGGTAGACAGGGCTTCCCAAGCCTATTCTGTAATAGTCCCAGCAAAGTACTTTCTTGCCCCTGGTAGGTAGACAGGCCTTCCCAAACCAATTCTCTTATAGCCCAAGCCAATTCTCGAATAGCCCCAGCAAATTATTTGCTTTCCCCTGGTAGGTAGACAGGCCTTCCCAAGCCAATTCTCGAATAGCCCCAGCACATTATTTGCTTGCCCCTGTTAGATAGACAGGCCTTCCCAAGCCAATTCTCTAATAGCCCCTGCACATTACTTGCTTGCCCCTGATAGGTAGACAGGCTTTCCCAAGCCTATTCTCTCATCGCCTCAGCCCATGGCTTATTTCTCCCTGGTAGGTAGACAGGCCTTCCCAAGCCTATTCTGTAATAGTCCCAGCAAATTACTTGCTTGCCCCTGGTAGGTAGACAGGCCTTCCCAAGCCTATTCTGTAATAGTCCCAGCAAATTACTTGCTTGCCCCTGGTAGGTAGACAGGCCTTCCCAAGCCTATTCTGTAATAGTCCCAGCAAATTACTTGCTTTCCCCTGGTAGGTAGACAGGCCTTCCCAAGCCTATTCTCTCATCGCCTCAGCCCATGGCTTATTTCTCCCTGGTAGGTAGACAGGCCTTCCCAAGCCTATTCTGTAATAGTCCCAGCAAATTACTTGCTTGCCCCTGGTAGGTAGACAGGCCTTCCAAAACCAATTCTCTTATAGCCCAAGCCAATTCTCGAATAGCTCCAGCATATTATTTGCTTTCCCCTGGTAGGTAGACAGGCCTTCCCAAGCCAATTCTCTAATAGCCCCTGCACATTACTTGCTTGCCCCTGATAGGTAGACAGGCTTTCCCAAGCCTATTCTGTAATAGTCCCAGCAAATTACTTGCTTGCCCCTGGTAGGTAGACAGGCCTTCCCAAGCCTATTCTCTCATCGCCTCAGCCCATGGCTTATATCTCCCTGGTAGGTAGACAGGCCTTCCCAAGCCTTTACTGTAATAGTCCCAGCAAATTACTTGCTTGCCCCTGGTAGGTAGACAGGCCTTCCCAAACCAATTCTCTTATAGCCCAAGCCAATTCTCGAATAGCTCCAGCATATTATTTGCTTGCCCCTGGTAGGTAGACAGGCCTTCCCAAGCCAATTCTCTAATAGCCCCTGCACTTTACTTGCTTGCCCCTGGTAGTTAGACAGGCTTTCCCAAGCCTATTCTGTAATAGTCCCAGCAAATTACTTGCTTGCCCCTGGTAGGTAGATAGGCCTTCCCAAGCCTATTCTCTCATCGCCTCAGCCCATGACTTATTTCTCCTTGGTAGGTAGACAGGCCTTACCAAGCCTATTCTGTAATAGTCCCAGCAAATTACTTGCTTGTCCCTGGTTGGTAGACAGGCCTTCCCAAACCAATTCTCTTATAGCCCAAGCCAATTATCGAATAGCCCCAGCAAATTACTTGCTTGTCCCTGGTAGGTAGACAGGCCTTCCCAAGCCTATTCTGTAATAGCCACAGCAAATTACTTGCTTGCCCAAGTATGGTAGACAGGGCTTCCCAAGCCTATTCTGTAATAGTCCCAGCAAATTACTTGCTTGCCCCTGGTAGGTAGACAGGGCTTCCCAAGCCTATTCTGTAATAGTCCCAGCAAATTACTTGCTTGTCCCTGGTAGGTAGACAGGCCTTCCCAAACCAATTCTCTTATAGCCCAAGCCAATTATCGAATAGCCCCAGCACATTACTTGCTTGCCCCATGTAGGTAGACAGGCTTTCCCAAGCCTATTCTGTAATAGTTCCAGCAAATTACTTGCTTGCCCCTGGTAGGTAGACAGGCCTTCCCAAGCCTATTCTGTACTAGCCCCAGCACATTATTTGCTTGTCCCTGGTAGGTAGACAGGCCTTCCCAAACCAATTCTCTTATAGCCCAAGCCAATTATTGAATAGCCCCAGCAAATTACTTGCTTGTCCCTGGTAGGTAGACAGGCCTTCCCAAGCCTATTCTGTAATAGTCCCAGCAAAGTACTTGCTTGCCCCTGGTAGGTAGACAGGCCTTCCCAAACCAATTCTCTTATAGCCCAAGCCAATTCTCGAATAGCCCCAGCAAATTATTTGCTTTCCCCTGGTAGGTAGACAGGCCTTCCCAAGCCAATTCTCGAATAGCCCCAGCACATTATTTGCTTGCCCCTGTTAGATAGACAGGCCTTCCCAAGCCAATTCTCTAATAGCCCCTGCACATTACTTGCTTGCCCCTGATAGGTAGACAGGCTTTCCCAAGCCTATTCTGTAATTGTCCCAGCAAATTACTTGCTTGCCCAATTATGGTAGGCAGGGCTTCCCAAGCCTATTCTGTAATAGTCCCAGCAAATTACTTGCTTGCCCCTGGTAGGTAGACAGGCCTTCCCAAGCCTATTCTGTAATAGTCCCAGCAAATTACTTGCTTGCCCCTGGTAGGTTGACAGGCCTTCCCAAGCCTATTCTGTAATAGTCCCAGCAAATTACTTGCTTGCCCCTGGTAGGTAGACAGGCCTTCCCAAGCCTATTCTGTAATAGTCCCAGCAAATAACTTGCTTGCCCCTGGTTGGTAGACAGGCCTTCCCAAGCCAATTCTCTAATATCCCCTGCACTTTACTTGCTTGCCCTTGGTAGGTAGACAGGCCTTCCCAAACCAATTCTCTTATAGCCCAAGCCAATTCTCGAATAGCCCCAGCATATTATTTGCTTGCCCCTGGTAGGTAGACAGGCCTTCCCAAGCCAATTCTCTAATAGCCCCTGCACTTTACTTGCTTGCCCTTGGTTGGTCCACTGGCCTTCCCGAGCCAATTCTCTTATATCCCAAGCCAATTCTCTAATAGCCCCTGCACATTACTTGCTTGCCCCTGATAGGTAGACAGGCTTTCCCAAGCCTATTCTGTAATAGTCCCAGCAAATTACTTGCTTTCCCCTGGTAGGTAGACAGGCCTTCCCAAGCCTATTCTCTCATCGCCTCAGCCCATGGCTTATTTCTCCCTGGTAGGTAGACAGGCCTTCCCAAGCCTATTCTGTAATAGTCCCAGCAAATTACTTGCTTGCCCCTGGTAGGTAGACAGGCCTTCCCAAGCCTATTCTGTAATAGTCCCAGCAAATTACTTGCTTGCCCCTGGTAGGTAGACAGGCCTTCCCAAGCCTATTCTGTAATAGTCCCAGCAAATTACTTGCTTTCCCCTGGTAGGTAGAGAGGCCTTCCCAAGCCTATTCTCTCATCGCCTCAGCCCATGGCTTATTTCTCCCTGGTAGGTAGACAGGCCTTCCCAAGCCTATTCTGTAATAGTCCCAGCAAATTACTTGCTTGCCCCTGGTAGGTAGACAGGCCTTCCAAAACCAATTCTCTTATAGCCCAAGCCAATTCTCGAATAGCTCCAGCATATTATTTGCTTTCCCCTGGTAGGTAGACAGGCCTTCCCAAGCCAATTCTCGAATAGCCCCAGCACATTATTTGCTTGCCCCTGTTAGGTAGACAGGCCTTCCCAAGCCAATTCTCTAATAGCCCCTGCACATTACTTGCTTGCCCCTGATAGGTAGACAGGCTTTCCCAAGCCTATTCTGTAATAGTCCCAGCAAATTACTTGCTTGCCCCTGGTAGGTAGACAGGCCTTCCCAAGCCTATTCTCTCATCGCCTCAGCCCATGGCTTATATCTCCCTGGTAGGTAGACAGGCCTTCCCAAGCCTTTTCTGTAATAGTCCCAGCAAATTACTTGCTTGCCCCTGGTAGGTAGACAGGCCTTCCCAAACCAATTCTCTTATAGCCCAAGCCAATTCTCGAATAGCTCCAGCATATTATTTGCTTGCCCCTGGTAGGTAGACAGGCCTTCCCAAGCCAATTCTCTAATAGCCCCTGCACTTTACTTGCTTGCCCCTGGTAGTTAGACAGGCTTTCCCAAGCCTATTCTGTAATAGTCCCAGCAAATTACTTGCTTGCCCCTGGTAGGTAGATAGGCCTTCCCAAGCCTATTCTCTCATCGCCTCAGCCCATGACTTATTTCTCCTTGGTAGGTAGACAGGCCTTACCAAGCCTATTCTGTAATAGTCCCAGCAAATTACTTGCTTGTCCCTGGTTGGTAGACAGGCCTTCCCAAACCAATTCTCTTATAGCCCAAGCCAATTATCGAATAGCCCCAGCAAATTACTTGCTTGTCCCTGGTAGGTAGACAGGCCTTCCCAAGCCTATTCTGTAATAGCCACAGCAAATTACTTGCTTGCCCAAGTATGGTAGACAGGGCTTCCCAAGCCTATTCTGTAATAGTCCCAGCAAATTACTTGCTTGCCCCTGGTAGGTAGACAGGGCTTCCCAAGCCTATTCTGTAATAGTCCCAGCAAATTACTTGCTTGTCCCTGGTAGGTAGACAGGCCTTCCCAAACCAATTCTCTTATAGCCCAAGCCAATTATCGAATAGCCCCAGCACATTACTTGCTTGCCCCATGTAGGTAGACAGGCTTTCCCAAGCCTATTCTGTAATAGTTCCAGCAAATTACTTGCTTGCCCCTGGTAGGTAGACAGGCCTTCCCAAGCCTATTCTGTACTAGCCCCAGCACATTATTTGCTTGTCCCTGGTAGGTAGACAGGCCTTCCCAAACCAATTCTCTTATAGCCCAAGCCAATTATTGAATAGCCCCAGCAAATTACTTGCTTGTCCCTGGTAGGTAGACAGGCCTTCCCAAGCCTATTCTGTAATAGCCCCAGCAAATTACTTGCTTGCCCAAGTATGGTAGACAGGGCTTCCCAAGCCTATTCTGTAATAGTCCCAGCAAATTACTTGCTTGCCCCTGGTAGGTAGACAGGCCTTCCCAAGCCTATTCTGTAATAGTCCCAGCAAATTACTTGCTTGCCCCTGGTAGGTAGACAGGCCTTCCCAAGCCTATTCTGTAATAGTCCCAGCAAATTACTTGCTTGCCCCTGGTAGGTAGACAGGCCTTCCCAAACCAATTGTCTTATAGCACAAGCCAATTCTCGAATAGCCCCAGCAAATTATTTGCTTTCCCCTGGTAGGTAGACAGGCCTTCCCAAGCCAATTCTCGGATAGCCCCAGCACATTACTTGCTTGCCCCATGTAGGTAGACAGGCTTTTCCAAGCCTATTCTGTAATAGCCCCAGCAAATTACTTGCTTGCCCCTGGTATGTAGACAGGCCTTCCTAAGCCTATTCTGTAATAGTTCCAGCAAATTACTTGCTTGCCCCTGGTAGGTAGACAGGCCTTCCCAAGCCTATTCTGTAATAGCCCCAGCACATTATTTGCTTGCCCCTGGTAGGTAGACAGGCCTTCCCAAGCCTATTCTGTAATAGTCCCAGCAAATTACTTGCTTGCCCCTGGTAGGTAGACAGGCCTTCCCAAGCCAATTATCGAATAGCCCCAGCACATTACTTGCTTGCCCCATGTAGGTAGACAGGCTTTTCCAAGCCTATTCTGTAATAGCCCCAGCAAATTACTTGCTTGCCCCTGGTATGTAGACAGGCCTTCCTAAGCCTATTCTGTAATAGTTCCAGCAAATTACTTGCTTGCCCCTGGTAGGTAGACAGGCCTTCCCAAGCCTATTCTGTAATAGCCCCAGCACATTATTTGCTTGCCCCTGGTAGGTAGACAGGCCTTCCCAAGCCTATTCTGTAATAGCCCCAGCAAATTACTTGCTTGCTCCTGGTAGGTAGACAGGGCTTCCCAAGCCTATTCTGTAATAGTCCCAGCAAAGTACTTGCTTCCCCCTGGTAGGTAGACAGGCCTTCCCAAACCAATTCTCTTATAGCCCAAGCCAATTCTCGAATAGCCCCAGCAAATTATTTGCTTTCCCCTGGTAGGTAGACAGGCCTTCCCAAGCCAATTCTCGAATAGCCCCAGCACATTATTTGCTTGCCCCTGTTAGATAGACAGGCCTTCCCAAGCCAATTCTCTAATAGCCCCTGCACATTACTTGCTTGCCCCTGATAGGTAGACAGGCTTTCCCAAGCCTATTCTGTAATAGTCCCAGCAAATTACTTGCTTGCCCAAGTATGGTAGGCAGGGCTTCCCAAGCCTATTCTGTAATAGTCCCAGCAAATTACTTGCTTGCCCCTGGTAGGTAGACAGGCCTTCCCAAGCCTATTCTGTAATAGTCCCAGCAAATTACTTGCTTGCCCAAGTATGGTAGGCAGGGCTTCCCAAGCCTATTCTGTAATAGTCCCAGCAAATTACTTGCTTGCCCCTGGTAGGTTGACAGGCCTTCCCAAGCCTATTCTGTAATAGTCCCAGCAAATTACTTGCTTGCCCCTGGTAGGTAGACAGGCCTTCCCAAGCCTATTCTGTAATAGTCCCAGCAAATAACTTGCTTGCCCCTGGTTGGTAGACAGGCCTTCCCAAGCCAATTCTCTAATAGCCCCTGCACTTTACTTGCTTGCCCTTGGTAGGTAGACAGAACTTCCCAAACCAATTCTCTTATAGCCCAAGCCAATTCTCGAATAGCCCCAGCATATTATTTGCTTGCCCCTGGTAGGTAGACAGGCCTTCCCAAGCCAATTCTCTAATAGCCCCTGCACTTTACTTGCTTGCCCTTGGTTGGTCCACTGGCCTTCCCGAGCCAATTCTCTTATATCCCAAGCCAATTCTCTAATAGCCCCTGCACATTACTTGCTTGCCCCTGATAGGTAGACAGGCTTTCCCAAGCCTATTCTGTAATAGTCCCAGCAAATTACTTGCTTTCCCCTGGTAGGTAGACAGGCCTTCCCAAGCCTATTCTCTCATCGCCTCAGCCCATGGCTTATTTCTCCCTGGTAGGTAGACAGGCCTTCCCAAGCCTATTCTGTAATAGTCCCAGCAAATTACTTGCTTGCCCCTGGTAGGTAGACAGGGCTTCCCAAGCCTATTCTGTAATAGTCCCAGCAAATTACTTGCTTGCCCCTGGTAGGTAGACAGGGCTTCCCAAGCCTATTCTGTAATAGTCCCAGCAAATTACTTGCTTGTCCCTGGTAGGTAGACAGGCCTTCCCAAACCAATTCTCTTATAGCCCAAGCCAATTATCGAATAGCCCCAGCACATTACTTGCTTGCCCCATGTAGGTAGACAGGCTTTCCCAAGCCTATTCTGTAATAGTTCCAGCAAATTACTTGCTTGCCCCTGGTAGGTAGACAGGCCTTCCCAAGCCTATTCTGTACTAGCCCCAGCACATTATTTGCTTGTCCCTGGTAGGTAGACAGGCCTTCCCAAACCAATTCTCTTATAGCCCAAGCCAATTATTGAATAGCCCCAGCAAATTACTTGCTTGTCCCTGGTAGGTAGACAGGCCTTCCCAAGCCTATTCTGTAATAGTCCCAGCAAAGTACTTGCTTGCCCCTGGTAGGTAGACAGGCCTTCCCAAACCAATTCTCTTATAGCCCAAGCCAATTCTCGAATAGCCCCAGCAAATTATTTGCTTTCCCCTGGTAGGTAGACAGGCCTTCCCAAGCCAATTCTCGAATAGCCCCAGCACATTATTTGCTTGCCCCTGTTAGATAGACAGGCCTTCCCAAGCCAATTCTCTAATAGCCCCTGCACATTACTTGCTTGCCCCTGATAGGTAGACAGGCTTTCCCAAGCCTATTCTGTAATTGTCCCAGCAAATTACTTGCTTGCCCAATTATGGTAGGCAGGGCTTCCCAAGCCTATTCTGTAATAGTCCCAGCAAATTACTTGCTTGCCCCTGGTAGGTAGACAGGCCTTCCCAAGCCTATTCTGTAATAGTCCCAGCAAATTACTTGCTTGCCCCTGGTAGGTTGACAGGCCTTCCCAAGCCTATTCTGTAATAGTCCCAGCAAATTACTTGCTTGCCCCTGGTAGGTAGACAGGCCTTCCCAAGCCTATTCTGTAATAGTCCCAGCAAATAACTTGCTTGCCCCTGGTTGGTAGACAGGCCTTCCCAAGCCAATTCTCTAATATCCCCTGCACTTTACTTGCTTGCCCTTGGTAGGTAGACAGGCCTTCCCAAACCAATTCTCTTATAGCCCAAGCCAATTCTCGAATAGCCCCAGCATATTATTTGCTTGCCCCTGGTAGGTAGACAGGCCTTCCCAAGCCAATTCTCTAATAGCCCCTGCACTTTACTTGCTTGCCCTTGGTTGGTCCACTGGCCTTCCCGAGCCAATTCTCTTATATCCCAAGCCAATTCTCTAATAGCCCCTGCACATTACTTGCTTGCCCCTGATAGGTAGACAGGCTTTCCCAAGCCTATTCTGTAATAGTCCCAGCAAATTACTTGCTTTCCCCTGGTAGGTAGACAGGCCTTCCCAAGCCTATTCTCTCATCGCCTCAGCCCATGGCTTATTTCTCCCTGGTAGGTAGACAGGCCTTCCCAAGCCTATTCTGTAATAGTCCCAGCAAATTACTTGCTTGCCCCTGGTAGGTAGACAGGCCTTCCCAAGCCTATTCTGTAATAGTCCCAGCAAATTACTTGCTTGCCCCTGGTAGGTAGACAGGCCTTCCCAAGCCTATTCTGTAATAGTCCCAGCAAATTACTTGCTTGCCCCTGGTAGGTAGACAGGCCTTCCCAAGCCTATTCTGTAATAGTCCCAGCAAATTACTTGCTTGCCCAAGTATGGTAGGCAGGGCTTCCCAAGCCTATTCTGTAATAGTCCCAGCAAATTACTTGCTTGCCCCTGGTAGGTTGACAGGCCTTCCCAAGCCTATTCTGTAATAGTCCCAGCAAATTACTTGCTTGCCCCTGGTAGGTAGACAGGCCTTCCCAAGCCTATTCTGTAATAGTCCCAGCAAATAACTTGCTTGCCCCTGGTTGGTAGACAGGCCTTCCCAAGCCAATTCTCTAATAGCCCCTGCACTTTACTTGCTTGCCCTTGGTAGGTAGACAGAACTTCCCAAACCAATTCTCTTATAGCCCAAGCCAATTCTCGAATAGCCCCAGCATATTATTTGCTTGCCCCTGGTAGGTAGACAGGCCTTCCCAAGCCAATTCTCTAATAGCCCCTGCACTTTACTTGCTTGCCCTTGGTTGGTCCACTGGCCTTCCCGAGCCAATTCTCTTATATCCCAAGCCAATTCTCTAATAGCCCCTGCACATTACTTGCTTGCCCCTGATAGGTAGACAGGCTTTCCCAAGCCTATTCTGTAATAGTCCCAGCAAATTACTTGCTTTCCCCTGGTAGGTAGACAGGCCTTCCCAAGCCTATTCTCTCATCGCCTCAGCCCATGGCTTATTTCTCCCTGGTAGGTAGACAGGCCTTCCCAAGCCTATTCTGTAATAGTCCCAGCAAATTACTTGCTTGCCCCTGGTAGGTAGACAGGGCTTCCCAAGCCTATTCTGTAATAGTCCCAGCAAATTACTTGCTTGCCCCTGGTAGGTAGACAGGGCTTCCCAAGCCTATTCTGTAATAGTCCCAGCAAATTACTTGCTTGTCCCTGGTAGGTAGACAGGCCTTCCCAAACCAATTCTCTTATAGCCCAAGCCAATTATCGAATAGCCCCAGCACATTACTTGCTTGCCCCATGTAGGTAGACAGGCTTTCCCAAGCCTATTCTGTAATAGTTCCAGCAAATTACTTGCTTGCCCCTGGTAGGTAGACAGGCCTTCCCAAGCCTATTCTGTACTAGCCCCAGCACATTATTTGCTTGTCCCTGGTAGGTAGACAGGCCTTCCCAAACCAATTCTCTTATAGCCCAAGCCAATTATTGAATAGCCCCAGCAAATTACTTGCTTGTCCCTGGTAGGTAGACAGGCCTTCCCAAGCCTATTCTGTAATAGTCCCAGCAAAGTACTTGCTTGCCCCTGGTAGGTAGACAGGCCTTCCCAAACCAATTCTCTTATAGCCCAAGCCAATTCTCGAATAGCCCCAGCAAATTATTTGCTTTCCCCTGGTAGGTAGACAGGCCTTCCCAAGCCAATTCTCGAATAGCCCCAGCACATTATTTGCTTGCCCCTGTTAGATAGACAGGCCTTCCCAAGCCAATTCTCTAATAGCCCCTGCACATTACTTGCTTGCCCCTGATAGGTAGACAGGCTTTCCCAAGCCTATTCTGTAATTGTCCCAGCAAATTACTTGCTTGCCCAATTATGGTAGGCAGGGCTTCCCAAGCCTATTCTGTAATAGTCCCAGCAAATTACTTGCTTGCCCCTGGTAGGTAGACAGGCCTTCCCAAGCCTATTCTGTAATAGTCCCAGCAAATTACTTGCTTGCCCCTGGTAGGTTGACAGGCCTTCCCAAGCCTATTCTGTAATAGTCCCAGCAAATTACTTGCTTGCCCCTGGTAGGTAGACAGGCCTTCCCAAGCCTATTCTGTAATAGTCCCAGCAAATAACTTGCTTGCCCCTGGTTGGTAGACAGGCCTTCCCAAGCCAATTCTCTAATATCCCCTGCACTTTACTTGCTTGCCCTTGGTAGGTAGACAGGCCTTCCCAAACCAATTCTCTTATAGCCCAAGCCAATTCTCGAATAGCCCCAGCATATTATTTGCTTGCCCCTGGTAGGTAGACAGGCCTTCCCAAGCCAATTCTCTAATAGCCCCTGCACTTTACTTGCTTGCCCTTGGTTGGTCCACTGGCCTTCCCGAGCCAATTCTCTTATATCCCAAGCCAATTCTCTAATAGCCCCTGCACATTACTTGCTTGCCCCTGATAGGTAGACAGGCTTTCCCAAGCCTATTCTGTAATAGTCCCAGCAAATTACTTGCTTTCCCCTGGTAGGTAGACAGGCCTTCCCAAGCCTATTCTCTCATCGCCTCAGCCCATGGCTTATTTCTCCCTGGTAGGTAGACAGGCCTTCCCAAGCCTATTCTGTAATAGTCCCAGCAAATTACTTGCTTGCCCCTGGTAGGTAGACAGGCCTTCCCAAGCCTATTCTGTAATAGTCCCAGCAAATTACTTGCTTGCCCCTGGTAGGTAGACAGGCCTTCCCAAGCCTATTCTGTAATAGTCCCAGCAAATTACTTGCTTTCCCCTGGTAGGTAGAGAGGCCTTCCCAAGCCTATTCTCTCATCGCCTCAGCCCATGGCTTATTTCTCCCTGGTAGGTAGACAGGCCTTCCCAAGCCTATTCTGTAATAGTCCCAGCAAATTACTTGCTTGCCCCTGGTAGGTAGACAGGCCTTCCAAAACCAATTCTCTTATAGCCCAAGCCAATTCTCGAATAGCTCCAGCATATTATTTGCTTTCCCCTGGTAGGTAGACAGGCCTTCCCAAGCCAATTCTCGAATAGCCCCAGCACATTATTTGCTTGCCCCTGTTAGGTAGACAGGCCTTCCCAAGCCAATTCTCTAATAGCCCCTGCACATTACTTGCTTGCCCCTGATAGGTAGACAGGCTTTCCCAAGCCTATTCTGTAATAGTCCCAGCAAATTACTTGCTTGCCCCTGGTAGGTAGACAGGCCTTCCCAAGCCTATTCTCTCATCGCCTCAGCCCATGGCTTATATCTCCCTGGTAGGTAGACAGGCCTTCCCAAGCCTTTTCTGTAATAGTCCCAGCAAATTACTTGCTTGCCCCTGGTAGGTAGACAGGCCTTCCCAAACCAATTCTCTTATAGCCCAAGCCAATTCTCGAATAGCTCCAGCATATTATTTGCTTGCCCCTGGTAGGTAGACAGGCCTTCCCAAGCCAATTCTCTAATAGCCCCTGCACTTTACTTGCTTGCCCCTGGTAGTTAGACAGGCTTTCCCAAGCCTATTCTGTAATAGTCCCAGCAAATTACTTGCTTGCCCCTGGTAGGTAGATAGGCCTTCCCAAGCCTATTCTCTCATCGCCTCAGCCCATGACTTATTTCTCCTTGGTAGGTAGACAGGCCTTACCAAGCCTATTCTGTAATAGTCCCAGCAAATTACTTGCTTGTCCCTGGTTGGTAGACAGGCCTTCCCAAACCAATTCTCTTATAGCCCAAGCCAATTATCGAATAGCCCCAGCAAATTACTTGCTTGTCCCTGGTAGGTAGACAGGCCTTCCCAAGCCTATTCTGTAATAGCCACAGCAAATTACTTGCTTGCCCAAGTATGGTAGACAGGGCTTCCCAAGCCTATTCTGTAATAGTCCCAGCAAATTACTTGCTTGCCCCTGGTAGGTAGACAGGGCTTCCCAAGCCTATTCTGTAATAGTCCCAGCAAATTACTTGCTTGTCCCTGGTAGGTAGACAGGCCTTCCCAAACCAATTCTCTTATAGCCCAAGCCAATTATCGAATAGCCCCAGCACATTACTTGCTTGCCCCATGTAGGTAGACAGGCTTTCCCAAGCCTATTCTGTAATAGTTCCAGCAAATTACTTGCTTGCCCCTGGTAGGTAGACAGGCCTTCCCAAGCCTATTCTGTACTAGCCCCAGCACATTATTTGCTTGTCCCTGGTAGGTAGACAGGCCTTCCCAAACCAATTCTCTTATAGCCCAAGCCAATTATTGAATAGCGCCAGCAAATTACTTGCTTGTCCCTGGTAGGTAGACAGGCCTTCCCAAGCCTATTCTGTAATAGCCCCAGCAAATTACTTGCTTGCCCAAGTATGGTAGACAGGGCTTCCCAAGCCTATTCTGTAATAGTCCCAGCAAATTACTTGCTTGCCCCTGGTAGGTAGACAGGCCTTCCCAAGCCTATTCTGTAATAGTCCCAGCAAATTACTTGCTTGCCCCTGGTAGGTAGACAGGCCTTCCCAAGCCTATTCTGTAATAGTCCCAGCAAATTACTTGCTTGCCCCTGGTAGGTAGACAGGCCTTCCCAAACCAATTGTCTTATAGCACAAGCCAATTCTCGAATAGCCCCAGCAAATTATTTGCTTTCCCCTGGTAGGTAGACAGGCCTTCCCAAGCCAATTCTCGGATAGCCCCAGCACATTACTTGCTTGCCCCATGTAGGTAGACAGGCTTTTCCAAGCCTATTCTGTAATAGCCCCAGCAAATTACTTGCTTGCCCCTGGTATGTAGACAGGCCTTCCTAAGCCTATTCTGTAATAGTTCCAGCAAATTACTTGCTTGCCCCTGGTAGGTAGACAGGCCTTCCCAAGCCTATTCTGTAATAGCCCCAGCACATTATTTGCTTGCCCCTGGTAGGTAGACAGGCCTTCCCAAGCCTATTCTGTAATAGTCCCAGCAAATTACTTGCTTGCCCCTGGTAGGTAGACAGGCCTTCCCAAGCCAATTATCGAATAGCCCCAGCACATTACTTGCTTGCCCCATGTAGGTAGACAGGCTTTTCCAAGCCTATTCTGTAATAGCCCCAGCAAATTACTTGCTTGCCCCTGGTATGTAGACAGGCCTTCCTAAGCCTATTCTGTAATAGTTCCAGCAAATTACTTGCTTGCCCCTGGTAGGTAGACAGGCCTTCCCAAGCCTATTCTGTAATAGCCCCAGCACATTATTTGCTTGCCCCTGGTAGGTAGACAGGCCTTCCCAAGCCTATTCTGTAATAGCCCCAGCAAATTACTTGCTTGCTCCTGGTAGGTAGACAGGGCTTCCCAAGCCTATTCTGTAATAGTCCCAGCAAAGTACTTGCTTCCCCCTGGTAGGTAGACAGGCCTTCCCAAACCAATTCTCTTATAGCCCAAGCCAATTCTCGAATAGCCCCAGCAAATTATTTGCTTTCCCCTGGTAGGTAGACAGGCCTTCCCAAGCCAATTCTCGAATAGCCCCAGCACATTATTTGCTTGCCCCTGTTAGATAGACAGGCCTTCCCAAGCCAATTCTCTAATAGCCCCTGCACATTACTTGCTTGCCCCTGATAGGTAGACAGGCTTTCCCAAGCCTATTCTGTAATAGTCCCAGCAAATTACTTGCTTGCCCAAGTATGGTAGGCAGGGCTTCCCAAGCCTATTCTGTAATAGTCCCAGCAAATTACTTGCTTGCCCCTGGTAGGTAGACAGGCCTTCCCAAGCCTATTCTGTAATAGTCCCAGCAAATTACTTGCTTGCCCAAGTATGGTAGGCAGGGCTTCCCAAGCCTATTCTGTAATAGTCCCAGCAAATTACTTGCTTGCCCCTGGTAGGTAGACAGGCCTTCCCAAGCCTATTCTGTAATAGTCCCAGCAAATAACTTGCTTGCCCCTGGTTGGTAGACAGGCCTTCCCAAGCCTATTCTGTAATAGTCCCAGCAAATAACTTGCTTGCCCCTGGTTGGTAGACAGGCCTTCCCAAGCCAATTCTCTAATAGCCCCTGCACTTTACTTGCTTGCCCTTGGTAGGTAGACAGAACTTCCCAAACCAATTCTCTTATAGCCCAAGCCAATTCTCGAATAGCCCCAGCATATTATTTGCTTGCCCCTGGTAGGTAGACAGGCCTTCCCAAGCCAATTCTCTAATAGCCCCTGCACTTTACTTGCTTGCCCTTGGTTGGTCCACTGGCCTTCCCGAGCCAATTCTCTTATATCCCAAGCCAATTCTCTAATAGCCCCTGCACATTACTTGCTTGCCCCTGATAGGTAGACAGGCTTTCCCAAGCCTATTCTGTAATAGTCCCAGCAAATTACTTGCATTCCCCTGGTAGGTAGACAGGCCTTCCCAAGCCTATTCTCTCATCGCCTCAGCCCATGGCTTATTTCTCCCTGGTAGGTAGACAGGCCTTCCCAAGCCTATTCTGTAATAGTCCCAGCAAATTACTTGCTTGCCCCTGGTAGGTAGACAGGCCTTCCCAAGCCTATTCTGTAATAGTCCCAGCAAATTACTTGCTTGCCCCTGGTTGGTAGACAGGCCTTCCCAAGCCAATTCTCTAATAGCCCCTGCACTTTACTTGCTTGCCCTTGGTAGGTAGACAGGCCTTCCCAAACCAATTCTCTTATAGCCCAAGCCAATTCTCGAATAGCCCCAGCATATTATTTGCTTGCCCCTGGTAGGTAGACAGGCCTTCCCAAGCCAATTCTCTAATAGCCCCTGCACTTTACTTGCTTGCCCTTGGTTGGTCCACTGGCCTTCCCGAGCCAATTCTCTTATATCCCAAGCCAATTCTCTAATAGCCCCTGCACATTACTTGCTTGCCCCTGATAGGTAGACAGGCTTTCCCAAGCCTATTCTGTAATAGTCCCAGCAAATTACTTGCTTTCCCCTGGTAGGTAGACAGGCCTTCCCAAGCCTATTCTCTCATCGCCTCAGCCCATGGCTTATTTCTCCCTGGTAGGTAGACAGGCCTTCCCAAGCCTATTCTGTAATAGTCCCAGCAAATTACTTGCTTGCCCCTGGTAGGTAGACAGGCCTTCCCAAACCAATTCTCTTATAGCCCAAGCCAATTCTCGAATAGCTCCAGCATATTATTTGCTTTCCCCTGGTAGGTAGACAGGCCTTCCCAAGCCAATTCTCGAATAGCCCCAGCACATTATTTGCTTGCCCCTGTTAGGTAGACAGGCCTTCCCAAGCCAATTCTCTAATAGCCCCTGCACATTACTTGCTTGCCCCTGATAGGTAGACAGGCTTTCCCAAGCCTATTCTGTAATAGTCCCAGCAAATTACTTGCTTGCCCCTGGTAGGTAGACAGGCCTTCCCAAGCCTATTCTCTCATCGCCTCAGCCCATGGCTTATATCTCCCTGGTAGGTAGACAGGCCTTCCCAAGCCTTTTCTGTAATAGTCCCAGCAAATTACTTGCTTGCCCCTGGTAGGTAGACAGGCCTTCCCAAACCAATTCTCTTATAGCCCAAGCCAATTCTCGAATAGCTCCAGCATATTATTTGCTTGCCCCTGGTAGGTAGACAGGCCTTCCCAAGCCAATTCTCTAATAGCCCCTGCACTTTACTTGCTTGCCCCTGGTAGTTAGACAGGCTTTCCCAAGCCTATTCTGTAATAGTCCCAGCAAATTACTTGCTTGCCCCTGGTAGGTAGATAGGCCTTCCCAAGCCTATTCTCTCATCGCCTCAGCCCATGACTTATTTCTCCTTGGTAGGTAGACAGGCCTTACCAAGCCTATTCTGTAATAGTCCCAGCAAATTACTTGCTTGTCCCTGGTTGGTAGACAGGCCTTCCCAAACCAATTCTCTTATAGCCCAAGCCAATTATCGAATAGCCCCAGCAAATTACTTGCTTGTCCCTGGTAGGTAGACAGGCCTTCCCAAGCCTATTCTGTAATAGCCACAGCAAATTACTTGCTTGCCCAAGTATGGTAGACAGGGCTTCCCAAGCCTATTCTGTAATAGTCCCAGCAAATTACTTGCTTGCCCCTGGTAGGTAGACAGGGCTTCCCAAGCCTATTCTGTAATAGTCCCAGCAAATTACTTGCTTGTCCCTGGTAGGTAGACAGGCCTTCCCAAACCAATTCTCTTATAGCCCAAGCCAATTATCGAATAGCCCCAGCACATTACTTGCTTGCCCCATGTAGGTAGACAGGCTTTCCCAAGCCTATTCTGTAATAGTTCCAGCAAATTACTTGCTTGCCCCTGGTAGGTAGACAGGCCTTCCCAAGCCTATTCTGTACTAGCCCCAGCACATTATTTGCTTGTCCCTGGTAGGTAGACAGGCCTTCCCAAACCAATTCTCTTATAGCCCAAGCCAATTATTGAATAGCCCCAGCAAATTACTTGCTTGTCCCTGGTAGGTAGACAGGCCTTCCCAAGCCTATTCTGTAATAGCCCCAGCAAATTACTTGCTTGCCCAAGTATGGTAGACAGGGCTTCCCAAGCCTATTCTGTAATAGTCCCAGCAAATTACTTGCTTGCCCCTGGTAGGTAGACAGGCCTTCCCAAGCCTATTCTGTAATAGTCCCAGCAAATTACTTGCTTGCCCCTGGTAGGTAGACAGGCCTTCCCAAGCCTATTCTGTAATAGTCCCAGCAAATTACTTGCTTGCCCCTGGTAGGTAGACAGGCCTTCCCAAACCAATTCTCTTATAGCACAAGCCAATTCTCGAATAGCCCCAGCACATTACTTGCTTGCCCCATGTAGGTAGACAGGCTTTCCCAAGCCTATTCTGTAATAGCCCCAGCAAATTACTTGCTTGCCCCTGGTATGTAGACAGGCCTTCCTAAGCCTATTCTGTAATAGTTCCAGCAAATTACTTGCTTGCCCCTGGTAGGTAGACAGGCCTTCCCAAGCCTATTCTGTAATAGCCCCAGCACATTATTTGCTTGCCCCTGGTAGGTAGACAGGCCTTCCCAAGCCTATTCTGTAATAGCCCCAGCAAATTACTTGCTTGCTCCTGGTAGGTAGACAGGGCTTCCCAAGCCTAATCTGTAATAGTCCCAGCAAATTACTTGCTTGCCCCTGGTAGGTAGACAGGCCTTCCCAAACCAATTCTCTTATAGCCCAAGCCAATTCTCGAATAGCCCCAGCAAATTATTTGCTTTCCCCTGGTAGGTAGACAGGCCTTCCCAAGCCAATTCTCGAATAGCCCCAGCACATTATTTGCTTGCCCCTGTTAGGTAGACAGGCCTTCCCAAGCCAATTCTCTAATAGCCCCTGCACATTACTTGCTTGCCCCTGATAGGTAGACAGGCTTTCCCAAGCCTATTCTGTAATAGTCCCAGCAAATTACTTGCTTGCCCCTGGTAGGTAGACAGGCCTTCCCAAGCCTATTCTCTCATCGCCTCAGCCCATGGCTTATTTCTCCCTGGTAGGTAGACAGGGCTTCCCAAGCCTATTCTGTAATAGTCCCAGCAAATTACTTGCTTGCCCCTGGTAGGTAGACAGGCCTTCCCAAGCCTATTCTGTAATAGTCCCAGCAAATTACTTGCTTGCCCCTGGTAGGTAGACAGGCCTTCCCAAGCCTATTCTGTAATAGTCCCAGCAAATTACTTGCTTGCCCCTGGTAGGTAGACAGGCCTTCCCAAACCAATTCTCTTATAGCACAAGCCAATTCTCGAATAGCCCCAGCACATTACTTGCTTGCCCCATGTAGGTAGACAGGCTTTCCCAAGCCTATTCTGTAATAGCCCCAGCAAATTACTTGCTTGCCCCTGGTATGTAGACAGGCCTTCCTAAGCCTATTCTGTAATAGTTCCAGCAAATTACTTGCTTGCCCCTGGTAGGTAGACAGGCCTTCCCAAGCCTATTCTGTAATAGCCCCAGCACATTATTTGCTTGCCCCTGGTAGGTAGACAGGCCTTCCCAAGCCTATTCTGTAATAGCCCCAGCAAATTACTTGCTTGCTCCTGGTAGGTAGACAGGGCTTCCCAAGCCTATTCTGTAATAGTCCCAGCAAATTACTTGCTTGCCCCTGGTAGGTAGACAGGCCTTCCCAAACCAATTCTCTTATAGCCCAAGCCAATTCTCGAATAGCCCCAGCAAATTATTTGCTTTCCCCTGGTAGGTAGACAGGCCTTCCCAAGCCAATTCTCGAATAGCCCCAGCACATTATTTGCTTGCCCCTGTTAGGTAGACAGGCCTTCCCAAGCCAATTCTCTAATAGCCCCTGCACATTACTTGCTTGCCCCTGATAGGTAGACAGGCTTTCCCAAGCCTATTCTGTAATAGTCCCAGCAAATTACTTGCTTGCCCCTGGTAGGTAGACAGGCCTTCCCAAGCCTATTCTCTCATCGCCTCAGCCCATGGCTTATTTCTCCCTGGTAGGTAGACAGGCCTTCCCAAGCCTATTCTGTAATAGTCCCAGCAAATTACTTGCTTGCCCCTGGTAGGTAGACAGGCCTTCCCAAACCAATTCTCTTAAAGCCCAAGCCAATTCTCGAATAGCTCCAGCATATTATTTGCTTGCCCCTGGTAGGTAGACAGGCCTTCCCAAGCCAATTCTCTAATAGCCCCAGCACATTATTTGCTTGCCCCTGTTAGGTAGACAGGCCTTCCCAAGCCAATTCTCTAATAGCCCCTGCACATTACTTGCTTGCCCCTGATAGGTAGACAGGCTTTCCCAAGCCTATTCTGTAATAGTCCCAGCAAATTACTTGCTTTCCCCTGGTAGGTAGACAGGCCTTCCCAAGCCTATTCTCTCATCGCCTCAGCCCATGGCTTATTTCTCCCTGGTAGGTAGACAGGCCTTCCCAAGCCTATTCTGTAATAGTCCCAGCAAATTACTTGCTTGCCCCTGGTAGGTAGACAGGCCTTCCCAAGCCTATTCTGTAATAGTCCCAGCAAATTACTTGCTTGCCCCTGGTAGGTAGACAGGCCTTCCCAAGCCTATTCTGTAATAGTCCCAGCAAATTACTTGCTTTCCCCTGGTAGGTAGAGAGGCCTTCCCAAGCCTATTCTCTCATCGCCTCAGCCCATGGCTTATTTCTCCCTGGTAGGTAGACAGGCCTTCCCAAGCCTATTCTGTAATAGTCCCAGCAAATTACTTGCTTGCCCCTGGTAGGTAGACAGGCCTTCCAAAACCAATTCTCTTATAGCCCAAGCCAATTCTCGAATAGCTCCAGCATATTATTTGCTTTCCCCTGGTAGGTAGACAGGCCTTCCCAAGCCAATTCTCGAATAGCCCCAGCACATTATTTGCTTGCCCCTGTTAGGTAGACAGGCCTTCCCAAGCCAATTCTCTAATAGCCCCTGCACATTACTTGCTTGCCCCTGATAGGTAGACAGGCTTTCCCAAGCCTATTCTGTAATAGTCCCAGCAAATTACTTGCTTGCCCCTGGTAGGTAGACAGGCCTTCCCAAGCCTATTCTCTCATCGCCTCAGCCCATGGCTTATATCTCCCTGGTAGGTAGACAGGCCTTCCCAAGCCTTTTCTGTAATAGTCCCAGCAAATTACTTGCTTGCCCCTGGTAGGTAGACAGGCCTTCCCAAACCAATTCTCTTATAGCCCAAGCCAATTCTCGAATAGCTCCAGCATATTATTTGCTTGCCCCTGGTAGGTAGACAGGCCTTCCCAAGCCAATTCTCTAATAGCCCCTGCACTTTACTTGCTTGCCCCTGGTAGTTAGACAGGCTTTCCCAAGCCTATTCTGTAATAGTCCCAGCAAATTACTTGCTTGCCCCTGGTAGGTAGATAGGCCTTCCCAAGCCTATTCTCTCATCGCCTCAGCCCATGACTTATTTCTCCTTGGTAGGTAGACAGGCCTTACCAAGCCTATTCTGTAATAGTCCCAGCAAATTACTTGCTTGTCCCTGGTTGGTAGACAGGCCTTCCCAAACCAATTCTCTTATAGCCCAAGCCAATTATCGAATAGCCCCAGCAAATTACTTGCTTGTCCCTGGTAGGTAGACAGGCCTTCCCAAGCCTATTCTGTAATAGCCACAGCAAATTACTTGCTTGCCCAAGTATGGTAGACAGGGCTTCCCAAGCCTATTCTGTAATAGTCCCAGCAAATTACTTGCTTGCCCCTGGTAGGTAGACAGGGCTTCCCAAGCCTATTCTGTAATAGTCCCAGCAAATTACTTGCTTGTCCCTGGTAGGTAGACAGGCCTTCCCAAACCAATTCTCTTATAGCCCAAGCCAATTATCGAATAGCCCCAGCACATTACTTGCTTGCCCCATGTAGGTAGACAGGCTTTCCCAAGCCTATTCTGTAATAGTTCCAGCAAATTACTTGCTTGCCCCTGGTAGGTAGACAGGCCTTCCCAAGCCTATTCTGTACTAGCCCCAGCACATTATTTGCTTGTCCCTGGTAGGTAGACAGGCCTTCCCAAACCAATTCTCTTATAGCCCAAGCCAATTATTGAATAGCCCCAGCAAATTACTTGCTTGTCCCTGGTAGGTAGACAGGCCTTCCCAAGCCTATTCTGTAATAGCCCCAGCAAATTACTTGCTTGCCCAAGTATGGTAGACAGGGCTTCCCAAGCCTATTCTGTAATAGTCCCAGCAAATTACTTGCTTGCCCCTGGTAGGTAGACAGGCCTTCCCAAGCCTATTCTGTAATAGTCCCAGCAAATTACTTGCTTGCCCCTGGTAGGTAGACAGGCCTTCCCAAGCCTATTCTGTAATAGTCCCAGCAAATTACTTGCTTGCCCCTGGTAGGTAGACAGGCCTTCCCAAACCAATTGTCTTATAGCACAAGCCAATTCTCGAATAGCCCCAGCAAATTATTTGCTTTCCCCTGGTAGGTAGACAGGCCTTCCCAAGCCAATTCTCGGATAGCCCCAGCACATTACTTGCTTGCCCCATGTAGGTAGACAGGCTTTTCCAAGCCTATTCTGTAATAGCCCCAGCAAATTACTTGCTTGCCCCTGGTATGTAGACAGGCCTTCCTAAGCCTATTCTGTAATAGTTCCAGCAAATTACTTGCTTGCCCCTGGTAGGTAGACAGGCCTTCCCAAGCCTATTCTGTAATAGCCCCAGCACATTATTTGCTTGCCCCTGGTAGGTAGACAGGCCTTCCCAAGCCTATTCTGTAATAGTCCCAGCAAATTACTTGCTTGCCCCTGGTAGGTAGACAGGCCTTCCCAAGCCAATTATCGAATAGCCCCAGCACATTACTTGCTTGCCCCATGTAGGTAGACAGGCTTTTCCAAGCCTATTCTGTAATAGCCCCAGCAAATTACTTGCTTGCCCCTGGTATGTAGACAGGCCTTCCTAAGCCTATTCTGTAATAGTTCCAGCAAATTACTTGCTTGCCCCTGGTAGGTAGACAGGCCTTCCCAAGCCTATTCTGTAATAGCCCCAGCACATTATTTGCTTGCCCCTGGTAGGTAGACAGGCCTTCCCAAGCCTATTCTGTAATAGCCCCAGCAAATTACTTGCTTGCTCCTGGTAGGTAGACAGGGCTTCCCAAGCCTATTCTGTAATAGTCCCAGCAAAGTACTTGCTTCCCCCTGGTAGGTAGACAGGCCTTCCCAAACCAATTCTCTTATAGCCCAAGCCAATTCTCGAATAGCCCCAGCAAATTATTTGCTTTCCCCTGGTAGGTAGACAGGCCTTCCCAAGCCAATTCTCGAATAGCCCCAGCACATTATTTGCTTGCCCCTGTTAGATAGACAGGCCTTCCCAAGCCAATTCTCTAATAGCCCCTGCACATTACTTGCTTGCCCCTGATAGGTAGACAGGCTTTCCCAAGCCTATTCTGTAATAGTCCCAGCAAATTACTTGCTTGCCCAAGTATGGTAGGCAGGGCTTCCCAAGCCTATTCTGTAATAGTCCCAGCAAATTACTTGCTTGCCCCTGGTAGGTAGACAGGCCTTCCCAAGCCTATTCTGTAATAGTCCCAGCAAATTACTTGCTTGCCCAAGTATGGTAGGCAGGGCTTCCCAAGCCTATTCTGTAATAGTCCCAGCAAATTACTTGCTTGCCCCTGGTAGGTAGACAGGCCTTCCCAAGCCTATTCTGTAATAGTCCCAGCAAATAACTTGCTTGCCCCTGGTTGGTAGACAGGCCTTCCCAAGCCTATTCTGTAATAGTCCCAGCAAATAACTTGCTTGCCCCTGGTTGGTAGACAGGCCTTCCCAAGCCAATTCTCTAATAGCCCCTGCACTTTACTTGCTTGCCCTTGGTAGGTAGACAGAACTTCCCAAACCAATTCTCTTATAGCCCAAGCCAATTCTCGAATAGCCCCAGCATATTATTTGCTTGCCCCTGGTAGGTAGACAGGCCTTCCCAAGCCAATTCTCTAATAGCCCCTGCACTTTACTTGCTTGCCCTTGGTTGGTCCACTGGCCTTCCCGAGCCAATTCTCTTATATCCCAAGCCAATTCTCTAATAGCCCCTGCACATTACTTGCTTGCCCCTGATAGGTAGACAGGCTTTCCCAAGCCTATTCTGTAATAGTCCCAGCAAATTACTTGCTTTCCCCTGGTAGGTAGACAGGCCTTCCCAAGCCTATTCTCTCATCGCCTCAGCCCATGGCTTATTTCTCCCTGGTAGGTAGACAGGCCTTCCCAAGCCTATTCTGTAATAGTCCCAGCAAATTACTTGCTTGCCCCTGGTAGGTAGACAGGCCTTCCCAAGCCTATTCTGTAATAGTCCCAGCAAATTACTTGCTTGCCCCTGGTTGGTAGACAGGCCTTCCCAAGCCAATTCTCTAATAGCCCCTGCACTTTACTTGCTTGCCCTTGGTAGGTAGACAGGCCTTCCCAAACCAATTCTCTTATAGCCCAAGCCAATTCTCGAATAGCCCCAGCATATTATTTGCTTGCCCCTGGTAGGTAGACAGGCCTTCCCAAGCCAATTCTCTAATAGCCCCTGCACTTTACTTGCTTGCCCTTGGTTGGTCCACTGGCCTTCCCGAGCCAATTCTCTTATATCCCAAGCCAATTCTCTAATAGCCCCTGCACATTACTTGCTTGCCCCTGATAGGTAGACAGGCTTTCCCAAGCCTATTCTGTAATAGTCCCAGCAAATTACTTGCTTTCCCCTGGTAGGTAGACAGGCCTTCCCAAGCCTATTCTCTCATCGCCTCAGCCCATGGCTTATTTCTCCCTGGTAGGTAGACAGGCCTTCCCAAGCCTATTCTGTAATAGTCCCAGCAAATTACTTGCTTGCCCCTGGTAGGTAGACAGGCCTTCCCAAACCAATTCTCTTATAGCCCAAGCCAATTCTCGAATAGCTCCAGCATATTATTTGCTTTCCCCTGGTAGGTAGACAGGCCTTCCCAAGCCAATTCTCGAATAGCCCCAGCACATTATTTGCTTGCCCCTGTTAGGTAGACAGGCCTTCCCAAGCCAATTCTCTAATAGCCCCTGCACATTACTTGCTTGCCCCTGATAGGTAGACAGGCTTTCCCAAGCCTATTCTGTAATAGTCCCAGCAAATTACTTGCTTGCCCCTGGTAGGTAGACAGGCCTTCCCAAGCCTATTCTCTCATCGCCTCAGCCCATGGCTTATATCTCCCTGGTAGGTAGACAGGCCTTCCCAAGCCTTTTCTGTAATAGTCCCAGCAAATTACTTGCTTGCCCCTGGTAGGTAGACAGGCCTTCCCAAACCAATTCTCTTATAGCCCAAGCCAATTCTCGAATAGCTCCAGCATATTATTTGCTTGCCCCTGGTAGGTAGACAGGCCTTCCCAAGCCAATTCTCTAATAGCCCCTGCACTTTACTTGCTTGCCCCTGGTAGTTAGACAGGCTTTCCCAAGCCTATTCTGTAATAGTCCCAGCAAATTACTTGCTTGCCCCTGGTAGGTAGATAGGCCTTCCCAAGCCTATTCTCTCATCGCCTCAGCCCATGACTTATTTCTCCTTGGTAGGTAGACAGGCCTTACCAAGCCTATTCTGTAATAGTCCCAGCAAATTACTTGCTTGTCCCTGGTTGGTAGACAGGCCTTCCCAAACCAATTCTCTTATAGCCCAAGCCAATTATCGAATAGCCCCAGCAAATTACTTGCTTGTCCCTGGTAGGTAGACAGGCCTTCCCAAGCCTATTCTGTAATAGCCACAGCAAATTACTTGCTTGCCCAAGTATGGTAGACAGGGCTTCCCAAGCCTATTCTGTAATAGTCCCAGCAAATTACTTGCTTGCCCCTGGTAGGTAGACAGGGCTTCCCAAGCCTATTCTGTAATAGTCCCAGCAAATTACTTGCTTGTCCCTGGTAGGTAGACAGGCCTTCCCAAACCAATTCTCTTATAGCCCAAGCCAATTATCGAATAGCCCCAGCACATTACTTGCTTGCCCCATGTAGGTAGACAGGCTTTCCCAAGCCTATTCTGTAATAGTTCCAGCAAATTACTTGCTTGCCCCTGGTAGGTAGACAGGCCTTCCCAAGCCTATTCTGTACTAGCCCCAGCACATTATTTGCTTGTCCCTGGTAGGTAGACAGGCCTTCCCAAACCAATTCTCTTATAGCCCAAGCCAATTATTGAATAGCCCCAGCAAATTACTTGCTTGTCCCTGGTAGGTAGACAGGCCTTCCCAAGCCTATTCTGTAATAGCCCCAGCAAATTACTTGCTTGCCCAAGTATGGTAGACAGGGCTTCCCAAGCCTATTCTGTAATAGTCCCAGCAAATTACTTGCTTGCCCCTGGTAGGTAGACAGGCCTTCCCAAGCCTATTCTGTAATAGTCCCAGCAAATTACTTGCTTGCCCCTGGTAGGTAGACAGGCCTTCCCAAGCCTATTCTGTAATAGTCCCAGCAAATTACTTGCTTGCCCCTGGTAGGTAGACAGGCCTTCCCAAACCAATTCTCTTATAGCACAAGCCAATTCTCGAATAGCCCCAGCACATTACTTGCTTGCCCCATGTAGGTAGACAGGCTTTCCCAAGCCTATTCTGTAATAGCCCCAGCAAATTACTTGCTTGCCCCTGGTATGTAGACAGGCCTTCCTAAGCCTATTCTGTAATAGTTCCAGCAAATTACTTGCTTGCCCCTGGTAGGTAGACAGGCCTTCCCAAGCCTATTCTGTAATAGCCCCAGCACATTATTTGCTTGCCCCTGGTAGGTAGACAGGCCTTCCCAAGCCTATTCTGTAATAGCCCCAGCAAATTACTTGCTTGCTCCTGGTAGGTAGACAGGGCTTCCCAAGCCTAATCTGTAATAGTCCCAGCAAATTACTTGCTTGCCCCTGGTAGGTAGACAGGCCTTCCCAAACCAATTCTCTTATAGCCCAAGCCAATTCTCGAATAGCCCCAGCAAATTATTTGCTTTCCCCTGGTAGGTAGACAGGCCTTCCCAAGCCAATTCTCGAATAGCCCCAGCACATTATTTGCTTGCCCCTGTTAGGTAGACAGGCCTTCCCAAGCCAATTCTCTAATAGCCCCTGCACATTACTTGCTTGCCCCTGATAGGTAGACAGGCTTTCCCAAGCCTATTCTGTAATAGTCCCAGCAAATTACTTGCTTGCCCCTGGTAGGTAGACAGGCCTTCCCAAGCCTATTCTCTCATCGCCTCAGCCCATGGCTTATTTCTCCCTGGTAGGTAGACAGGGCTTCCCAAGCCTATTCTGTAATAGTCCCAGCAAATTACTTGCTTGCCCCTGGTAGGTAGACAGGCCTTCCCAAGCCTATTCTGTAATAGTCCCAGCAAATTACTTGCTTGCCCCTGGTAGGTAGACAGGCCTTCCCAAGCCTATTCTGTAATAGTCCCAGCAAATTACTTGCTTGCCCCTGGTAGGTAGAAAGGCCTTCCCAAACCAATTCTCTTATAGCACAAGCCAATTCTCGAATAGCCCCAGCACATTACTTGCTTGCCCCATGTAGGTAGACAGGCTTTCCCAAGCCTATTCTGTAATAGCCCCAGCAAATTACTTGCTTGCCCCTGGTATGTAGACAGGCCTTCCTAAGCCTATTCTGTAATAGTTCCAGCAAATTACTTGCTTGCCCCTGGTAGGTAGACAGGCCTTCCCAAGCCTATTCTGTAATAGCCCCAGCACATTATTTGCTTGCCCCTGGTAGGTAGACAGGCCTTCCCAAGCCTATTCTGTAATAGCCCCAGCAAATTACTTGCTTGCTCCTGGTAGGTAGACAGGGCTTCCCAAGCCTATTCTGTAATAGTCCCAGCAAATTACTTGCTTGCCCCTGGTAGGTAGACAGGCCTTCCCAAACCAATTCTCTTATAGCCCAAGCCAATTCTCGAATAGCCCCAGCAAATTATTTGCTTTCCCCTGGTAGGTAGACAGGCCTTCCCAAGCCAATTCTCGAATAGCCCCAGCACATTATTTGCTTGCCCCTGTTAGGTAGACAGGCCTTCCCAAGCCAATTCTCTAATAGCCCCTGCACATTACTTGCTTGCCCCTGATAGGTAGACAGGCTTTCCCAAGCCTATTCTGTAATAGTCCCAGCAAATTACTTGCTTGCCCCTGGTAGGTAGACAGGCCTTCCCAAGCCTATTCTCTCATCGCCTCAGCCCATGGCTTATTTCTCCCTGGTAGGTAGACAGGCCTTCCCAAGCCTATTCTGTAATAGTCCCAGCAAATTACTTGCTTGCCCCTGGTAGGTAGACAGGCCTTCCCAAACCAATTCTCTTAAAGCCCAAGCCAATTCTCGAATAGCTCCAGCATATTATTTGCTTGCCCCTGGTAGGTAGACAGGCCTTCCCAAGCCAATTCTCTAATAGCCCCAGCACATTATTTGCTTGCCCCTGTTAGGTAGACAGGCCTTCCCAAGCCAATTCTCTAATAGCCCCTGCACATTACTTGCTTGCCCCTGATAGGTAGACAGGCTTTCCCATGCCTATTCTGTAATAGTCCCAGCAAATTACTTGCTTGCCCCTGGTAGGTAGACAGGCCTTCCCAAGCCTATTCTCTCATCGCCTCAGCCCATGGCTTATTTCTCCCTGGTAGGTAGACAGGCCTTCCCAAGCCTATTCTGTAATAGTCCCAGCAAATTACTTGCTTGCCCCTGGTAGGTAGACAGGCCTTCCCAAACCAATTCTCTTATAGCCCAAGCCAATTCTCGAATAGCTCCAGCATATTATTTGCTTGCCCCTAGTAGGTAGACAGGCCTTCCCAAGCCAATTCTCTAATAGCCCCTGCACATTACTTGCTTGCCCCTGATAGGTAGACAGGCTTTCCCAAGCCTATTCTGTAATAGTCCCAGCAAATTACTTGCTTGCCCCTGGTAGGTAGACAGGCCTTCCCAAGCCTATTCTCTCATCGCCTCAGCCCATGGCTTATTTCTCCCTGGTAGGTAGAAAGGCCTTCCCAAGCCTATTCTGTAATAGTCCCAGCAAATTACTTGCTTGCCCCTGGTAGGTAGACAGGCCTTCCCAAACCAATTCTCTTAAAGCCCAAGCCAATTCTCGAATAGCTCCAGCATATTATTTGCTTGCCCCTGGTAGGTAGACAGGCCTTCCCAAGCCAATTCTCTAATAGCCCCAGCACATTATTTGCTTGCCCCTGTTAGGTAGACAGGCCTTCCCAAGCCAATTCTCTAATAGCCCCTGCACATTACTTGCTTGCCCCTGATAGGTAGACAGGCTTTCCCAAGCCTATTCTGTAATAGTCCCAGCAAATTACTTGCTTGCCCCTGGTAGGTAGACAGGCCTTCCCAAGCCTATTCTCTCATCGCCTCAGCCCATGGCTTATTTCTCCCTGGTAGGTAGACAGGCCTTCCCAAGCCTATTCTGTAATAGTCCCAGCAAATTACTTGCTTGCCCCTGGTAGGTAGACAGGCCTTCCCAAACCAATTCTCTTATAGCCCAAGCCAATTCTCGAATAGCTCCAGCATATTATTTGCTTTCCCCTAGTAGGTAGACAGGCCTTCCCAAGCCAATTCTCTAATAGCCCCTGCACTTTACTTGCTTGTCCCTGGTAGGTAGACAGGCCTTCCCAAGCCTATTCTGTAATAGCCACAGCAAATTACTTGCTTGCCCAAGTATGGTAGACAGGGCTTCCCAAGCCTATTCTGTAATAGTCCCAGCAAATTACTTGCTTGCCCCTGGTAGGTAGACAGGCCTTCCCAAGCCTATTCTGTAATAGCCCCAGCAAATTACTTGCTTGCCCAAGTATGGTAGGCAGGGCTTCCCAAGCCTATTCTGTAATAGTCCCAGCAAATTACTTGCTTGCCCCTGGTAGGTAGACAGTCCTTCCCAAGCCTATTCTGTAATAGTCCCAGCAAATTACTTGCTTGCCCCTGGTAGGTAAACTGGCCTTCCCAAGCCTATTCTCTCTTAGCTTCAGCAAATTACTTGCCTTCCCCTGGTAGGTAGAAAGGCCTTCCCAAGCCTATTCTTTCATAGCCCCAGCAAATTACTTGCTTGCTCCTGGGAGGTAGACTGGCCTTCCCAAGCCTTTTCTCTCATAGCCCCTCAAATTAATTGCTTGCCCCTGGTAGGACAAGCCTTCCCAGCCTGGGACCAGCCTTCCCAGGTAGGTAGACAGTCCTTCCCAAGCCTATTCTGTAATAGCCCCAGCAAATTACTTGCTTGCCCCTGGTATGTAGACAGGCCTTCCCAAGCCTATTCTGTAATAGCCCCAGCAAATTACTTGCTTGCCCCTGGTAGGTAAACTGGCCTTCCCAAGCCTATTCTCTCTTAGCTTCAGCAAATTACTTGCCTTCCCCTGGTAGGTAGAAAGGCCTTCCCAAGCCTATTCTGTAATAGCCCCAGCAAATTAATTGCTTGCTCCTGGTAGGTGTACTGGCCTTCCCAAGCGTTTTCTTTCATAGCCCCTGCAAATTACTTGCTTGCCCCTGGTAGGTAGAAAGGCCTTCCCAAGCCTATTCTCTCATAGCCTTAGCAAATTACTTGCTTGCCCCTGGTAGGTAGACATCTTTCCCAAGCCTATTCTGTAATAGTCCCAGCAAATTACTTGCTTGCCCCTGGTAGGTCGATAGGCCTTCCCAAGCCTATTCTCTCATCGCCTCAGCCCATGACTTATTTCTCCCTGGTAGGTAGACAGGCCTTCCCAAGCCTATTCTGTAATACTCCCAGCAAATTACTTGCTTGTCCCTGGTAGGTAGACAGGCCTTCCCAAGCCTTTTCTCTCATAGCCCCTGCAAATTACTTGCTTGCCCCTGGTAGTTAGACAGGCCTTTCAAAGCCTTTTCTCTCATAGCCCCTGCAAATTACTTGCTTGCCCCTGGTAGTTAGACAGGCCTTCCAAACCCTTTTCTCTCATAGCCCCTGCACATTACTTGCTTGCCCCTGGTAGGTAGACATCTTTCCCAAGCCTATTCTGTAATAGTCCCAGCAAATTACTTGCTTGCCCCTGGTAGGTAGACAGGCCTTCCCAAGCCTATTCTGTAAGAGTCCCAGCAAATTACTTGCTTGCCCCTGGTAGGTAGACACGCTTTCCCAAGCCTATTCTGTAATAGTCCCAGCAAATTACTTGCTTGCCCCTGGTAGGTCGATAGGCCTTCCCAAGCCTATTCTCTCATCGCCTCAGCCCATGACTTATTTCTCCCTGGTAGGTAGACAGGCCTTCCCAAGCCTATTCTGTAATAGTCCCAGCAAATTACTTGCTTGTCCCTGGTAGGTAGACAGGGCTTCCCAAGCCAATTCTCTAATAGCCCCTGCACATTACTTGCTTGCCCCTGGTAGGTAGACATCTTTCCCAAGCCTATTCTGTAATAGTCCCAGCAAATTACTTGCTTGCCCCTGGTAGGTAGACAGGCCTTCCCAAGCCTATTCTGTAATAGTCCCAGCAAATTACTTGCTTGCCCCTGGTAGGTAGACAGGCCTTCCCAAACCTATTCTGTAATAGCCCCAGCAAATTACTTGCTTGCCCCTGGTAGGTAGACAGGCCTTCCCAAGCCTATTCTGTAATAGTCCCAGGAAATTACTTGCTTGCCCCTGGTAGGTAGACAGGCCTTCCCAAGCCTTTTCTCTCATAGCCCCTGCAAATTACTTGCTTGCCCCTGGTAGTTAGACAGGCCTTCCAAAGCCTTTTCTCTCATAGCCCCTGCAAATTACTTGCTTGCCCCTGGTAGGTAGACATCATTCCCAAGCCTTTTCTCTCATAGCCCCTGCACATTACTTGCTTGCCCCTGGTAGGTAGACAGGCCTTCCCAAGCCTATTCTGTAATAGCCCCAGCAAATTACTTGCTTGCCCCTGGTAGGTAGACAGGGCTTCCCAAGCCAATTCTCTAATAGCCCCTGCACATTACTTGCTTGCCCCTGGTAGGTAGACAGGCCTTCCCAAGCCTATTCTGTAATAGTCCCAGCAAATTACTTGCTTGCCCCTGGTAGTTAGACAGGCCTTCAAAAGCCTTTTCTCTCATAGCCCCTGCAAATTACTTGCTTGCCCCTGGTATGGTAGACAGGCCTTCCCAAGCCTTTTCTCTCATAGCCCCTGCACATTACTTGCTTGCCCCTGGTAGGTAGACAGGCCTTCCCAAGCCTATTCTGTAATAGCCCCAGCAAATTACTTGCTTGCCCCTGGTAGGTAGACAGGGCTTCCCAAGCCAATTCTCTAATAGCCCCTGCACATTACTTGCTTGCCCCTGGTAGGTAAACATCTTTCCCAAGCCTATTCTGTAATAGTCCCAGCAAATTACTTGCTTGCCCCTGGTAGGTAGACAGGCCTTCCCAAGCCTATTCTGTAATAGCCCCAGCAAATTACTTGCTTGCCCCTGGTAGGTAGACAGGGCTTCCCAAGCCAATTCTCTAATAGCCCCTGCACATTACTTGCTTGCCCCTGGTAGGTAGACATCTTTCCCAAGCCTATTCTGTAATAGTCCCAGCAAATTACTTGCTTGCCCCTGGTAGGTAGACAGGCCTTCCCAAGCCTATTCTGTAATAGTCCCAGCAAATTACTTGCTTGCCCCTGGTAGGTAAACAGGCCTTCCCAAGCCTTTTCTCTCATCGCCTCAGCCCATGACTTATTTCTCCCTGGTAGGCAGACAGGCCTTCCCAAGCCTATTCTGTAATAGTCCCAGCAAATTACTTGCTTGTCCCTGGTAGGTAGACAGGCCTTCCCAAGCCTTTTCTCTCATAGCCCCTGCAAATTACTTGCTTGCCCCTGGTAGTTAGACAGGCCTTCCAAAGCCTTTTCTCTCATAGCCCCTGCAAATTACTTGCTTGCCCCTGGTAGTTAGACAGGCCTTCCAAAGCCTTTTCTCTCATAGCCCCTGCAAATTACTTGCTTGCCCCTGGTAGGTAGACATCATTCCCAAGCCTTTTCTCTCATAGCCCCTGCACATTACTTGCTTGCCCCTGGTAGGTAGACAGGCCTTCCCAAGCCTATTCTGTAATAGCCCCAGCAAATTACTTGCTTGCCCCTGGTAGGTAGACAGGGCTTCCCAAGCCAATTCTCTAATAGCCCCTGCACATTACTTGCTTGCCCCTGGTATGGTAGACAGGCCTTCCCAAGCCTTTTCTCTCATAGCCCCTGCACATTATTTGCTTGCCCCTGGTAGGTAGACAGGCCTTCCCAAGCCTATTCTGTAATAGCCCCAGCAAATTACTTGCTTGCCCCTGGTAGGTAGACAGGGCTTCCCAAGCCAATTCTCTAATAGCCCCTGCACATTACTTGCTTGCCCCTGGTAGGTAAACATCTTTCCCAAGCCTATTCTGTAATAGTCCCAGCAAATTACTTGCTTGCCCCTGGTAGGTAGACAGGGCTTCCCAAGCCAATTCTCTAATAGCCCCTGCACATTACTTGCTTGCCCCTGGTAGGTAGACAGGCCTTCCCAAGCCTATTCTGTAATAGTCCCAGCAAATTACTTGCTTGCCCCTGGTAGGTAAACAGGCCTTCCCAAGCCTTTTCTCTCATCGCCTCAGCCCATGACTTATTTCTCCCTGGTAGGCAGACAGGCCTTCCCAAGCCTATTCTGTAATAGTCCCAGCAAATTACTTGCTTGTCCCTGGTAAATAGACAGGCCTTCCCAAGCCTATTCTGTAATAGCCCCAGCAAATTGCTTGCTTGCCCCTGGTATGGTAGACAGGCCTTCCCAAGCCTTTTCTCTCATAGCCCCTGCACATTACTTGCTTGCCCTTGGTAGGTAGACAGGCCTTCCCAAGCCTATTCTGTAATAGTCCCAGCAAATTACTTGCTTGCCCCTGGTAGGTCGATAGGCCTTCCCAAGCCTATTCTCTCATCGCCTCAGCCCATGACTTATTTCTCCCTGGTAGGTAGACAGGCCTTCCCAAGCCTATTCTGTAATAGTCCCAGCAAATTACTTGCTTGTCCCTGGTAGGTAGACAGGGCTTCCCAAGCCAATTCTCTAATAGCCCCTGCACATTACTTGCTTGCCCCTGGTAGGTAGACATCTTTCCCAAGCCTATTCTGTAATAGTCCCAGCAAATTACTTGCTTGCCCCTGGTAGGTAGACAGGCCTTCCCAAGCCTATTCTGTAATAGTCCCAGCAAATTACTTGCTTGCCCCTGGTAGGTAGACAGGCCTTCCCAAACCTATTCTGTAATAGCCCCAGCAAATTACTTGCTTGCCCCTGGTAGGTAGACAGGCCTTCCCAAGCCTATTCTGTAATAGCCCCAGGAAATTACTTGCTTGCCCCTGGTAGGTAGACAGGCCTTCCCAAGCCTTTTCTCTCATAGCCCCTGCAAATTACTTGCTTGCCCCTGGTAGTTAGACAGGCCTTCCAAAGCCTTTTCTCTCATAGCCCCTGCAAATTACTTGCTTGCCCCTGGTAGGTAGACATCATTCCCAAGCCTTTTCTCTCATAGCCCCTGCACATTACTTGCTTGCCCCTGGTGGTAGACAGGCCTTCCCAAGCCTATTCTGTAATAGCCCCAGCAAATTACTTGCTTGCCCCTGGTAGGTAGACAGGGCTTCCCAAGCCAATTCTCTAATAGCCCCTGCACATTACTTGCTTGCCCCTGGTAGGTAGACAGGCCTTCCCAAGCCTATTCTGTAATAGTCCCAGCAAATTACTTGCTTGCCCCTGGTAGTTAGACAGGCCTTCCAAAGCCTTTTCTCTCATAGCCCCTGCAAATTACTTGCTTGCCCCTGGTATGGTAGAAAGGCCTTCCCAAGCCTTTTCTCTCATAGCCCCTGCACATTACTTGCTTGCCCCTGGTAGGTAGACAGGCCTTCCCAAGCCTATTCTGTAATAGCCCCAGCAAATTACTTGATTGCCCCTGGTAGGTAGACAGGGCTTCCCAAGCCAATTCTCTAATAGCCCCTGCACATTACTTGCTTGCCCCTGGTAGGTAAACATCTTTCCCAAGCCTATTCTGTAATAGTCCCAGCAAATTACTTGCTTGCCCCTGGTAGGTAGACAGGCCTTCCCAAGCCTATTCTGTAATAGCCCCAGCAAATTACTTGCTTGCCCCTGGTAGGTAGACAGGGCTTCCCAAGCCAATTCTCTAATAGCCCCTGCACATTACTTGCTTGCCCCTGGTAGGTAGACATCTTTCCCAAGCCTATTCTGTAATAGTCCCAGCAAATTACTTGCTTGCCCCTGGTAGGTAGACAGGCCTTCCCAAGCCTATTCTGTAATAGTCCCAGCAAATTACTTGCTTGCCCCTGGTAGGTAGACACGCCTTCCCAAGCCTATTCTCTCATCGCCTCAGCCCATGACTTATTTCTCCCTGGTAGGTAGACAGGCCTTCCCAAGCCTATTCTGTAATAGCCCCAGCAAATTACTTGCTTGCCCCTGGTAGGTAAACTGGCCTTCCCAAGCCTATTCTCTCTTAGCTTCAGCAAATTACTTGCCTTCCCCTGGTAGGTAGAAAGGCCTTCCCAAGCCTATTCTGTAATAGCCCCAGCAAATTAATTGCTTGCTCCTGGTAGGTATACTGGCCTTCCCAAGCGTTTTCTTTCATAGCCCCTGCAAATTACTTGCTTGCCCCTGGTAGGTAGAAAGGCCTTCCCAAGCCTATTCTCTCATAGCCTTAGCAAATTACTTGCTTGCCCCTGGTAGGTAGACATCTTTCCCAAGCCTATTCTGTAATAGTCCCAGCAAATTACTAGCTTGCCCCTGGTAGGTCGATAGGCCTTCCAAAGCCTATTCTCTCATCGCCTCAGCCCATGACTTATTTCTCCCTGGTAGGTAGACAGGCCTTCCCAAGCCTATTCTGTAATAGCCCCAGCAAATTACTTGCTTGCCCCTGGTAGGTAGACAGGCCTTCCCAAGCCTATTCTGTAATAGCCCCAGCAAATTATTTGCTTGCCCCTGGTAGGTAGACAGGCCTTCCCAAGCCTATTCTGTAATAGCCCCAGCAAATTACTTGCTTGCCCCTGGTAGGTAGACAGGCCTTCCCAAGCCTATTCTGTAATAGCCCCAGCAAATTTATTGCTTGCCCCTGGTAGGTAGACAGGCTTTCCCAAGCCTAATCTGCATTAGTCCTAGCAAATTACTTGCTTGCCCCTGGTAGGTAGACAGGCCTTCCCAAGCCTATTCTGTAATAGCCCCAGCAAATTATTTGCTTGCCCCTGGTAGGTAGACAGGGCTTCCCAAGCCAATTCTCTAATAGCCCCTGCACATTACTTGCTTGCCCCTGGTAGGTAGACATCTTTCCCAAGCCTATTCTGTAATAGTCCCAGCAAATTACTTGCTTGCCCCTGGTAGGTCGATAGGCCTTCCCAAGCCTATTCTCTCATCGCCTCAGCCCATGACTTATTTCTCCCTGGTAGGTAGACAGGCCTTCCCAAGCCTATTCTGTAATAGTCCCAGCAAATTACTTGCTTGTCCCTGGTAGGTAGACAGGCCTTCCCAAGCCTATTCTGTAATAGTCCTAGCAAATTACTTGCTTGCCCCTGGTAGGTCGATAGGCCTTCCCAAGCCTATTCTGTAATAGTCCCAGCAAATTACTTGCTTGCCCCTGGTAGGTAGACAGGCCTTCCCAAGCCTATTCTGTAATAGTCCCAGCAAATTACTTGCTTGCCCCTGGTAGGTAGACAGGCCTTCCCAAACCTATTCTGTAATAGCCCCAGCAAATTACTTGCTTGCCCCTGGTAGGTAGACAGGCCTTCCCAAGCCTATTCTGTAATAGCCCCAGGAAATTACTTGCTTGCCCCTGGTAGGTAGACACGCCTTCCCAAGCCTATTCTCTCATCGCCTCAGCCCATGACTTATTTCTCCCTGGTAGGTAGACAGGCCTTATCAAGCCTATTCTGTAATAGTTTCAGCAAATTACTTGCTTGTCCCTGATAGGTAGACAGGCCTTCCCAAGCCTATTCTGTTATAGCCCCTGCAAATTACTTGCTTGCTCTTGGTAGGTAGACAGGCTTTCCCAAGCCTATTCTGTTATAGCCCCTGCAAATTACTTGCTTGCCCTTGGTAGGTAGACAGGCTTTCCCAAGCCTATTCTGTAATAGCCGCTGCAAATTACTTGCTTGCCCCTGGTAGGTAGACACGCCTTCCCAAGCCTATTCTCTCATCGCCTCAGCCCATGACTTATTTCTCCCTGGTAGGTAGACAGGCCTTCCCAAGCCTATTCTGTAATAGCCCCAGCAAATTACTTGCTTGCCCCTGGTAGGTAAACTGGCCTTCCCAAGCCTATTCTCTCTTAGCTTCAGCAAATTACTTGCCTTCCCCTGGTAGGTAGAAAGGCCTTCCCAAGCCTATTCTGTAATAGCCCCAGCAAATTAATTGCTTGCTCCTGGTAGGTATACTGGCCTTCCCAAGCGTTTTCTTTCATAGCCCCTGCAAATTACTTGCTTGCCCCTGGTAGGTAGAAAGGCCTTCCCAAGCCTATTCTCTCATAGCCTTAGCAAATTACTTGCTTGCCCCTGGTAGGTAGACATCTTTCCCAAGCCTATTCTGTAATAGTCCCAGCAAATTACTTGCTTGCCCCTGGTAGGTCGATAGGCCTTCCCAAGCCTATTCTCTCATCGCCTCAGCCCATGACTTATTTCTCCCTGGTAGGTAGACAGGCCTTCCCAAGCCTATTCTGTAATAGTCCCAGCAAATTACTTGCTTGTCCCTGGTAGGTAGACAGGCCTTCCCAAGCCTTTTCTCTCATAGCCCCTGCAAATTACTTGCTTGCCCCTGGTAGTTAGACAGGCCTTCCAAACCCTTTTCTCTCATAGCCCCTGCACATTACTTGCTTGCCCCTGGTAGGTAGACATCTTTCCCAAGCCTATTCTGTAATAGTCCCAGCAAATTACTTGCTTGCCCCTGGTAGGTAGACAGGCCTTCCCAAGCCTATTCTGTAAGAGTCCCAGCAAATTACTTGCTTGCCCCTGGTAGGTAGACACGCTTTCCCAAGCCTATTCTGTAATAGTCCCAGCAAATTACTTGCTTGCCCCTGGTAGGTCGATAGGCCTTCCCAAGCCTATTCTCTCATCGCCTCAGCCCATGACTTATTTCTCCCTGGTAGGTAGACAGGCCTTCCCAAGCCTATTCTGTAATAGTCCCAGCAAATTACTTGCTTGTCCCTGGTAGGTAGACAGGGCTTCCCAAGCCAATTCTCTAATAGCCCCTGCACATTACTTGCTTGCCCCTGGTAGGTAGACATCTTTCCCAAGCCTATTCTGTAATAGTCCCAGCAAATTACTTGCTTGCCCCTGGTAGGTAGACAGGCCTTCCCAAGCCTATTCTGTAATAGTCCCAGCAAATTACTTGCTTGCCCCTGGTAGGTAGACAGGCCTTCCCAAACCTATTCTGTAATAGCCCCAGCAAATTACTTGCTTGCCCCTGGTAGGTAGACAGGCCTTCCCAAGCCTATTCTGTAATAGTCCCAGGAAATTACTTGCTTGCCCCTGGTAGGTAGACAGGCCTTCCCAAGCCTTTTCTCTCATAGCCCCTGCAAATTACTTGCTTGCCCCTGGTAGTTAGACAGGCCTTCCAAAGCCTTTTCTCTCATAGCCCCTGCAAATTACTTGCTTGCCCCTGGTAGGTAGACATCATTCCCAAGCCTTTTCTCTCATAGCCCCTGCACATTACTTGCTTGCCCCTGGTAGGTAGACAGGCCTTCCCAAGCCTATTCTGTAATAGCCCCAGCAAATTACTTGCTTGCCCCTGGTAGGTAAACTGGCCTTCCCAAGCCTATTCTCTCTTAGCTTCAGCAAATTACTTGCCTTCCCCTGGTAGGTAGACAGGCCTTCCCAAGCCTATTCTGTAATAGTCCCAGCAAATTACTTGCTTGCCCCTGGTAGTTAGACAGGCCTTCCAAAGCCTTTTCTCTCATAGCCCCTGCAAATTACTTGCTTGCCCCTGGTATGGTAGACAGGCCTTCCCAAGCCTTTTCTCTCATAGCCCCTGCACATTACTTGCTTGCCCCTGGTAGGTAGACAGGCCTTCCCAAGCCTATTCTGTAATAGCCCCAGCAAATTACTTGCTTGCCCCTGGTAGGTAGACAGGGCTTCCCAAGCCAATTCTCTAATAGCCCCTGCACATTACTTGCTTGCCCCTGGTAGGTAAACATCTTTCCCAAGCCTATTCTGTAATAGTCCCAGCAAATTACTTGCTTGCCCCTGGTAGGTAGACAGGGCTTCCCAAGCCAATTCTCTAATAGCCCCTGCACATTACTTGCTTGCCCCTGGTAGGTAGACAGGCCTTCCCAAGCCTATTCTGTAATAGTCCCAGCAAATTACTTGCTTGCCCCTGGTAGGTAAACAGGCCTTCCCAAGCCTTTTCTCTCATCGCCTCAGCCCATGACTTATTTCTCCCTGGTAGGCAGACAGGCCTTCCCAAGCCTATTCTGTAATAGCCCCAGCAAATTGCTTGCTTGCCCCTGGTATGGTAGACAGGCCTTCCCAAGCCTTTTCTCTCATAGCCCCTGCACATTACTTGCTTGCCCTTGGTAGGTAGACAGGCCTTCCCAAGCCTATTCTGTAATAGTCCCAGCAAATTACTTGCTTGCCCCTGGTAGGTCGATAGGCCTTCCCAAGCCTATTCTCTCATCGCCTCAGCCCATGACTTATTTCTCCCTGGTAGGTAGACAGGCCTTCCCAAGCCTATTCTGTAATAGTCCCAGCAAATTACTTGCTTGTCCCTGGTCGGTAGACAGGGCTTCCCAAGCCAATTCTCTAATAGCCCCTGCACATTACTTGCTTGCCCCTGGTAGGTAGACATCTTTCCCAAGCCTATTCTGTAATAGTCCCAGCAAATTACTTGCTTGCCCCTGGTAGGTAGACAGGCCTTCCCAAGCCTATTCTGTAATAGTCCCAGCAAATTACTTGCTTGCCCCTGGTAGGTAGACAGGCCTTCCCAAACCTATTCTGTAATAGCCCCAGCAAATTACTTGCTTGCCCCTGGTAGGTAGACAGGCCTTCCCAAGCCTATTCTGTAATAGCCCCAGGAAATTACTTGCTTGCCCCTGGTAGGTAGACACGCCTTCCCAAGCCTATTCTCTCATAGCCCCTGCACATTACTTGCTTGCCCCTGGTGGTAGACAGGCCTTCCCAAGCCTATTCTGTAATAGCCCCAGCAAATTACTTGCTTGCCCCTGGTAGGTAGACAGGGCTTCCCAAGCCAATTCTCTAATAGCCCCTGCACATTACTTGCTTGCCCCTGGTAGGTAGACAGGCCTTCCCAAGCCTATTCTGTAATAGTCCCAGCAAATTACTTGCTTGCCCCTGGTAGTTAGACAGGCCTTCCAAAGCCTTTTCTCTCATAGCCCCTGCAAATTACTTGCTTGCCCCTGGTATGGTAGAAAGGCCTTCCCAAGCCTTTTCTCTCATAGCCCCTGCACATTACTTGCTTGCCCCTGGTAGGTAGACAGGCCTTCCCAAGCCTATTCTGTAATAGCCCCAGCAAATTACTTGATTGCCCCTGGTAGGTAGACAGGGCTTCCCAAGCCAATTCTCTAATAGCCCCTGCACATTACTTGCTTGCCCCTGGTAGGTAAACATCTTTCCCAAGCCTATTCTGTAATAGTCCCAGCAAATTACTTGCTTGCCCCTGGTAGGTAGACAGGCCTTCCCAAGCCTATTCTGTAATAGCCCCAGCAAATTACTTGCTTGCCCCTGGTAGGTAGACAGGGCTTCCCAAGCCAATTCTCTAATAGCCCCTGCACATTACTTGCTTGCCCCTGGTAGGTAGACATCTTTCCCAAGCCTATTCTGTAATAGTCCCAGCAAATTACTTGCTTGCCCCTGGTAGGTAGACAGGCCTTCCCAAGCCTATTCTGTAATAGTCCCAGCAAATTACTTGCTTGCCCCTGGTAGGTAAACAGGCCTTCCCAAGCCTTTTCTCTCATCGCCTCAGCCCATGACTTATTTCTCCCTGGTAGGCAGACAGGCCTTCCCAATCCTATTCTGTAATAGTCCCAGCAAATTACTTGCTTGTCCCTGGTAGGTAGACAGGCCTTCCCAAGCCTATTCTGTAATAGCCCCAGCAAATTGCTTGCTTGCCCCTGGTATGGTAGACAGGCCTTCCCAAGCCTTTTCTCTCATAGCCCCTGCACATTACTTGCTTGCCCTTGGTAGGTAGACAGGCCTTCCCAAGCCTATTCTGTAATAGTCCCAGCAAATTACTTGCTTGCCCCTGGTAGGTCGATAGGCCTTCCCAAGCCTATTCTCTCATCGCCTCAGCCCATGACTTATTTCTCCCTGGTAGGTAGACAGGCCTTCCCAAGCCTATTCTGTAATAGCCCCAGCAAATTACTTGCTTGCCCCTGGTAGGTAGACAGGCCTTCCCAAGCCTATTCTGTAATAGCCCCAGCAAATTATTTGCTTGCCCCTGGTAGGTAGACAGGACTTCCCAAGCCAATTCTCTAATAGCCCCTGCACATTACTTGCTTGCCCCTGGTAGGTAGACAGGCCTTCCCAAGCCTATTCTGTAATAGTCCCAGCAAATTACTTGCTTGCCCCTGGTAGGTAAACAGGCCTTCCCAAGCCTATTCTCTCATCGCCTCAGCCCATGACTTATTTCTCCCTGGTAGGTAGACAGGCCTTCCCAAGCCTATTCTGTAATAGTCCCAGCAAATTACTTGTTTGTCCCAGGTAGGTAGACAGGCCTTCCCAAGCCTATTCTGTAATAGCCCCAGCAAATTTATTGCTTGCCCCTGGTAGGTAGACAGGCTTTCCCAAGCCTATTCTGTAATAGTCCTAGCAAATTACTTGCTTGCCCCTGGTAGGTAGACAGGCCTTCCCAAGCCTATTCTGTAATAGCCCCAGCAAATTACTTGCTTGCCCCTGGTAGGTAGACAGGCCTTCCCAAGCCTATTCTGTAATAGCCCCAGCAAATTTATTGCTTGCCCCTGGTAGGTAGACAGGCTTTCCCAAGCCTAATCTGCATTAGTCCTAGCAAATTACTTGCTTGCCCCTGGTAGGTAGACAGGCCTTCCCAAGCCTATTCTGTAATAGCCCCAGCAAATTATTTGCTTGCCCCTGGTAGGTAGACAGGGCTTCCCAAGCCAATTCTCTAATAGCCCCTGCACATTACTTGCTTGCCCCTGGTAGGTAGACATCTTTCCCAAGCCTATTCTGTAATAGTCCCAGCAAATTACTTGCTTGCCCCTGGTAGGTCGATAGGCCTTCCCAAGCCTATTCTCTCATCGCCTCAGCCCATGACTTATTTCTCCCTGGTAGGTAGACAGGCCTTCCCAAGCCTATTCTGTAATAGTCCCAGCAAATTACTTGCTTGTCCCTGGTAGGTAGACAGGCCTTCCCAAGCCTATTCTGTAATAGTCCCAGCAAATTACTTGCTTGCCCCTGGTAGGTCGATAGGCCTTCCCAAGCCTATTCTGTAATAGTCCCAGCAAATTACTTGCTTGCCCCTGGTAGGTAGACAGGCCTTCCCAAGCCTATTCTGTAATAGCCCCAGCAAATTACTTGCTTGCCCCTGGTAGGTAAACTGGCCTTCCCAAGCCTATTCTCTCTTAGCTTCAGCAAATTACTTGCCTTCCCCTGGTAGGTAGAAAGGCCTTCCCAAGCCTATTCTGTAATAGCCCCAGCAAATTAATTGCTTGCTCCTGGTAGGTATACTGGCCTTCCCAAGCGTTTTCTTTCATAGCCCCTGCAAATTACTTGCTTGCCCCTGGTAGGTAGAAAGGCCTTCCCAAGCCTATTCTCTCATAGCCTTAGCAAATTACTTGCTTGCCCCTGGTAGGTAGACATCTTTCCCAAGCCTATTCTGTAATAGTCCCAGCAAATTACTTGCTTGCCCCTGGTAGGTAGACAGGCCATCCCAAGCCTATTCTGTAAGAGTCCCAGCAAATTACTTGCTTGCCCCTGGTAGGTAGACACGCTTTCCCAAGCCTATTCTGTAATAGTCCCAGCAAATTACTTGCTTGCCCCTGGTAGGTCGATAGGCCTTCCCAAGCCTATTCTCTCATCGCCTCAGCCCATGACTTATTTCTCCCTGGTAGGTAGACAGGCCTTCCCAAGCCTATTCTGTAATAGTCCCAGCAAATTACTTGCTTGTCCCTGGTAGGTAGACAGGGCTTCCCAAGCCAGTTCTCTAATAGCCCCTGCACATTACTTGCTTGCCCCTGGTAGGTAGACATCTTTCCCAAGCCTATTCTGTAATAGTCCCAGCAAATTACTTGCTTGCCCCTGGTAGGTAGACAGGCCTTCCCAAGCCTATTCTGTAATAGTCCCAGCAAATTACTTGCTTGCCCCTGGTAGGTAGACAGGCCTTCCCAAACCTATTCTGTAATAGCCCCAGCAAATTACTTGCTTGCCCCTGGTAGGTAGACAGGCCTTCCCAAGCCTATTCTGTAATAGTCCCAGGAAATTACTTGCTTGCCCCTGGTAGGTAGACAGGCCTTCCCAAGCCTTTTCTCTCATAGCCCCTGCAAATTACTTGCTTGCCCCTGGTAGTTAGACAGGCCTTCCAAAGCCTTTTCTCTCATAGCCCCTGCAAATTACTTGCTTGCCCCTGGTAGGTAGACATCATTCCCAAGCCTTTTCTCTCATAGCCCCTGCACATTACTTGCTTGCCCCTGGTAGGTAGACAGGCCTTCCCAAGCCTATTCTGTAATAGCCCCAGCAAATTACTTGCTTGCCCCTGGTAGGTAGACAGGGCTTCCCAAGCCAATTCTCTAATAGCCCCTGCACATTACTTGCTTGCCCCTGGTAGGTAGACAGGCCTTCCCAAGCCTATTCTGTAATAGTCCCAGCAAATTACTTGCTTGCCCCTGGTAGTTAGACAGGCCTTCCAAAGCCTTTTCTCTCATAGCCCCTGCAAATTACTTGCTTGCCCCTGGTATGGTAGACAGGCCTTCCCAAGCCTTTTCTCTCATAGCCCCTGCACATTACTTGCTTGCCCCTGGTAGGTAGACAGGCCTTCCCAAGCCTATTCTGTAATAGCCCCAGCAAATTACTTGCTTGCCCCTGGTAGGTAGACAGGGCTTCCCAAGCCAATTCTCTAATAGCCCCTGCACATTACTTGCTTGCCCCTGGTAGGTAAACATCTTTCCCAAGCCTATTCTGTAATAGTCCCAGCAAATTACTTGCTTGCCCCTGGTAGGTAGACAGGCCTTCCCAAGCCTATTCTGTAATAGCCCCAGCAAATTACTTGCTTGCCCCTGGTAGGTAGACAGGGCTTCCCAAGCCAATTCTCTAATAGCCCCTGCACATTACTTGCTTGCCCCTGGTAGGTAGACATCTTTCCCAAGCCTATTCTGTAATAGTCCCAGCAAATTACTTGCTTGCCCCTGGTAGGTAGACAGGCCTTCCCAAGCCTATTCTGTAATAGTCCCAGCAAATTACTTGCTTGCCCCTGGTAGGTAAACAGGCCTTCCCAAGCCTTTTCTCTCATCGCCTCAGCCCATGACTTATTTCTCCCTGGTAGGCAGACAGGCCTTCCCAAGCCTATTCTGTAATAGTCCCAGCAAATTACTTGCTTGTCCCTGGTAGGTAGACAGGCCTTCCCAAGCCTATTCTGTAATAGCCCCAGCAAATTGCTTGCTTGCCCCTGGTATGGTAGACAGGCCTTCCCAAGCCTTTTCTCTCATAGCCCCTGCACATTACTTGCTTGCCCTTGGTAGGTAGACAGGCCTTCCCAAGCCTATTCTGTAATAGTCCCAGCAAATTACTTGCTTGCCCCTGGTAGGTCGATAGGCCTTCCCAAGCCTATTCTCTCATCGCCTCAGCCCATGACTTATTTCTCCCTGGTAGGTAGACAGGCCTTCCCAAGCCTATTCTGTAATAGTCCCAGCAAATTACTTGCTTGTCCCTGGTAGGTAGACAGGGCTTCCCAAGCCAATTCTCTAATAGCCCCTGCACATTACTTGCTTGCCCCTGGTAGGTAGACATCTTTCCCAAGCCTATTCTGTAATAGTCCCAGCAAATTACTTGCTTGCCCCTGGTAGGTAGACAGGCCTTCCCAAGCCTATTCTGTAATAGTCCCAGCAAATTACTTGCTTGCCCCTGGTAGGTAGACAGGCCTTCCCAAACCTATTCTGTAATAGCCCCAGCAAATTACTTGCTTGCCCCTGGTAGGTAGACAGGCCTTCCCAAGCCTATTCTGTAATAGCCCCAGGAAATTACTTGCTTGCCCCTGGTAGGTAGACAGGCCTTCCCAAGCCTTTTCTCTCATAGCCCCTGCAAATTACTTGCTTGCCCCTGGTAGGTAGACAGGCCTTCCCAAGCCTATTCTGTAATAGCCCCAGCAAATTACTTGCTTGCCCCTGGTAGGTAGACAGGGCTTCCCAAGCCAATTCTCTAATAGCCCCTGCACATTACTTGCTTGCCCCTGGTAGGTAAACATCTTTCCCAAGCCTATTCTGTAATAGTCCCAGCAAATTACTTGCTTGCCCCTGGTAGGTAGACAGGCCTTCCCAAGCCTATTCTGTAATAGCCCCAGCAAATTACTTGCTTGCCCCTGGTAGGTAGACAGGGCTTCCCAAGCCAATTCTTTAATAGCCCCTGCACATTACTTGCTTGCCCCTGGTAGGTAGACATCTTTCCCAAGCCTATTCTGTAATAGTCCCAGCAAATTACTTGCTTGCCCCTGGTAGGTAGACAGGCCTTCCCAAGCCTATTCTGTAATAGTCCCAGCAAATTACTTGCTTGCCCCTGGTAGGTAAACAGGCCTTCCCAAGCCTTTTCTCTCATCGCCTCAGCCCATGACTTATTTCTCCCTGGTAGGCAGACAGGCCTTCCCAAGCCTATTCTGTAATAGTCCCAGCAAATTACTTGCTTGTCCCTGGTAGGTAGACAGGCCTTCCCAAGCCTATTCTGTAATAGCCCCAGCAAATTGCTTGCTTGCCCCTGGTATGGTAGACAGGCCTTCCCAAGCCTTTTCTCTCATAGCCCCTGCACATTACTTGCTTGCCCTTGGTAGGTAGACAGGCCTTCCCAAGCCTATTCTGTAATAGTCCCAGCAAATTACTTGCTTGCCCCTGGTAGGTCGATAGGCCTTCCCAAGCCTATTCTCTCATCGCCTCAGCCCATGACTTATTTCTCCCTGGTAGGTAGACAGGCCTTCCCAAGCCTATTCTGTAATAGTCCCAGCAAATTACTTGCTTGTCCCTGGTAGGTAGACAGGCCTTCCCAAGCCTATTCTGTAATAGCCCCAGCAAATTACTTGCTTGCCCCTGGTAGGTAGAAAGGCCTTCCCAAGCCTATTCTGTAATAGCCCCAGCAAATTATTTGCTTGCCCCTGGTAGGTAGACAGGACTTCCCAAGCCAATTCTCTAATAGCCCCTGCACATTACTTGCTTGCCCCTGGTAGGTAGACAGGCCTTCCCAAGCCTATTCTGTAATAGTCCCAGCAAATTACTTGCTTGCCCCTGGTAGGTCGATAGGCCTTCCCAAGCCTATTCTCTCATCGCCTCAGCCCATGACTTATTTCTCCCTGGTAGGTAGACAGGCCTTCCCAAGCCTATTCTGTAATAGTCCCAGCAAATTACTTGCTTGTCCCTGGTAGGTAGACAGGCCTTCCCAAGCCTATTCTGTAATAGCCCCAGCAAATTTATTGCTTGCCCCTGGTAGGTAGACAGGCTTTCCCAAGCCTATTCTGTAATAGTCCTAGCAAATTACTTGCTTGCCCCTGGTAGGTAGACAGGCCTTCCCAAGCCTATTCTGTAATAGCCCCAGCAAATTACTTGCTTGCCCCTGGTAGGTAGACAGGCCTTCCCAAGCCTATTCTGAAATAGCCCCAGCAAATTTATTGCTTGCACCTGGTAGGTAGACAGGCTTTCCCAAGCCTAATCTGCATTAGTCCTAGCAAATTACTTGCTTGCCCCTGGTAGGTAGACAGGCCTTCCCAAGCCTATTCTGTAATAGCCCCAGCAAATTATTTGCTTGCCCCTGGTAGGTAGACAGGGCTTCCCAAGCCAATTCTCTAATAGCCCCTGCACATTACTTGCTTGCCCCTGGTAGGTAGACATCTTTCCCAAGCCTATTCTGTAATAGTCCCAGCAAATTACTTGCTTGCCCCTGGTAGGTCGATAGGCCTTCCCAAGCCTATTCTCTCATCGCCTCAGCCCATGACTTATTTCTCCCTGGTAGGTAGACAGGCCTTCCCAAGCCTATTCTGTAATAGTCCCAGCAAATTACTTGCTTGTCCCTGGTAGGTAGACAGGCCTTCCCAAACCTATTCTGTAATAGCCCCAGCAAATTACTTGCTTGCCCCTGGTAGGTAGACAGGCCTTCCCAAGCCTATTCTGTAATAGCCCCAGGAAATTACTTGCTTGCCCCTGGTAGGTAGACAGGCCTTCCCAAGCCTTTTCTCTCATAGCCCCTGCAAATTACTTGCTTGCCCCTGGTAGTTAGACAGGCCTTCCAAAGCCTTTTCTCTCATAGCCCCTGCAAATTACTTGCTTGCCCCTGGTAGGTAGACATCATTCCCAAGCCTATTCTGTAATAGCCCCAGCAAATTACTTGCTTGCCCCTGGTAGGTAGACAGGGCTTCCCAAGCCAATTCTCTAATAGCCCCTGCACATTACTTGCTTGCCCCTGGTAGGTAGACAGGCCTTCCCAAGCCTATTCTGTAATAGTCCCAGCAAATTACTTGCTTGCCCCTGGTAGTTAGACAGGCCTTCCAAAGCCTTTTCTCTCATAGCCCCTGCAAATTACTTGCTTGCCCCTGGTATGGTAGACAGGCCTTCCCAAGCCTTTTCTCTCATAGCCCCTGCACATTACTTGCTTGCCCCTGGTAGGTAGACAGGCCTTCCCAAGCCTATTCTGTAATATCCCCAGCAAATTACTTGCTTGCCCCTGGTAGGTAGACAGGGCTTCCCAAGCCAATTCTCTAATAGCCCCTGCACATTACTTGCTTAACCCTGGTAGGTAAACATCTTTCCCAAGCCTATTCTGTAATAGTCCCAGCAAATTACTTGCTTGCCCCTGGTAGGTAGACAGGCCTTCCCAAGCCTATTCTGTAATAGCCCCAGCAAATTACTTGCTTGCCCCTGGTAGGTAGACAGGGCTTCCCAAGCCAATTCTCTAATAGCCCCTGCACATTACTTGCTTGCCCCTGGTAGGTAGACATCTTTCCCAAGCCTATTCTGTAATAGTCCCAGCAAATTACTTGCTTGCCCCTGGTAGGTAGACAGGCCTTCCCAAGCCTATTCTGTAATAGTCCCAGCAAATTACTTGCTTGCCCCTGGTAGGTCGATAGGCCTTCCCAAGCCTATTCTCTCATCGCCTCAGCCCATGACTTATTTCTCCCTGGTAGGTAGACAGGCCTTCCCAAGCCTATTCTGTAATAGTCCCAGCAAATTACTTGCTTGTCCCTGGTAGGTAGACAGGCCTTCCCAAGCCTATTCTGTAATAGCCCCAGCAAATTACTTGTTTGCCCCTGGTAGGTAGACAGGCCTTCCCAAGCCTATTCTGTAATAGCCCCAGCAAATTATTTGCTTGCCCCTGGTAGGTAGACAGGACTTCCCAAGCCAATTCTCTAATAGCCCCTGCACATTACTTGCTTGCCCCTGGTAGGTAGACAGGCCTTCCCAAGCCTATTCTGTAACAGTCCCAGCAAATTACTTGCTTGCCCCTGGTAGGTCGATAGGCCTTCCCAAGCCTATTCTCTCATCGCCTCAGCCCATGACTTATTTCTCCCTGGTAGGTAGACAGGCCTTCCCAAGCCTATTCTGTAATAGTCCCAGCAAATTACTTGCTTGTCCCTGGTAGGTAGACAGGCCTTCCCAAGCCTATTCTGTAATAGCCCCAGCAAATTTATTGCTTGCCCCTGGTAGGTAGACAGGCTTTCCCAAGCCTATTCTGTAATAGGCCTAGCAAATTACTTGCTTGCCCCTGGTAGGTAGACAGGCCTTCCCAAGCCTATTCTGTAATAGCCCCAGCAAATTACTTGCTTGCCCCTGGTAGGTAGACAGGCCTTCCCAAGCCTATTCTGAAATAGCCCCAGCAAATTTATTGCTTGCCCCTGGTAGGTAGACAGGCTTTCCCAAGCCTAATCTGCATTAGTCCTAGCAAATTACTTGCTTGCCCCTGGTAGTTAGACAGGCCTTCCAAAGCCTTTTCTCTCATAGCCCCTGCAAATTACTTGCTTGCCCCTGGTATGGTAGACAGGCCTTCCCAAGCCTTTTCTCTCATAGCCCCTGCACATTACTTGCTTGCCCCTGGTAGGTAGACAGGCCTTCCCAAGCCTATTCTGTAATAGCCCCAGCAAATTACTTGCTTGCCCCTGGTAGGTAGACAGGGCTTCCCAAGCCAATTCTCTAATAGCCCCTGCACATTACTTGCTTGCCCCTGGTAGGTAAACATCTTTCCCAAGCCTATTCTGTAATAGTCCCAGCAAATTACTTGCTTGCCCCTGGTAGGTAGACAGGCCTTCCCAAGCCTATTCTGTAATAGCCCCAGCAAATTACTTGCTTGCCCCTGGTAGGTAGACAGGGCTTCCCAAGCCAATTCTCTAATAGCCCCTGCACATTACTTGCTTGCCCCTGGTAGGTAGACATCTTTCCCAAGCCTATTCTGTAATAGTCCCAGCAAATTACTTGCTTGCCCCTGGTAGGTAAACAGGCCTTCCCAAGCCTTTTCTCTCATCGCCTCAGCCCATGACTTATTTCTCCCTGGTAGGCAGACAGGCCTTCCCAAGCCTATTCTGTAATAGTCCCAGCAAATTACTTGCTTGTCCCTGGTAGGTAGACAGGCCTTCCCAAGCCTATTCTGTAATAGCCCCAGCAAATTGCTTGCTTGCCCCTGGTATGGTAGACAGGCCTTCCCAAGCCTTTTCTCTCATAGCCCCTGCACATTACTTGCTTGCCCTTGGTAGGTAGACAGGCCTTCCCAAGCCTATTCTGTAATAGTCCCAGCAAATTACTTGCTTGCCCCTGGTAGGTCGATAGGCCTTCCCAAGCCTATTCTCTCATCGCCTCAGCCCATGACTTATTTCTCCCTGGTAGGTAGACAGGCCTTCCCAAGCCTATTCTGTAATAGTCCCAGCAAATTACTTGCTTGTCCCTGGTAGGTAGACAGGGCTTCCCAAGCCAATTCTCTAATAGCCCCTGCACATTACTTGCTTGCCCCTGGTAGGTAGACATCTTTCCCAAGCCTATTCTGTAATAGTCCCAGCAAATTACTTGCTTGCCCCTGGTAGGTAGACAGGCCTTCCCAAGCCTATTCTGTAATAGTCCCAGCAAATTACTTGCTTGCCCCTGGTAGGTAGACAGGCCTTCCCAAACCTATTCTGTAATAGCCCCAGCAAATTACTTGCTTGCCCCTGGTAGGTAGACAGGCCTTCCCAAGCCTATTCTGTAATAGCCCCAGGAAATTACTTGCTTGCCCCTGGTAGGTAGACAGGCCTTCCCAAGCCTTTTCTCTCATAGCCCCTGCAAATTACTTGCTTGCCCCTGGTAGGTAGACAGGCCTTCCCAAGCCTATTCTGTAATAGCCCCAGCAAATTACTTGCTTGCCCCTGGTAGGTAGACAGGGCTTCCCAAGCCAATTCTCTAATAGCCCCTGCACATTACTTGCTTGCCCCTGGTAGGTAAACATCTTTCCCAAGCCTATTCTGTAATAGTCCCAGCAAATTACTTGCTTGCCCCTGGTAGGTAGACAGGCCTTCCCAAGCCTATTCTGTAATAGCCCCAGCAAATTACTTGCTTGCCCCTGGTAGGTAGACAGGGCTTCCCAAGCCAATTCTCTAATAGCCCCTGCACATTACTTGCTTGCCCCTGGTAGGTAGACATCTTTCCCAAGCCTATTCTGTAATAGTCCCAGCAAATTACTTGCTTGCCCCTGGTAGGTAGACAGGCCTTCCCAAGCCTATTCTGTAATAGTCCCAGCAAATTACTTGCTTGCCCCTGGTAGGTAAACAGGCCTTCCCAAGCCTTTTCTCTCATCGCCTCAGCCCATGACTTATTTCTCCCTGGTAGGCAGACAGGCCTTCCCAAGCCTATTCTGTAATAGTCCCAGCAAATTACTTGCTTGTCCCTGGTAGGTAGACAGGCCTTCCCAAGCCTATTCTGTAATAGCCCCAGCAAATTGCTTGCTTGCCCCTGGTATGGTAGACAGGCCTTCCCAAGCCTTTTCTCTCATAGCCCCTGCACATTACTTGCTTGCCCTTGGTAGGTAGACAGGCCTTCCCAAGCCTATTCTGTAATAGTCCCAGCAAATTACTTGCTTGCCCCTGGTAGGTCGATAGGCCTTCCCAAGCCTATTCTCTCATCGCCTCAGCCCATGACTTATTTCTCCCTGGTAGGTAGAAAGGCCTTCCCAAGCCTATTCTGTAATAGTCCCAGCAAATTACTTGCTTGTCCCTGGTAGGTAGACAGGCCTTCCCAAGCCTATTCTGTAATAGCCCCAGCAAATTACTTGCTTGCCCCTGGTAGGTAGAAAGGCCTTCCCAAGCCTATTCTGTAATAGCCCCAGCAAATTATTTGCTTGCCCCTGGTAGGTAGACAGGACTTCCCAAGCCAATTCTCTAATAGCCCCTGCACATTACTTGCTTGCCCCTGGTAGGTAGACAGGCCTTCCCAAGCCTATTCTGTAATAGTCCCAGCAAATTACTTGCTTGCCCCTGGTAGGTCGATAGGCCTTCCCAAGCCTATTCTCTCATCGCCTCAGCCCATGACTTATTTCTCCCTGGTAGGTAGACAGGCCTTCCCAAGCCTATTCTGTAATAGTCCCAGCAAATTACTTGCTTGTCCCTGTTAGGTAGACAGGCCTTCCCAAGCCTATTCTGTAATAGCCCCAGCAAATTTATTGCTTGCCCCTGGTAGGTAGACAGGCTTTCCCAAGCCTATTCTGTAATAGTCCTAGCAAATTACTTGCTTGCCCCTGGTAGGTAGACAGGCCTTCCCAAGCCTATTCTGTAATAGCCCCAGCAAATTACTTGCTTGCCCCTGGTAGGTAGACAGGCCTTCCCAAGCCTATTCTGAAATAGCCCCAGCAAATTTATTGCTTGCCCCTGGTAGGTAGACAGGCTTTCCCAAGCCTAATCTGCATTAGTCCTAGCAAATTACTTGCTTGCCCCTGGTAGGTAGACAGGCCTTCCCAAGCCTATTCTGTAATAGCCCCAGCAAATTATTTGCTTGCCCCTGGTAGGTAGACAGGGCTTCCCAAGCCAATTCTCTAATAGCCCCTGCACATTACTTGCTTGCCCCTGGTAGGTAGACATCTTTCCCAAGCCTATTCTGTAATAGTCCCAGCAAATTACTTGCTTGCCCCTGGTAGGTCGATAGGCCTTCCCAAGCCTATTCTCTCATCGCCTCAGCCCATGACTTATTTCTCCCTGGTAGGTAGACAGGCCTTCCCAAGCCTATTCTGTAATAGTCCCAGCAAATTACTTGCTTGTCCCTGGTAGGTAGACAGGCCTTCCCAAACCTATTCTGTAATAGCCCCAGCAAATTACTTGCTTGCCCCTGGTAGGTAGACAGGCCTTCCCAAGCCTATTCTGTAATAGCCCCAGGAAATTACTTGCTTGCCCCTGGTAGGTAGACAGGCCTTCCCAAGCCTTTTCTCTCATAGCCCCTGCAAATTACTTGCTTGCCCCTGGTAGTTAGACAGGCCTTCCAAAGCCTTTTCTCTCATAGCCCCTGCAAATTACTTGCTTGCCCCTGGTAGGTAGACATCATTCCCAAGCCTATTCTGTAATAGCCCCAGCAAATTACTTGCTTGCCCCTGGTAGGTAGACAGGGCTTCCCAAGCCAATTCTCTAATAGCCCCTGCACATTACTTGCTTGCCCCTGGTAGGTAGACAGGCCTTCCCAAGCCTATTCTGTAATAGTCCCAGCAAATTACTTGCTTGCCCCTGGTAGTTAGACAGGCCTTCCCAAGCCAATTCTCTAATAGCCCCTGCACATTACTTGCTTAACCCTGGTAGGTAAACATCTTTCCCAAGCCTATTCTGTAATAGTCCCAGCAAATTACTTGCTTGCCCCTGGTAGGTAGACAGGCCTTCCCAAGCCTATTCTGTAATAGCCCCAGCAAATTACTTGCTTGCCCCTGGTAGGTAGACAGGGCTTCCCAAGCCAATTCTCTAATAGCCCCTGCACATTACTTGCTTGCCCCTGGTAGGTAGACATCTTTCCCAAGCCTATTCTGTAATAGTCCCAGCAAATTACTTGCTTGCCCCTGGTAGGTAGACAGGCCTTCCCAAGCCTATTCTGTAATAGTCCCAGCAAATTACTTGCTTGCCCCTGGTAGGTCGATAGGCCTTCCCAAGCCTATTCTCTCATCGCCTCAGCCCATGACTTATTTCTCCCTGGTAGGTAGACAGGCCTTCCCAAGCCTATTCTGTAATAGTCCCAGCAAATTACTTGCTTGTCCCTGGTAGGTAGACAGGCCTTCCCAAGCCTATTCTGTAATAGCCCCAGCAAATTACTTGTTTGCCCCTGGTAGGTAGACAGGCCTTCCCAAGCCTATTCTGTAATAGCCCCAGCAAATTATTTGCTTGCCCCTGGTAGGTAGACAGGACTTCCCAATCCAATTCTCTAATAGCCCCTGCACATTACTTGCTTGCCCCTGGTAGGTAGACAGGCCTTCCCAAGCCTATTCTGTAACAGTCCCAGCAAATTACTTGCTTGCCCCTGGTAGGTCGATAGGCCTTCCCAAGCCTATTCTCTCATCGCCTCAGCCCATGACTTATTTCTCCCTGGTAGGTAGACAGGCCTTCCCAAGCCTATTCTGTAATAGTCCCAGCAAATTACTTGCTTGTCCCTGGTAGGTAGACAGGCCTTCCCAAGCCTATTCTGTAATAGCCCCAGCAAATTTATTGCTTGCCCCTGGTAGGTAGACAGGCTTTCCCAAGCCTATTCTGTAATAGTCCTAGCAAATTACTTGCTTGCCCCTGGTAGGTAGACAGGCCTTCCCAAGCCTATTCTGTAATAGCCCCAGCAAATTACTTGCTTGCCCCTGGTAGGTAGACAGGCCTTCCCAAGCCTATTCTGAAATAGCCCCAGCAAATTTATTGCTTGCCCCTGGTAGGTAGACAGGCTTTCCCAAGCCTAATCTGCATTAGTCCTAGCAAATTACTTGCTTGCCCCTGGTAGGTAGACAGGCCTTCCCAAGCCTATTCTGTAATAGCCCCAGCAAATTATTTGCTTGCCCCTGGTAGGTAGACAGGCCTTCCCAAGCCTATTCTGTAATAGCCCCAGCAAATTACTTGATTGCCCCTGGTAGGTAGACAGGGCTTCCCAAGCCAATTCTCTAATAGCCCCTGCACATTACTTGCTTGCCCCTGGTAGGTAAACATCTTTCCCAAGCCTATTCTGTAATAGTCCCAGCAAATTACTTGCTTGCCCCTGGTAGGTAGACAGGCCTTCCCAAGCCTATTCTGTAATAGCCCCAGCAAATTACTTGCTTGCCCCTGGTAGGTAGACAGGGCTTCCCAAGCCAATTCTCTAATAGCCCCTGCACATTACTTGCTTGCCCCTGGTAGGTAGACATCTTTCCCAAGCCTATTCTGTAATAGTCCCAGCAAATTACTTGCTTGCCCCTGGTAGGTAGACAGGCCTTCCCAAGCCTATTCTGTAATAGTCCCAGCAAATTACTTGCTTGCCCCTGGTAGGTAAACAGGCCTTCCCAAGCCTTTTCTCTCATCGCCTCAGCCCATGACTTATTTCTCCCTGGTAGGCAGACAGGCCTTCCCAATCCTATTCTGTAATAGTCCCAGCAAATTACTTGCTTGTCCCTGGTAGGTAGACAGGCCTTCCCAAGCCTATTCTGTAATAGCCCCAGCAAATTGCTTGCTTGCCCCTGGTATGGTAGACAGGCCTTCCCAAGCCTTTTCTCTCATAGCCCCTGCACATTACTTGCTTGCCCTTGGTAGGTAGACAGGCCTTCCCAAACCTATTCTGTAATAGTCCCAGCAAATTACTTGCTTGCCCCTGGTAGGTCGATAGGCCTTCCCAAGCCTATTCTCTCATCGCCTCAGCCCATGACTTATTTCTCCCTGGTAGGTAGACAGGCCTTCCCAAGCCTATTCTGTAATAGCCCCAGCAAATTACTTGCTTGCCCCTGGTAGGTAGACAGGCCTTCCCAAGCCTATTCTGTAATAGCCCCAGCAAATTATTTGCTTGCCCCTGGTAGGTAGACAGGACTTCCCAAGCCAATTCTCTAATAGCCCCTGCACATTACTCTCTTGCCCCTGGTAGGTAGACAGGCCTTCCCAAGCCTATTCTGTAATAGTCCCAGCAAATTACTTGCTTGCCCCTGGTAGGTCGATAGGCCTTCCCAAGCCTATTCTCTCATCGCCTCAGCCCATGACTTATTTCTCCCTGGTAGGTAGACAGGCCTTCCCAAGCCTATTCTGTAATAGTCCCAGCAAATTACTTGCTTGTCCCTGGTAGGTAGACAGGCCTTCCCAAGCCTATTCTGTAATAGTCCCAGCAAATTACTTGCTTGTCCCTGGTAGGTAGACAGGCCTTCCCAAGCCTATTCTGTAATAGCCCCAGCAAATTACTTGCTTGCCCCTGGTAGGTAGACAGGCCTTCCCAAGCCTATTCTGTAATAGCCCCAGCAAATTTATTGCTTGCCCCTGGTAGGTAGACAGGCTTTCCCAAGCCTAATCTGCATTAGTCCTAGCAAATTACTTGCTTGCCCCTGGTAGGTAGACAGGCCTTCCCAAGCCTATTCTGTAATAGCCCCAGCAAATTATTTGCTTGCCCCTGGTAGGTAGACAGGGCTTCCCAAGCCAATTCTCTAATAGCCCCTGCACATTACTTGCTTGCCCCTGGTAGGTAGACATCTTTCCCAAGCCTATTCTGTAATAGTCCCAGCAAATTACTTGCTTGCCCCTGGTAGGTCGATAGGCCTTCCCAAGCCTATTCTCTCATCGCCTCAGCCCATGACTTATTTCTCCCTGGTAGGTAGACAGGCCTTCCCAAGCCTATTCTGTAATAGTCCCAGCAAATTACTTGCTTGTCCCTGGTAGGTAGACAGGCCTTCCCAAGCCTATTCTGTAATAGTCCTAGCAAATTACTTGCTTGCCCCTGGTAGGTCGATAGGCCTTCCCAAGCCTATTCTGTAATAGTCCCAGCAAATTACTTGCTTGCCCCTGGTAGGTAGACAGGCCTTCCCAAGCCTATTCTGTAATAGTCCCAGCAAATTACTTGCTTGCCCCTGGTAGGTAGACAGGCCTTCCCAAACCTATTCTGTAATAGCCCCAGCAAATTACTTGCTTGCCCCTGGTAGGTAGACAGGCCTTCCCAAGCCTATTCTGTAATAGCCCCAGGAAATTACTTGCTTGCCCCTGGTAGGTAGACACGCCTTCCCAAGCCTATTCTCTCATCGCCTCAGCCCATGACTTATTTCTCCCTGGTAGGTAGACAGGCCTTATCAAGCCTATTCTGTAATAGTTTCAGCAAATTACTTGCTTGTCCCTGATAGGTAGACAGGCCTTCCCAAGCCTATTCTGTTATAGCCCCTGCAAATTACTTGCTTGCTCTTGGTAGGTAGACAGGCTTTCCCAAGCCTATTCTGTTATAGCCCCTGCAAATTACTTGCTTGCCCTTGGTAGGTAGACAGGCTTTCCCAAGCCTATTCTGTAATAGCCGCTGCAAATTACTTGCTTGCCCCTGGTAGGTAGACACGCCTTCCCAAGCCTATTCTCTCATCCCCTCAGCCCATGACTTATTTCTCCCTGGTAGGTAGACAGGCCTTCCCAAGCCTATTCTGTAATAGCCCCAGCAAATTACTTGCTTGCCCCTGGTAGGTAAACTGGCCTTCCCAAGCCTATTCTCTCTTAGCTTCAGCAAATTACTTGCCTTCCCCTGGTAGGTAGAAAGGCCTTCCCAAGCCTATTCTGTAATAGCCCCAGCAAATTAATTGCTTGCTCCTGGTAGGTATACTGGCCTTCCCAAGCGTTTTCTTTCATAGCCCCTGCAAATTACTTGCTTGCTCCTGGTAGGTAGAAAGGCCTTCCCAAGCCTATTCTCTCATAGCCTTAGCAAATTACTTGCTTGCCCCTGGTAGGTAGACATCTTTCCCAAGCCTATTCTGTAATAGTCCCAGCAAATTACTTGCTTGCCCCTGGTAGGTCGATAGGCCTTCCCAAGCCTATTCTCTCATCGCCTCAGCCCATGACTTATTTCTCCCTGGTAGGTAGACAGGCCTTCCCAAGCCTATTCTGTAATAGTCCCAGCAAATTACTTGCTTGTCCCTGGTAGGTAGACAGGCCTTCCCAAGCCTTTTCTCTCATAGCCCCTGCAAATTACTTGCTTGCCCCTGGTAGTTAGACAGGCCTTCCAAACCCTTTTCTCTCATAGCCCCTGCACATTACTTGCTTGCCCCTGGTAGGTAGACATCTTTCCCAAGCCTATTCTGTAATAGTCCCAGCAAATTACTTGCTTGCCCCTGGTAGGTAGACAGGCCTTCCCAAGCCTATTCTGTAAGAGTCCCAGCAAATTACTTGCTTGCCCCTGGTAGGTAGACACGCTTTCCCAAGCCTATTCTGTAATAGTCCCAGCAAATTACTTGCTTGCCCCTGGTAGGTCGATAGGCCTTCCCAAGCCTATTCTCTCATCGCCTCAGCCCATGACTTATTTCTCCCTGGTAGGTAGACAGGCCTTCCCAAGCCTATTCTGTAATAGTCCCAGCAAATTACTTGCTTGTCCCTGGTAGGTAGACAGGGCTTCCCAAGCCAATTCTCTAATAGCCCCTGCACATTACTTGCTTGCCCCTGGTAGGTAGACATCTTTCCCAAGCCTATTCTGTAATAGTCCCAGCAAATTACTTGCTTGCCCCTGGTAGGTAGACAGGCCTTCCCAAGCCTATTCTGTAATAGTCCCAGCAAATTACTTGCTTGCCCCTGGTAGGTAGACAGGCCTTCCCAAACCTATTCTGTAATAGCCCCAGCAAATTACTTGCTTGCCCCTGGTAGGTAAACAGGCCTTCCCAAGCCTATTCTGTAATAGTCCCAGGAAATTACTTGCTTGCCCCTGGTAGGTAGACAGGCCTTCCCAAGCCTTTTCTCTCATAGCCCCTGCAAATTACTTGCTTGCCCCTGGTAGTTAGACAGGCCTTCCAAAGCCTTTTCTCTCATAGCCCCTGCAAATTACTTGCTTGCCCCTGGTAGGTAGACATCATTCCCAAGCCTTTTCTCTCATAGCCCCTGCACATTACTTGCTTGCCCCTGGTAGGTAGACAGGCCTTCCCAAGCCTATTCTGTAATAGCCCCAGCAAATTACTTGCTTGCCCCTGGTAGGTAGACAGGGCTTCCCAAGCCAATTCTCTAATAGCCCCTGCACATTACTTGCTTGCCCCTGGTAGGTAGACAGGCCTTCCCAAGCCTATTCTGTAATAGTCCCAGCAAATTACTTGCTTGCCCCTGGTAGTTAGACAGGCCTTCCAAAGCCTTTTCTCTCATAGCCCCTGCAAATTACTTGCTTGCCCCTGGTATGGTAGACAGGCCTTCCCAAGCCTTTTCTCTCATAGCCCCTGCACATTACTTGCTTGCCCCTGGTAGGTAGACAGGCCTTCCCAAGCCTATTCTGTAATAGTCCCAGCAAATTACTTGCTTGCCCCTGGTAGGTAGACAGGCCTTCCCAAGCCTATTCTGTAATAGTCCCAGCAAATTACTTGCTTGCCCCTGGTAGGTAGACAGGCCTTCCCAAACCTATTCTGTAATAGCCCCAGCAAATTACTTGCTTGCCCCTGGTAGGTAGACAGGCCTTCCCAAGCCTATTCTGTAATAGCCCCAGGAAATTACTTGCTTGCCCCTGGTAGGTAGACAGGCCTTCCCAAGCCTTTTCTCTCATAGCCCCTGCAAATTACTTGCTTGCCCCTGGTAGGTAGACAGGCCTTCCCAAGCCTATTCTGTAATAGTCCCAGCAAATTACTTGCTTGCCCCTGGTAGTTAGACAGGCCTTCCAAAGCCTTTTCTCTCATAGCCCCTGCAAATTACTTGCTTGCCCCTGGTATGGTAGAAAGGCCTTCCCAAGCCTTTTCTCTCATAGCCCCTGCACATTACTTGCTTGCCCCTGGTAGGTAGACAGGCCTTCCCAAGCCTATTCTGTAATAGCCCCAGCAAATTACTTGCTTGCCCCTGGTAGGTAGACAGGGCTTCCCAAGCCAATTCTCTAATAGCCCCTGCACATTACTTGCTTGCCCCTGGTAGGTAAACATCTTTCCCAAGCCTATTCTGTAATAGTCCCAGCAAATTACTTGCTTGCCCCTGGTAGGTAGACAGGCCTTCCCAAGCCTATTCTGTAATAGCCCCAGCAAATTACTTGCTTGCCCCTGGTAGGTAGACAGGGCTTCCCAAGCCAATTCTCTAATAGCCCCTGCACATTACTTGCTTGCCCCTGGTAGGTAGACATCTTTCCCAAGCCTATTCTGTATTAGTCCCAGCAAATTACTTGCTTGCCCCTGGTAGGTAGACAGGCCTTCCCAAGCCTATTCTGTAATAGTCCCAGCAAATTACTTGCTTGCCCCTGGTAGGTAAACAGGCCTTCCCAAGCCTTTTCTCTCATCGCCTCAGCCCATGACTTATTTCTCCCTGGTAGGCAGACAGGCCTTCCCAAGCCTATTCTGTAATAGTCCCAGCAAATTACTTGCTTGTCCCTGGTAGGTAGACAGGCCTTCCCAAGCCTATTCTGTAATAGCCCCAGCAAATTGCTTGCTTGCCCCTGGTATGGTAGACAGGCCTTCCCAAGCCTTTTCTCTCATAGCCCCTGCACATTACTTGCTTGCCCTTGGTAGGTAGACAGGCCTTCCCAAGCCTATTCTGTAATAGTCCCAGCAAATTACTTGCTTGCCCCTGGTAGGTCGATAGGCCTTCCCAAGCCTATTCTCTCATCGCCTCAGCCCATGACTTATTTCTCCCTGGTAGGTAGACAGGCCTTCCCAAGCCTATTCTGTAATAGTCCCAGCAAATTACTTGCTTGTCCCTGGTAGGTAGACAGGCCTTCCCAAGCCTATTCTGTAATAGCCCCAGCAAATTACTTGCTTGCCCCTGGTAGGTAGAAAGGCCTTCCCAAGCCTATTCTGTAATAGCCCCAGCAAATTATTTGCTTGCCCCTGGTAGGTAGACAGGACTTCCCAAGCCAATTCTCTAATAGCCCCTGCACATTACTTGCTTGCCCCTGGTAGGTAGACAGGCCTTCCCAAGCCTATTCTGTAATAGTCCCAGCAAATTACTTGCTTGCCCCTGGTAGGTCGATAGGCCTTCCCAAGCCTATTCTCTCATCGCCTCAGCCCATGACTTATTTCTCCCTGGTAGGTAGACAGGCCTTCCCAAGCCTATTCTGTAATAGTCCCAGCAAATTACTTGCTTGTCCCTGGTAGGTAGACAGGCCTTCCCAAGCCTATTCTGTAATAGCCCCAGCAAATTTATTGCTTGCCCCTGGTAGGTAGACAGGCTTTCCCAAGCCTATTCTGTAATAGTCCTAGCAAATTACTTGCTTGCCCCTGGAAGGTAGACAGGCCTTCCCAAGCCTATTCTGTAATAGCCCCAGCAAATTACTTGCTTGCCCCTGGTAGGTAGACAGGCCTTCCCAAGCCTATTCTGAAATAGCCCCAGCAAATTTATTGCTTGCCCCTGGTAGGTAGACAGGCTTTCCCAAGCCTAATCTGCATTAGTCCTAGCAAATTACTTGCTTGCCCCTGGTAGGTAGACAGGCCTTCCCAAGCCTATTCTGTAATAGCCCCAGCAAATTATTTGCTTGCCCCTGGTAGGTAGACAGGGCTTCCCAAGCCAATTCTCTAATAGCCCCTGCACATTACTTGCTTGCCCCTGGTAGGTAGACATCTTTCCCAAGCCTATTCTGTAATAGTCCCAGCAAATTACTTGCTTGCCCCTGGTAGGTCGATAGGCCTTCCCAAGCCTATTCTCTCATCGCCTCAGCCCATGACTTATTTCTCCCTGGTAGGTAGACAGGCCTTCCCAAGCCTATTCTGTAATAGTCCCAGCAAATTACTTGCTTGTCCCTGGTAGGTAGACAGGCCTTCCCAAACCTATTCTGTAATAGCCCCAGCAAATTACTTGCTTGCCCCTGGTAGGTAGACAGGCCTTCCCAAGCCTATTCTGTAATAGCCCCAGGAAATTACTTGCTTGCCCCTGGTAGGTAGACAGGCCTTCCCAAGCCTTTTCTCTCATAGCCCCTGCAAATTACTTGCTTGCCCCTGGTAGTTAGACAGGCCTTCCAAAGCCTTTTCTCTCATAGCCCCTGCAAATTACTTGCTTGCCCCTGGTAGGTAGACATCATTCCCAAGCCTATTCTGTAATAGCCCCAGCAAATTACTTGCTTGCCCCTGGTAGGTAGACAGGGCTTCCCAAGCCAATTCTCTAATAGCCCCTGCACATTACTTGCTTGCCCCTGGTAGGTAGACAGGCCTTCCCAAGCCTATTCTGTAATAGTCCCAGCAAATTACTTGCTTGCCCCTGGTAGTTAGACAGGCCTTCCAAAGCCTTTTCTCTCATAGCCCCTGCAAATTACTTGCTTGCCCCTGGTATGGTAGACAGGCCTTCCCAAGCCTTTTCTCTCATAGCCCCTGCACATTACTTGCTTGCCCCTGGTAGGTAGACAGGCCTTCCCAAGCCTATTCTGTAATAGCCCCAGCAAATTACTTGCTTGCCCCTGGTAGGTAGACAGGGCTTCCCAAGCCAATTCTCTAATAGCCCCTGCACATTACTTGCTTGCCCCTGGTAGGTAAACATCTTTCCCAAGCCTATTCTGTAATAGTCCCAGCAAATTACTTGCTTGCCCCTGGTAGGTAGACAGGCCTTCCCAAGCCTATTCTGTAATAGCCCCAGCAAATTACTTGCTTGCCCCTGGTAGGTAGACAGGGCTTCCCAAGCCAATTCTCTAATAGCCCCTGCACATTACTTGCTTGCCCCTGGTAGGTAGACATCTTTCCCAAGCCTATTCTGTAATAGTCCCAGCAAATTACTTGCTTGCCCCTGGTAGGTAGACAGGCCTTCCCAAGCCTATTCTGTAATAGTCCCAGCAAATTACTTGCTTGCCCCTGGTAGGTAAACAGGCCTTCCCAAGCCTTTTCTCTCATCGCCTCAGCCCATGACTTATTTCTCCCTGGTAGGCAGACAGGCCTTCCCAAGCCTATTCTGTAATAGTCCCAGCAAATTACTTGCTTGTCCCTGGTAGGTAGACAGGCCTTCCCAAGCCTATTCTGTAATAGCCCCAGCAAATTGCTTGCTTGCCCCTGGTATGGTAGACAGGCCTTCCCAAGCCTTTTCTCTCATAGCCCCTGCACATTACTTGCTTGCCCTTGGTAGGTAGACAGGCCTTCCCAAGCCTATTCTGTAATAGTCCCAGCAAATTACTTGCTTGCCCCTGGTAGGTCGATAGGCCTTCCCAAGCCTATTCTCTCATCGCCTCAGCCCATGACTTATTTCTCCCTGGTAGGTAGACAGGCCTTCCCAAGCCTATTCTGTAATAGTCCCAGCAAATTACTTGCTTGTCCCTGGTAGGTAGACAGGGCTTCCCAAGCCAATTCTCTAATAGCCCCTGCACATTACTTGCTTGCCCCTGGTAGGTAGACATCTTTCCCAAGCCTATTCTGTAATAGTCCCAGCAAATTACTTGCTTGCCCCTGGTAGGTAGACAGGCCTTCCCAAGCCTATTCTGTAATAGTCCCAGCAAATTACTTGCTTGCCCCTGGTAGGTAGACAGGCCTTCCCAAACCTATTCTGTAATAGCCCCAGCAAATTACTTGCTTGCCCCTGGTAGGTAGACAGCCTTCCCAAGCCTATTCTGTAATAGCCCCAGGAAATTACTTGCTTGCCCCTGGTAGGTAGACAGGCCTTCCCAAGCCATTTCTCTCATAGCCCCTGCAAATTACTTGCTTGCCCCTGGTAGGTAGACAGGCCTTCCCAAGCCTATTCTGTAATATCCCCAGCAAATTACTTGCTTGCCCCTGGTAGGTAGACAGGGCTTCCCAAGCCAATTCTCTAATAGCCCCTGCACATTACTTGCTTAACCCTGGTAGGTAAACATCTTTCCCAAGCCTATTCTGTAATAGTCCCAGCAAATTACTTGCTTGCCCCTGGTAGGTAGACAGGCCTTCCCAAGCCTATTCTGTAATAGCCCCAGCAAATTACTTGCTTGCCCCTGGTAGGTAGACAGGGCTTCCCAAGCCAATTCTCTAATAGCCCCTGCACATTACTTGCTTGCCCCTGGTAGGTAGACATCTTTCCCAAGCCTATTCTGTAATAGTCCCAGCAAATTACTTGCTTGCCCCTGGTAGGTAGACAGGCCTTCCCAAGCCTATTCTGTAATAGTCCCAGCAAATTACTTGCTTGCCCCTGGTAGGTCGATAGGCCTTCCCAAGCCTATTCTCTCATCGCCTCAGCCCATGACTTATTTCTCCCTGGTAGGTAGACAGGCCTTCCCAAGCCTATTCTGTAATAGTCCCAGCAAATTACTTGCTTGTCCCTGGTAGGTAGACAGGCCTTCCCAAGCCTATTCTGTAATAGCCCCAGCAAATTACTTGTTTGCCCCTGGTAGGTAGACAGGCCTTCCCAAGCCTATTCTGTAATAGCCCCAGCAAATTATTTGCTTGCCCCTGGTAGGTAGACAGGACTTCCCAAGCCAATTCTCTAATAGCCCCTGCACATTACTTGCTTGCCCCTGGTAGGTAGACAGGCCTTCCCAAGCCTATTCTGTAATAGTCCCAGCAAATTACTTGCTTGCCCCTGGTAGGTCGATAGGCCTTCCCAAGCCTATTCTCTCATCGCCTCAGCCCATGACTTATTTCTCCCTGGTAGGTAGACAGGCCTTCCCAAGCCTATTCTGTAATAGTCCCAGCAAATTACTTGCTTGTCCCTGGTAGGTAGACAGGCCTTCCCAAGCCTATTCTGTAATAGCCCCAGCAAATTTATTGCTTGCCCCTGGTAGGTAGACAGGCTTTCCCAAGCCTATTCTGTAATAGTCCTAGCAAATTACTTGCTTGCCCCTGGTAGGTAGACAGGCCTTCCCAAGCCTATTCTGTAATAGCCCCAGCAAATTACTTGCTTGCCCCTGGTAGGTAGACAGGCCTTCCCAAGCCTATTCTGAAATAGCCCCAGCAAATTTATTGCTTGCCCCTGGTAGGTAGACAGGCTTTCCCAAGCCTAATCTGCATTAGTCCTAGCAAATTACTTGCTTGCCCCTGGTAGGTAGACAGGCCTTCCCAAGCCTATTCTGTAATAGCCCCAGCAAATTATTTGCTTGCCCCTGGTAGGTAGACAGGGCTTCCCAAGCCAATTCTCTAATAGCCCCTGCACATTACTTGCTTGCCCCTGGTAGGTAGACATCTTTCCCAAGCCTATTCTGTAATAGTCCCAGCAAATTACTTGCTTGCCCCTGGTAGGTCGATAGGCCTTCCCAAGCCTATTCTCTCATCGCCTCAGCCCATGACTTATTTCTCCCTGGTAGGTAGACAGGCCTTCCCAAGCCTTTTCTCTCATAGCCCCTGCAAATTACTTGCTTGCCCCTGGTAGTTAGACAGGCCTTCCAAAGCCTTTTCTCTCATAGCCCCTGCAAATTACTTGCTTGCCCCTGGTAGGTAGACATCATTCCCAAGCCTATTCTGTAATAGCCCCAGCAAATTACTTGCTTGCCCCTGGTAGGTAGACAGGGCTTCCCAAGCCAATTCTCTAATAGCCCCTGCACATTACTTGCTTGCCCCTGGTAGGTAGACAGGCCTTCCCAAGCCTATTCTGTAATAGTCCCAGCAAATTACTTGCTTGCCCCTGGTAGTTAGACAGGCCTTCCAAAGCCTTTTCTCTCATAGCCCCTGCAAATTACTTGCTTGCCCCTGGTATGGTAGACAGGCCTTCCCAAGCCTTTTCTCTCATAGCCCCTGCACATTACTTGCTTGCCCCTGGTAGGTAGACAGGCCTTCCCAAGCCTATTCTGTAATATCCCCAGCAAATTACTTGCTTGCCCCTGGTAGGTAGACAGGGCTTCCCAAGCCAATTCTCTAATAGCCCCTGCACATTACTTGCTTAACCCTGGTAGGTAAACATCTTTCCCAAGCCTATTCTGTAATAGTCCCAGCAAATTACTTGCTTGCCCCTGGTAGGTAGACAGGCCTTCCCAAGCCTATTCTGTAATAGCCCCAGCAAATTACTTGCTTGCCCCTGGTAGGTAGACAGGGCTTCCCAAGCCAATTCTCTAATAGCCCCTGCACATTACTTGCTTGCCCCTGGTAGGTAGACATCTTTCCCAAGCCTATTCTGTAATAGTCCCAGCAAATTACTTGCTTGCCCCTGGTAGGTAGACAGGCCTTCCCAAGCCTATTCTGTAATAGTCCCAGCAAATTACTTGCTTGCCCCTGGTAGGTAGACAGGCCTTCCCAAGCCTTTTCTCTCATCGCCTCAGCCCATGACTTATTTCTCCCTGGTAGGTAGACAGGCCTTCCCAAGCCTATTCTGTAATAGTCCCAGCAAATTACTTGCTTGTCCCTGGTAGGTAGACAGGCCTTCCCAAGCCTATTCTGTAATAGTCCTAGCAAATTACTTGCTTGCCCCTGGTAGGTCGATAGGCCTTCCCAAGCCTATTCTGTAATAGTCCCAGCAAATTACTTGCTTGGCCCTGGTAGGTAGACAGGCCTTCCCAAGCCTATTCTGTAATAGTCCCAGCAAATTACTTGCTTGCCCCTGGTAGGTAGACAGGCCTTCCCAAACCTATTCTGTAATAGCCCCAGCAAATTACTTGCTTGCGCCTGGTAGGTCGATAGGCCTTCCCAAGCCTTTTCTCTCATTGCCCCAGCAAATTACTTGCTTGACCCTGGTAGGTCGCCGGCCTTCCCGAAACAATTCTCTTATATCCTAGCCAATTCTCTAATAGCCCCAGCACATTACTTGCTTGCCCCTGGTAGGTAGACAGGCTTTCCCAAGCCTATTCTGTAATAGCCCCTGCAAATTACTTGCTTGCCCCTGGTAGATAGACATGCCTTCCCAAGCCTATTCTGTAATAGCCCCAGCAAATTACTAGTTTGCCCCTGGTAGATAGACAGGCCTTCCCAAGCCTTTTCTCTCATAGCGCCTGGAAATTACTTGCTTGCCCCTGGTAGGTAGACAGGCCTTCCCAAGCGTATTCTGAAATAGCCCCAGCAAATTACTTGCTTGCCCCTGGTAGATAGACTGGCCTTCCCAAGTCTATTCTGTAATAGCCCCAGCAAAGTACTTGCTTGCCCCTGGTAGGTAGACAGTCCTTCCCAAGCCTATTCTGTAATAGTCCCAGCAAATTACTTGCTTGCCCCTGGTAGGTAAACTGGCCTTCCCAAGCCTATTCTCTCTTAGCTTCAGCAAATTACTTGCCTTCCCCTGGTAGGTAGAAAGGCCTTCCCAAGCCTATTCTTTCATAGCCCCAGCAAATTACTTGCTTGCTCCTGGGAGGTAGACTGGCCTTCCCAAGCCTATTCTGTAATAGCCCCAGCAAATTAATTGCTTGCTCCTGGTAGGTATACTGGCCTTCCCAAGCGTTTTCTTTCATAGCCCCTGCAAATTACTTGCTTGCCCCTGGTAGGTAGAAAGGCCTTCCCAAGCCTATTCTCTCATAGCCTTAGCAAATTACTTGCTTGCCCCTGGTAGGTAGACATCTTTCCCAAGCCTATTCTGTAATAGTCCCAGCAAATTACTTGCTTGCCCCTGGTAGGTCGATAGGCCTTCCCAAGCCTATTCTTTCATCGCCTCAGCCCATGACTTATTTCTCCCTGGTAGGTAGACAGGCCTTCCCAAGCCTATTCTGTAATACTCCCAGCAAATTACTTGCTTGTCCCTGGTAGGTAGACAGGCCTTCCCAAGCCTTTTCTCTCATAGCCCCTGCAAATTACTTGCTTGCCCCTGGTAGTTAGACAGGCCTTTCAAAGCCTATTCTGTAATAGTCCCAGCAAATTACTTGCTTGCTCTTGGTAGGTAGACAGGCTTTCCCAAGCCTATTCTGTTATAGCCCCTGCAAATTACTTGCTTGCCCTTGGTAGGTAGACAGGCTTTCCCAAGCCTATTCTGTAATAGCCGCTGCAAATTACTTGCTTGCCCCTGGTAGGTAGACACGCCTTCCCAAGCCTATTCTCTCATCGCCTCAGCCCATGACTTATTTCTCCCTGGTAGGTAGACAGGCCTTCCCAAGCCTATTCTGTAATAGCCCCAGCAAATTACTTGCTTGCCCCTGGTAGGTAAACTGGCCTTCCCAAGCCTATACTCTCTTAGCTTCAGCAAATTACTTGCCTTCCCCTGGTAGGTAGAAAGGCCTTCCCAAGCCTATTCTGTAATAGCCCCAGCAAATTAATTGCTTGCTCCTGGTAGGTATACTGGCCTTCCCAAGCGTTTTCTTTCATAGCCCCTGCAAATTACTTGCTTGCCCCTGGTAGGTAGAAAGGCCTTCCCAAGCCTATTCTCTCATAGCCTTAGCAAATTACTTGCTTGCCCCTGGTAGGTAGACATCTTTCCCAAGCCTATTCTGTAATAGTCCCAGCAAATTACTTGCTTGCCCCTGGTAGGTCGATAGGCCTTCCCAAGCCTATTCTCTCATCGCCTCAGCCCATGACTTATTTCTCCCTGGTAGGTAGACAGGCCTTCCCAAGCCTATTCTGTAATAGTCCCAGCAAATTACTTGCTTGTCCCTGGTAGGTAGACAGGCCTTCCCAAGCCTTTTCTCTCATAGCCCCTGCAAATTACTTGCTTGCCCCTGGTAGTTAGACAGGCCTTCCAAACCCTTTTCTCTCATAGCCCCTGCACATTACTTGCTTGCCCCTGGTAGGTAGACATCTTTCCCAAGCCTATTCTGTAATAGTCCCAGCAAATTACTTGCTTGCCCCTGGTAGGTAGACAGGCCTTCCCAAGCCTATTCTGTAAGAGTCCCAGCAAATTACTTGCTTGCCCCTGGTAGGTAGACAGGCCTTCCCAAGCCTATTCTGTAATAGTCCCAGCAAATTACTTGCTTGCCCCTGGTAGGTCGATAGGCCTTCCCAAGCCTATTCTCTCATCGCCTCAGCCCATGACTTATTTCTCCCTGGTAGGTAGACAGGCCTTCCCAAGCCTATTCTGTAATAGTCCCAGCAAATTACTTGCTTGTCCCTGGTAGGTAGACAGGGCTTCCCAAGCCAATTCTCTAATAGCCCCTGCACATTACTTGCTTGCCCCTGGTAGGTAGACATCTTTCCCAAGCCTATTCTGTAATAGTCCCAGCAAATTACTTGCTTGCCCCTGGTAGGTAGACAGGCCTTCCCAAGCCTATTCTGTAATAGTCCCAGCAAATTACTTGCTTGCCCCTGGTAGGTAGACAGGCCTTCCCAAACCTATTCTGTAATAGCCCCAGCAAATTACTTGCTTGCCCCTGGTAGGTAGACAGGCCTTCCCAAGCCTATTCTGTAATAGTCCCAGGAAATTACTTGCTTGCCCCTGGTAGGTAGACAGGCCTTCCCAAGCCTTTTCTCTCATAGCCCCTGCAAATTACTTGCTTGCCCCTGGTAGTTAGACAGGCCTTCCAAAGCCTTTTCTCTCATAGCCCCTGCAAATTACTTGCTTGCCCCTGGTAGGTAGACATCATTCCCAAGCCTTTTCTCTCATAGCCCCTGCACATTACTTGCTTGCCCCTGGTAGGTAGACAGGCCTTCCCAAGCCTATTCTGTAATAGCCCCAGCAAATTACTTGCTTGCCCCTGGTAGGTAGACAGGGCTTCCCAAGCCAATTCTCTAATAGCCCCTGCACATTACTTGCTTGCCCCTGGTAGGTAGACAGGCCTTCCCAAGCCTATTCTGTAATAGTCCCAGCAAATTACTTGCTTGCCCCTGGTAGTTAGACAGGCCTTCCAAAGCCTTTTCTCTCATAGCCCCTGCAAATTACTTGCTTGCCCCTGGTATGGTAGACAGGCCTTCCCAAGCCTTTTCTCTCATAGCCCCTGCACATTACTTGCTTGCCCCTGGTAGGTAGACAGGCCTTCCCAAGCCTATTCTGTAATAGCCCCAGCAAATTACTTGCTTGCCCCTGGTAGGTAGACAGGGCTTCCCAAGCCAATTCTCTAATAGCCCCTGCACATTACTTGCTTGCCCCTGGTAGGTAAACATCTTTCCCAAGCCTATTCTGTAATAGTCCCAGCAAATTACTTGCTTGCCCCTGGTAGGTAGACAGGCCTTCCCAAGCCTATTCTGTAATAGCCCCAGCAAATTACTTGCTTGCCCCTGGTAGGTAGACAGGGCTTCCCAAGCCAATTCTCTAATAGCCCCTGCACATTACTTGCTTGCCCCTGGTAGGTAGACATCTTTCCCAAGCCTATTCTGTAATAGTCCCAGCAAATTACTTGCTTGCCCCTGGTAGGTAGACAGGCCTTCCCAAGCCTATTCTGTAATAGTCCCAGCAAATTACTTGCTTGCCCCTGGTAGGTAAACAGGCCTTCCCAAGCCTTTTCTCTCATCGCCTCAGCCCATGACTTATTTCTCCCTGGTAGGCAGACAGGCCTTCCCAAGCCTATTCTGTAATAGTCCCAGCAAATTACTTGCTTGTCCCTGGTAGGTAGACAGGCCTTCCCAAGCCTATTCTGTAATAGCCCCAGCAAATTGCTTGCTTGCCCCTGGTATGGTAGACAGGCCTTCCCAAGCCTTTTCTCTCATAGCCCCTGCACATTACTTGCTTGCCCTTGGTAGGTAGACAGGCCTTCCCAAGCCTATTCTGTAATAGTCCCAGCAAATTACTTGCTTGCCCCTGGTAGGTCGATAGGCCTTCCCAAGCCTATTCTCTCATCGCCTCAGCCCATGACTTATTTCTCCCTGGTAGGTAGACAGGCCTTCCCAAGCCTATTCTGTAATAGTCCCAGCAAATTACTTGCTTGTCCCTGGTAGGTAGACAGGGCTTCCCAAGCCAATTCTCTAATAGCCCCTGCACATTACTTGCTTGCCCCTGGTAGGTAGACATCTTTCCCAAGCCTATTCTGTAATAGTCCCAGCAAATTACTTGCTTGCCCCTGGTAGGTAGACAGGCCTTCCCAAGCCTATTCTGTAATAGTCCCAGCAAATTACTTGCTTGCCCCTGGTAGGTAGACAGGCCTTCCCAAACCTATTCTGTAATAGCCCCAGCAAATTACTTGCTTGCCCCTGGTAGGTAGACAGGCCTTCCCAAGCCTATTCTGTAATAGCCCCAGGAAATTACTTGCTTGCCCCTGGTAGGTAGACAGGCCTTCCCAAGCCATTTCTCTCATAGCCCCTGCAAATTACTTGCTTGCCCCTGGTAGTTAGACAGGCCTTCCCAAGCCTATTCTGTAATAGTCCCAGCAAATTACTTGCTTGCCCCTGGTAGTTAGACAGGCCTTCCAAAGCCTTTTCTCTCATAGCCCCTGCAAATTACTTGCTTGCCCCTGGTATGGTAGAAAGGCCTTCCCAAGCCTTTTCTCTCATAGCCCCTGCACATTACTTGCTTGCCCCTGGTAGGTAGACAGGCCTTCCCAAGCCTATTCTGTAATAGCCCCAGCAAATTACTTGCTTGCCCCTGGTAGGTAGACAAGGCTTCCCAAGCCAATTCTCTAATAGCCCCTGCACATTACTTGCTTGCCCCTGGTAGGTAAACATCTTTCCCAAGCCTATTCTGTAATAGTCCCAGCAAATTACTTGCTTGCCCCTGGTAGGTAGACAGGCCTTCCCAAGCCTATTCTGTAATAGCCCCAGCAAATTACTTGCTTGCCCCTGGTAGGTAGACAGGGCTTCCCAAGCCAATTCTCTAAAAGCCCCTGCACATTACTTGCTTGCCCCTGGTAGGTAGACATCTTTCCCAAGCCTATTCTGTAATAGTCCCAGCAAATTACTTGCTTGCCCCTGGTAGGTAGACAGGCCTTCCCAAGCCTATTCTGTAATAGTCCCAGCAAATTACTTGCTTGCCCCTGGTAGGTAAACAGGCCTTCCCAAGCCTTTTCTCTCATCGCCTCAGCCCATGACTTATTTCTCCCTGGTAGGCAGACAGGCCTTCCCAAGCCTATTCTGTAATAGTCCCAGCAAATTACTTGCTTGTCCCTGGTAGGTAGACAGGCCTTCCCAAGCCTATTCTGTAATAGCCCCAGCAAATTACTTGCTTGCCCCTGGTAGGTAAACTGGCCTTCCCAAGCCTATTCTCTCTTAGCTTCAGCAAATTACTTGCCTTCCCCTGGTAGGTAGAAAGGCCTTCCCAAGCCTATTCTGTAATAGCCCCAGCAAATTAATTGCTTGCTCCTGGTAGGTATACTGGCCTTCCCAAGCGTTTTCTTTCATAGCCCCTGCAAATTACTTGCTTGCCCCTGGTAGGTAGAAAGGCCTTCCCAAGCCTATTCTCTCATAGCCTTAGCAAATTACTTGCTTGCCCCTGGTAGGTAGACATCTTTCCCAAGCCTATTCTGTAATAGTCCCAGCAAATTACTTGCTTGCCCCTGGTAGGTCGATAGGCCTTCCCAAGCCTATTCTCTCATCGCCTCAGCCCATGACTTATTTCTCCCTGGTAGGTAGACAGGCCTTCCCAAGCCTATTCTGTAATAGTCCCAGCAAATTACTTGCTTGTCCCTGGTAGGTAGACAGGCCTTCCCAAGCCTTTTCTCTCATAGCCCCTGCAAATTACTTGCTTGCCCCTGGTAGTTAGACAGGCCTTCCAAACCCTTTTCTCTCATAGCCCCTGCACATTACTTGCTTGCCCCTGGTAGGTAGACATCTTTCCCAAGCCTATTCTGTAATAGTCCCAGCAAATTACTTGCTTGCCCCTGGTAGGTAGACAGGCCTTCCCAAGCCTATTCTGTAAGAGTCCCAGCAAATTACTTGCTTGCCCCTGGTAGGTAGACACGCTTTCCCAAGCCTATTCTGTAATAGTCCCAGCAAATTACTTGCTTGCCCCTGGTAGGTCGATAGGCCTTCCCAAGCCTATTCTCTCATCGCCTCAGCCCATGACTTATTTCTCCCTGGTAGGTAGACAGGCCTTCCCAAGCCTATTCTGTAATAGTCCCAGCAAATTACTTGCTTGTCCCTGGTAGGTAGACAGGGCTTCCCAAGCCAATTCTCTAATAGCCCCTGCACATTACTTGCTTGCCCCTGGTAGGTAGACATCTTTCCCAAGCCTATTCTGTAATAGTCCCAGCAAATTACTTGCTTGCCCCTGGTAGGTAGACAGGCCTTCCCAAGCCTATTCTGTAATAGTCCCAGCAAATTACTTGCTTGCCCCTGGTAGGTAGACAGGCCTTCCCAAACCTATTCTGTAATAGCCCCAGCAAATTACTTGCTTGCCCCTGGTAGGTAGACAGGCCTTCCCAAGCCTATTCTGTAATAGTCCCAGGAAATTACTTGCTTGCCCCTGGTAGGTAGACAGGCCTTCCCAAGCCTTTTCTCTCATAGCCCCTGCAAATTACTTGCTTGCCCCTGGTAGTTAGACAGGCCTTCCAAAGCCTTTTCTCTCATAGCCCCTGCAAATTACTTGCTTGCCCCTGGTAGGTAGACATCATTCCCAAGCCTTTTCTCTCATAGCCCCTGCACATTACTTGCTTGCCCCTGGTAGGTAGACAGGCCTTCCCAAGCCTATTCTGTAATAGCCCCAGCAAATTACTTGCTTGCCCCTGGTAGGTAGACAGGGCTTCCCAAGCCAATTCTCTAATAGCCCCTGCACATTACTTGCTTGCCCCTGGTAGGTAGACAGGCCTTCCCAAGCCTATTCTGTAATAGCCCCAGCAAATTACTTGCTTGCCCCTGGTAGGTAGACAGGGCTTCCCAAGCCAATTCTCTAATAGCCCCTGCACATTACTTGCTTGCCCCTGGTAGGTAGACAGGCCTTCCCAAGCCTATTCTGTAATAGTCCCAGCAAATTACTTGCTTGCCCCTGGTAGTTAGACAGGCCTTCCAAAGCCTTTTCTCTCATAGCCCCTGCAAATTACTTGCTTGCCCCTGGTAGGTAGACATCTTTCCCAAGCCTATTCTGTAATAGTCCCAGCAAATTACTTGCTTGCCCCTGGTAGGTAGACAGGCCTTCCCAAGCCTATTCTGTAAGAGTCCCAGCAAATTACTTGCTTGCCCCTGGTAGGTAGACACGCTTTCCCAAGCCTATTCTGTAATAGCCCCAGCAAATTAATTGCTTGCTCCTGGTAGGTATACTGGCCTTCCCAAGCGTTTTCTTTCATAGCCCCTGCAAATTACTTGCTTGCCCCTGGTAGGTAGAAAGGCCTTCCCAAGCCTATTCTCTCATAGCCTTAGCAAATTACTTGCTTGCCCCTGGTAGGTAGACATCTTTCCCAAGCCTATTCTGTAATAGTCCCAGCAAATTACTTGCTTGCCCCTGGTAGGTCGATAGGCCTTCCCAAGCCTATTCTCTCATCGCCTCAGCCCATGACTTATTTCTCCCTGGTAGGTAGACAGGCCTTCCCAAGCCTATTCTGTAATAGTCCCAGCAAATTACTTGCTTGTCCCTGGTAGGTAGACAGGCCTTCCCAAGCCTTTTCTCTCATAGCCCCTGCAAATTACTTGCTTGCCCCTGGTAGTTAGACAGGCCTTCCAAACCCTTTTCTCTCATAGCCCCTGCACATTACTTGCTTGCCCCTGGTAGGTAGACATCTTTCCCAAGCCTATTCTGTAATAGTCCCAGCAAATTACTTGCTTGCCCCTGGTAGGTAGACAGGCCTTCCCAAGCCTATTCTGTAAGAGTCCCAGCAAATTACTTGCTTGCCCCTGGTAGGTAGACACGCTTTCCCAAGCCTATTCTGTAATAGTCCCAGCAAATTACTTGCTTGCCCCTGGTAGGTCGATAGGCCTTCCCAAGCCTATTCTCTCATCGCCTCAGCCCATGACTTATTTCTCCCTGGTAGGTAGACAGGCCTTCCCAAGCCTATTCTGTAATAGTCCCAGCAAATTACTTGCTTGTCCCTGGTAGGTAGACAGGGCTTCCCAAGCCAATTCTCTAATAGCCCCTGCACATTACTTGCTTGCCCCTGGTAGGTAGACATCTTTCCCAAGCCTATTCTGTAATAGTCCCAGCAAATTACTTGCTTGCCCCTGGTAGGTAGACAGGCCTTCCCAAGCCTATTCTGTAATAGTCCCAGCAAATTACTTGCTTGCCCCTGGTAGGTAGACAGGCCTTCCCAAACCTATTCTGTAATAGCCCCAGCAAATTACTTGCTTGCCCCTGGTAGGTAGACAGGCCTTCCCAAGCCTATTCTGTAATAGTCCCAGGAAATTACTTGCTTGCCCCTGGTAGGTAGACAGGCCTTCCCAAGCCTTTTCTCTCATAGCCCCTGCAAATTACTTGCTTGCCCCTGGTAGTTAGACAGGCCTTCCAAAGCCTTTTCTCTCATAGCCCCTGCAAATTACTTGCTTGCCCCTGGTAGGTAGACATCATTCCCAAGCCTTTTCTCTCATAGCCCCTGCACATTACTTGCTTGCCCCTGGTAGGTAGACAGGCCTTCCCAAGCCTATTCTGTAATAGCCCCAGCAAATTACTTGCTTGCCCCTGGTAGGTAGACAGGGCTTCCCAAGCCAATTCTCTAATAGCCCCTGCACATTACTTGCTTGCCCCTGGTAGGTAGACAGGCCTTCCCAAGCCTATTCTGTAATAGCCCCAGCAAATTACTTGCTTGCCCCTGGTAGGTAGACAGGGCTTCCCAAGCCAATTCTCTAATAGCCCCTGCACATTACTTGCTTGCCCCTGGTAGGTAGACAGGCCTTCCCAAGCCTATTCTGTAATAGTCCCAGCAAATTACTTGCTTGCCCCTGGTAGTTAGACAGGCCTTCCAAAGCCTTTTCTCTCATAGCCCCTGCAAATTACTTGCTTGCCCCTGGTATGGTAGACAGGCCTTCCCAAGCCTTTTCTCTCATAGCCCCTGCACATTACTTGCTTGCCCCTGGTAGGTAGACAGGCCTTCCCAAGCCTATTCTGTAATAGCCCCAGCAAATTACTTGCTTGCCCCTGGTAGGTAGACAGGGCTTCCCAAGCCAATTCTCTAATAGCCCCTGCACATTACTTGCTTGCCCCTGGTAGGTAAACATCTTTCCCAAGCCTATTCTGTAATAGTCCCAGCAAATTACTTGCTTGCCCCTGGTAGGTAGACAGGCCTTCCCAAGCCTATTCTGTAATAGCCCCAGCAAATTACTTGCTTGCCCCTGGTAGGTAGACAGGGCTTCCCAAGCCAATTCTCTAATAGCCCCTGCACATTACTTGCTTGCCCCTGGTAGGTAGACATCTTTCCCAAGCCTATTCTGTAATAGTCCCAGCAAATTACTTGCTTGCCCCTGGTAGGTAGACAGGCCTTCCCAAGCCTATTCTGTAATAGTCCCAGCAAATTACTTGCTTGCCCCTGGTAGGTAAACAGGCCTTCCCAAGCCTTTTCTCTCATCGCCTCAGCCCATGACTTATTTCTCCCTGGTAGGCAGACAGGCCTTCCCAAGCCTATTCTGTAATAGTCCCAGCAAATTACTTGCTTGTCCCTGGTAGGTAGACAGGCCTTCCCAAGCCTATTCTGTAATAGCCCCAGCAAATTGCTTGCTTGCCCCTGGTATGGTAGACAGGCCTTCCCAAGCCTTTTCTCTCATAGCCCCTGCACATTACTTGCTTGCCCTTGGTAGGTAGACAGGCCTTCCCAAGCCTATTCTGTAATAGTCCCAGCAAATTACTTGCTTGCCCCTGGTAGGTCGATAGGCCTTCCCAAGCCTATTCTCTCATCGCCTCAGCCCATGACTTATTTCTCCCTGGTAGGTAGACAGGCCTTCCCAAGCCTATTCTGTAATAGTCCCAGCAAATTACTTGCTTGTCCCTGGTAGGTAGACAGGGCTTCCCAAGCCAATTCTCTAATAGCCCCTGCACATTACTTGCTTGCCCCTGGTAGGTAGACATCTTTCCCAAGCCTATTCTGTAATAGTCCCAGCAAATTACTTGCTTGCCCCTGGTAGGTAGACAGGCCTTCCCAAGCCTATTCTGTAATAGTCCCAGCAAATTACTTGCTTGCCCCTGGTAGGTAGACAGGCCTTCCCAAACCTATTCTGTAATAGCCCCAGCAAATTACTTGCTTGCCCCTGGTAGGTAGACAGGCCTTCCCAAGCCTATTCTGTAATAGCCCCAGGAAATTACTTGCTTGCCCCTGGTAGGTAGACAGGCCTTCCCAAGCCATTTCTCTCATAGCCCCTGCAAATTACTTGCTTGCCCCTGGTAGTTAGACAGGCCTTCCCAAGCCTATTCTGTAATAGTCCCAGCAAATTACTTGCTTGCCCCTGGTAGTTAGACAGGCCTTACAAAGCCTTTTCTCTCATAGCCCCTGCAAATTACTTGCTTGCCCCTGGTATGGTAGAAAGGCCTTCCCAAGCCTTTTCTCTCATAGCCCCTGCACATTACTTGCTTGCCCCTGGTAGGTAGACAGGCCTTCCCAAGCCTATTCTGTAATAGCCCCAGCAAATTACTTGCTTGCCCCTGGTAGGTAGACAAGGCTTCCCAAGCCAATTCTCTAATAGCCCCTGCACATTACTTGCTTGCCCCTGGTAGGTAAACATCTTTCCCAAGCCTATTCTGTAATAGTCCCAGCAAATTACTTGCTTGCCCCTGGTAGGTAGACAGGCCTTCCCAAGCCTATTCTGTAATAGCCCCAGCAAATTACTTGCTTGCCCCTGGTAGGTAGACAGGGCTTCCCAAGCCAATTCTCTAATAGCCCCTGCACATTACTTGCTTGCCCCTGGTAGGTAGACATCTTTCCCAAGCCTATTCTGTAATAGTCCCAGCAAATTACTTGCTTGCCCCTGGTAGGTAGACAGGCCTTCCCAAGCCTATTCTGTAATAGTCCCAGCAAATTACTTGCTTGCCCCTGGTAGGTAAACAGGCCTTCCCAAGCCTTTTCTCTCATCGCCTCAGCCCATGACTTATTTCTCCCTGGTAGGCAGACAGGCCTTCCCAAGCCTATTCTGTAATAGTCCCAGCAAATTACTTGCTTGTCCCTGGTAGGTAGACAGGCCTTCCCAAGCCTATTCTGTAATAGCCCCAGCAAATTACTTGCTTGCCCCTGGTAGGTAAACTGGCCTTCCCAAGCCTATTCTCTCTTAGCTTCAGCAAATTACTTGCCTTCCCCTGGTAGGTAGAAAGGCCTTCCCAAGCCTATTCTGTAATAGCCCCAGCAAATTAATTGCTTGCTCCTGGTAGGTATACTGGCCTTCCCAAGCGTTTTCTTTCATAGCCCCTGCAAATTACTTGCTTGCCCCTGGTAGGTAGAAAGGCCTTCCCAAGCCTATTCTCTCATAGCCTTAGCAAATTACTTGCTTGCCCCTGGTAGGTAGACATCTTTCCCAAGCCTATTCTGTAATAGTCCCAGCAAATTACTTGCTTGCCCCTGGTAGGTCGATAGGCCTTCCCAAGCCTATTCTCTCATCGCCTCAGCCCATGACTTATTTCTCCCTGGTAGGTAGACAGGCCTTCCCAAGCCTATTCTGTAATAGTCCCAGCAAATTACTTGCTTGTCCCTGGTAGGTAGACAGGCCTTCCCAAGCCTTTTCTCTCATAGCCCCTGCAAATTACTTGCTTGCCCCTGGTAGTTAGACAGGCCTTCCAAACCCTTTTCTCTCATAGCCCCTGCACATTACTTGCTTGCCCCTGGTAGGTAGACATCTTTCCCAAGCCTATTCTGTAATAGTCCCAGCAAATTACTTGCTTGCCCCTGGTAGGTAGACAGGCCTTCCCAAGCCTATTCTGTAAGAGTCCCAGCAAATTACTTGCTTGCCCCTGGTAGGTAGACACGCTTTCCCAAGCCTATTCTGTAATAGTCCCAGCAAATTACTTGCTTGCCCCTGGTAGGTCGATAGGCCTTCCCAAGCCTATTCTCTCATCGCCTCAGCCCATGACTTATTTCTCCCTGGTAGGTAGACAGGCCTTCCCAAGCCTATTCTGTAATAGTCCCAGCAAATTACTTGCTTGTCCCTGGTAGGTAGACAGGGCTTCCCAAGCCAATTCTCTAATAGCCCCTGCACATTACTTGCTTGCCCCTGGTAGGTAGACATCTTTCCCAAGCCTATTCTGTAATAGTCCCAGCAAATTACTTGCTTGCCCCTGGTAGGTAGACAGGCCTTCCCAAGCCTATTCTGTAATAGTCCCAGCAAATTACTTGCTTGCCCCTGGTAGGTAGACAGGCCTTCCCAAACCTATTCTGTAATAGCCCCAGCAAATTACTTGCTTGCCCCTGGTAGGTAGACAGGCCTTCCCAAGCCTATTCTGTAATAGTCCCAGGAAATTACTTGCTTGCCCCTGGTAGGTAGACAGGCCTTCCCAAGCCTTTTCTCTCATAGCCCCTGCAAATTACTTGCTTGCCCCTGGTAGTTAGACAGGCCTTCCAAAGCCTTTTCTCTCATAGCCCCTGCAAATTACTTGCTTGCCCATGATAGGTAGACATCATTCCCAAGCCTTTTCTCTCATAGCCCCTGCACATTACTTGCTTGCCCCTGGTAGGTAGACAGGCCTTCCCAAGCCTATTCTGTAATAGCCCCAGCAAATTACTTGCTTGCCCCTGGTAGGTAGACAGGGCTTCCCAAGCCAATTCTCTAATAGCCCCTGCACATTACTTGCTTGCCCCTGGTAGGTAGACAGGCCTTCCCAAGCCTATTCTGTAATAGCCCCAGCAAATTACTTGCTTGCCCCTGGTAGGTAGACAGGGCTTCCCAAGCCAATTCTCTAATAGCCCCTGCACATTACTTGCTTGCCCCTGGTAGGTAGACAGGCCTTCCCAAGCCTATTCTGTAATAGTCCCAGCAAATTACTTGCTTGCCCCTGGTAGTTAGACAGGCCTTCCAAAGCCTTTTCTCTCATAGCCCCTGCAAATTACTTGCTTGCCCCTGGTATGGTAGACAGGCCTTCCCAAGCCTTTTCTCTCATAGCCCCTGCACATTACTTGCTTGCCCCTGGTAGGTAGACAGGCCTTCCCAAGCCTATTCTGTAATAGCCCCAGCAAATTACTTGCTTGCCCCTGGTAGGTAGACAGGGCTTCCCAAGCCAATTCTCTAATAGCCCCTGCACATTACTTGCTTGCCCCTGGTAGGTAAACATCTTTCCCAAGCCTATTCTGTAATAGTCCCAGCAAATTACTTGCTTGCCCCTGGTAGGTAGACAGGCCTTCCCAAGCCTATTCTGTAATAGCCCCAGCAAATTACTTGCTTGCCCCTGGTAGGTAGACAGGGCTTCCCAAGGCAATTCTCTAATAGCCCCTGCACATTACTTGCTTGCCCCTGGTAGGTAGACATCTTTCCCAAGCCTATTCTGTAATAGTCCCAGCAAATTACTTGCTTGCCCCTGGTAGGTAGACAGGCCTTCCCAAGCCTATTCTGTAATAGTCCCAGCAAATTACTTGCTTGCCCCTGGTAGGTAAACAGGCCTTCCCAAGCCTTTTCTCTCATCGCCTCAGCCCATGACTTATTTCTCCCTGGTAGGCAGACAGGCCTTCCCAAGCCTATTCTGTAATAGTCCCAGCAAATTACTTGCTTGTCCCTGGTAGGTAGACAGGCCTTCCCAAGCCTATTCTGTAATAGCCCCAGCAAATTGCTTGCTTGCCCCTGGTATGGTAGACAGGCCTTCCCAAGCCTTTTCTCTCATAGCCCCTGCACATTACTTGCTTGCCCTTGGTAGGTAGACAGGCCTTCCCAAGCCTATTCTGTAATAGTCCCAGCAAATTACTTGCTTGCCCCTGGTAGGTCGATAGGCCTTCCCAAGCCTATTCTCTCATCGCCTCAGCCCATGACTTATTTCTCCCTGGTAGGTAGACAGGCCTTCCCAAGCCTATTCTGTAATAGTCCCAGCAAATTACTTGCTTGTCCCTGGTAGGTAGACAGGACTTCCCAAGCCAATTCTCTAATAGCCCCTGCACATTACTTGCTTGCCCCTGGTAGGTAGACAGGCCTTCCCAAGCCTATTCTGTAATAGTCCCAGCAAATTATTTGCTTGCCCCTGGTAGGTCGATAGGCCTTCCCAAGCCTATTCTCTCATCGCCTCAGCCCATGACTTATTTCTCCCTGGTAGGTAGACAGGCCTTCCCAAGCCTATTCTGTAATAGCCCCAGGAAATTACTTGCTTGCCCCTGGTAGGTAGACAGGCCTTCCCAAGCCATTTCTCTCATAGCCCCTGCAAATTACTTGCTTGCCCCTGGTAGTTAGACAGGCCTTCCCAAGCCTATTCTGTAATAGTCCCAGCAAATTACTTGCTTGCCCCTGGTAGTTAGACAGGCCTTCCAAAGCCTTTTCTCTCATAGCCCCTGCAAATTACTTGCTTGCCCCTGGTATGGTAGAAAGGCCTTCCCAAGCCTTTTCTCTCATAGCCCCTGCACATTACTTGCTTGCCCCTGGTAGGTAGACAGGCCTTCCCAAGCCTATTCTGTAATAGCCCCAGCAAATTACTTGCTTGCCCCTGGTAGGTAGACAAGGCTTCCCAAGCCAATTCTCTAATAGCCCCTGCACATTACTTGCTTGCCCCTGGTAGGTAAACATCTTTCCCAAGCCTATTCTGTAATAGTCCCAGCAAATTACTTGCTTGCCCCTGGTAGGTAGACAGGCCTTCCCAAGCCTATTCTGTAATAGCCCCAGCAAATTACTTGCTTGCCCCTGGTAGGTAGACAGGGCTTCCCAAGCCAATTCTCTAATAGCCCCTGCACATTACTTGCTTGCCCCTGGTAGGTAGACATCTTTCCCAAGCCTATTCTGTAATAGTCCCAGCAAATTACTTGCTTGCCCCTGGTAGGTAGACAGGCCTTCCCAAGCCTATTCTGTAATAGTCCCAGCAAATTACTTGCTTGCCCCTGGTAGGTAAACAGGCCTTCCCAAGCCTTTTCTCTCATCGCCTCAGCCCATGACTTATTTCTCCCTGGTAGGCAGACAGGCCTTCCCAAGCCTATTCTGTAATAGTCCCAGCAAATTACTTGCTTGTCCCTGGTAGGTAGACAGGCCTTCCCAAGCCTATTCTGTAATAGCCCCAGCAAATTACTTGCTTGCCCCTGGTAGGTAAACTGGCCTTCCCAAGCCTATTCTCTCTTAGCTTCAGCAAATTACTTGCCTTCCCCTGGTAGGTAGAAAGGCCTTCCCAAGCCTATTCTGTAATAGCCCCAGCAAATTAATTGCTTGCTCCTGGTAGGTATACTGGCCTTCCCAAGCGTTTTCTTTCATAGCCCCTGCAAATTACTTGCTTGCCCCTGGTAGGTAGAAAGGCCTTCCCAAGCCTATTCTCTCATAGCCTTAGCAAATTACTTGCTTGCCCCTGGTAGGTAGACATCTTTCCCAAGCCTATTCTGTAATAGTCCCAGCAAATTACTTGCTTGCCCCTGGTAGGTCGATAGGCCTTCCCAAGCCTATTCTCTCATCGCCTCAGCCCATGACTTATTTCTCCCTGGTAGGTAGACAGGCCTTCCCAAGCCTATTCTGTAATAGTCCCAGCAAATTACTTGCTTGTCCCTGGTAGGTAGACAGGCCTTCCCAAGCCTTTTCTCTCATAGCCCCTGCAAATTACTTGCTTGCCCCTGGTAGTTAGACAGGCCTTCCAAACCCTTTTCTCTCATAGCCCCTGCACATTACTTGCTTGCCCCTGGTAGGTAGACATCTTTCCCAAGCCTATTCTGTAATAGTCCCAGCAAATTACTTGCTTGCCCCTGGTAGGTAGACAGGCCTTCCCAAGCCTATTCTGTAAGAGTCCCAGCAAATTACTTGCTTGCCCCTGGTAGGTAGACACGCTTTCCCAAGCCTATTCTGTAATAGTCCCAGCAAATTACTTGCTTGCCCCTGGTAGGTCGATAGGCCTTCCCAAGCCTATTCTCTCATCGCCTCAGCCCATGACTTATTTCTCCCTGGTAGGTAGACAGGCCTTCCCAAGCCTATTCTGTAATAGTCCCAGCAAATTACTTGCTTGTCCCTGGTAGGTAGACAGGGCTTCCCAAGCCAATTCTCTAATAGCCCCTGCACATTACTTGCTTGCCCCTGGTAGGTAGACATCTTTCCCAAGCCTATTCTGTAATAGTCCCAGCAAATTACTTGCTTGCCCCTGGTAGGTAGACAGGCCTTCCCAAGCCTATTCTGTAATAGTCCCAGCAAATTACTTGCTTGCCCCTGGTAGGTAGACAGGCCTTCCCAAACCTATTCTGTAATAGCCCCAGCAAATTACTTGCTTGCCCCTGGTAGGTAGACAGGCCTTCCCAAGCCTATTCTGTAATAGTCCCAGGAAATTACTTGCTTGCCCCTGGTAGGTAGACAGGCCTTCCCAAGCCTTTTCTCTCATAGCCCCTGCAAATTACTTGCTTGCCCCTGGTAGTTAGACAGGCCTTCCAAAGCCTTTTCTCTCATAGCCCCTGCAAATTACTTGCTTGCCCCTGGTAGGTAGACATCATTCCCAAGCCTTTTCTCTCATAGCCCCTGCACATTACTTGCTTGCCCCTGGTAGGTAGACAGGCCTTCCCAAGCCTATTCTGTAATAGCCCCAGCAAATTACTTGCTTGCCCCTGGTAGGTAGACAGGGCTTCCCAAGCCAATTCTCTAATAGCCCCTGCACATTACTTGCTTGCCCCTGGTAGGTAGACAGGCCTTCCCAAGCCTATTCTGTAATAGCCCCAGCAAATTACTTGCTTGCCCCTGGTAGGTAGACAGGGCTTCCCAAGCCAATTCTCTAATAGCCCCTGCACATTACTTGCTTGCCCCTGGTAGGTAGACAGGCCTTCCCAAGCCTATTCTGTAATAGTCCCAGCAAATTACTTGCTTGCCCCTGGTAGTTAGACAGGCCTTCCAAAGCCTTTTCTCTCATAGCCCCTGCAAATTACTTGCTTGCCCCTGGTATGGTAGACAGGCCTTCCCAAGCCTTTTCTCTCATAGCCCCTGCACATTACTTGCTTGCCCCTGGTAGGTAGACAGGCCTTCCCAAGCCTATTCTGTAATAGCCCCAGCAAATTACTTGCTTGCCCCTGGTAGGTAGACAGGGCTTCCCAAGCCAATTCTCTAATAGCCCCTGCACATTACTTGCTTGCCCCTGGTAGGTAAACATCTTTCCCAAGCCTATTCTGTAATAGTCCCAGCAAATTACTTGCTTGCCCCTGGTAGGTAGACAGGCCTTCCCAAGCCTATTCTGTAATAGCCCCAGCAAATTACTTGCTTGCCCCTGGTAGGTAGACAGGGCTTCCCAAGGCAATTCTCTAATAGCCCCTGCACATTACTTGCTTGCCCCTGGTAGGTAGACATCTTTCCCAAGCCTATTCTGTAATAGTCCCAGCAAATTACTTGCTTGCCCCTGGTAGGTAGACAGGCCTTCCCAAGCCTATTCTGTAATAGTCCCAGCAAATTACTTGCTTGCCCCTGGTAGGTAAACAGGCCTTCCCAAGCCTTTTCTCTCATCGCCTCAGCCCATGACTTATTTCTCCCTGGTAGGCAGACAGGCCTTCCCAAGCCTATTCTGTAATAGTCCCAGCAAATTACTTGCTTGTCCCTGGTAGGTAGACAGGCCTTCCCAAGCCTATTCTGTAATAGCCCCAGCAAATTGCTTGCTTGCCCCTGGTATGGTAGACAGGCCTTCCCAAGCCTTTTCTCTCATAGCCCCTGCACATTACTTGCTTGCCCTTGGTAGGTAGACAGGCCTTCCCAAGCCTATTCTGTAATAGTCCCAGCAAATTACTTGCTTGCCCCTGGTAGGTCGATAGGCCTTCCCAAGCCTATTCTCTCATCGCCTCAGCCCATGACTTATTTCTCCCTGGTAGGTAGACAGGCCTTCCCAAGCCTATTCTGTAATAGTCCCAGCAAATTACTTGCTTGTCCCTGGTAGGTAGACAGGGCTTCCCAAGCCAATTCTCTAATAGCCCCTGCACATTACTTGCTTGCCCCTGGTAGGTAGACATCTTTCCCAAGCCTATTCTGTAATAGTCCCAGCAAATTACTTGCTTGCCCCTGGTAGGTAGACAGGCCTTCCCAAGCCTATTCTGTAATAGTCCCAGCAAATTACTTGCTTGCCCCTGGTAGGTAGACAGGCCTTCCCAAACCTATTCTGTAATAGCCCCAGCAAATTACTTGCTTGCCCCTGGTAGGTAGACAGGCCTTCCCAAGCCTATTCTGTAATAGCCCCAGGAAATTACTTGCTTGCCCCTGGTAGGTAGACAGGCCTTCCCAAGCCTTTTCTCTCATAGCCCCTGCAAATTACTTGCTTGCCCCTGGTAGTTAGACAGGCCTTCCCAAGCCTATTCTGTAATAGTCCCAGCAAATTACTTGCTTGCCCCTGGTAGGTAGACAGGCCTTCCCAAGCCTTTTCTCTCATAGCCCCTGCAAATTACTTGCTTGCCCCTGGTAGTTAGACAGGCCTTCCCAAGCCTATTCTGTAATAGTCCCAGCAAATTACTTGCTTGCCCCTGGTAGTTAGACAGGCCTTCCCAAGCCTATTCTGTAATAGCCCCAGCAAATTACTTGCTTGCCCCTGGTAGGTAGACAGGCCTTCCCAAGCCTATTCTGTAATAGCCCCAGCAAATTATTTGCTTGCCCCTGGTAGGTAGACAGGACTTCCCAAGCCAATTCTCTAATAGCCCCTGCACATTACTTGCTTGCCCCTGGTAGGTAGACAGGCCTTCCCAAGCCTATTCTGTAATAGTCCCAGCAAATTATTTGCTTGCCCCTGGTAGGTCGATAGGCCTTCCCAAGCCTATTCTCTCATCGCCTCAGCCCATGACTTATTTCTCCCTGGTAGGTAGACAGGCCTTCCCAAGCCTATTCTGTAATAGTCCCAGCAAATTACTTGCTTGTCCCTGGTAGGTAGACAGGCCTTCCCAAGCCTATTCTGTAATAGCCCCAGCAAATTTATTGCTTGCCCCTGGTAGGTAGACAGGCTTTCCCAAGCCTATTCTGTAATAGTCCTAGCAAATTACTTGCTTGCCCCTGGTAGGTAGACAGGCCTTCCCAAGCCTATTCTGTAATAGCCCCAGCAAATTACTTGCTTGCCCCTGGTAGGTAGACAGGCCTTCCCAAGCCTATTCTGAAATAGCCCCAGCAAATTTATTGCTTGCCCCTGGTAGGTAGACAGGCTTTCCCAAGCCTAATCTGCATTAGTCCTAGCAAATTACTTGCTTGCCCCTGGTAGGTAGACAGGCCTTCCCAAGCCTATTCTGTAATAGTCCCAGCAAATTACTTGCTTGTCCCTGGTAGGTAGACAGGCCTTCCCAAGCCTATTCTGTAATAGTCCTAGCAAATTACTTGCTTGCCCCTGGTAGGTCGATAGGCCTTCCCAAGCCTATTCTGTAATAGTCCCAGCAAATTACTTGCTTGTCCCTGGTAGGTAGACAGGCCTTCCCAAACCTATTCTGTAATAGCCCCAGCAAATTACTTGCTTGCCCCTGGTAGGTAGACAGGCCTTCCCAAGCCTATTCTGTAATAGCCCCAGGAAATTACTTGCTTGCCCCTGGTAGGTAGACAGGCCTTCCCAAGCCTTTTCTCTCATAGCCACTGCAAATTACTTGCTTGCCCCTGGTAGTTAGACAGGCCTTCCAAAGCCTTTTCTCTCATAGCCCCTGCAAATTACTTGCTTGCCCTTGGTAGGTAGACATCATTCCCAAGCCTATTCTGTAATAGCCCCAGCAAATTACTTGCTTGCCCCTGGTAGGTAGACAGGGCTTCCCAAGCCTATTCTGTAATAGTCCCAGCAAATTACTTGCTTGCCCCTGGTAGTTAGACAGGCCTTCCAAAGCCTTTTCTCTCATAGCCCCTGCAAATTACTTGCTTGCCCCTGGTATGGTAGACAGGCCTTCCCAAGCCTTTTCTCTCATAGCCCCTGCACATTACTTGCTTGCCCCTGGTAGGTAGACAGGCCTTCCCAAGCCTATTCTGTAATATCCCCAGCAAATTACTTGCTTGCCCCTGGTAGGTAGACAGGGCTTCCCAAGCCAATTCTCTAATAGCCCCTGCACATTACTTGCTTAACCCTGGTAGGTAAACATCTTTCCCAAGCCTATTCTGTAATAGTCCCAGCAAATTACTTGCTTGCCCCTGGTAGGTAGACAGGCCTTCCCAAGCCTATTCTGTAATAGCCCCAGCAAATTACTTGCTTGCCCCTGGTAGGTAGACAGGGCTTCCCAAGCCAATTCTCTAATAGCCCCTGCACATTACTTGCTTGCCCCTGGTAGGTAGACATCTTTCCCAAGCCTATTCTGTAATAGTCCCAGCAAATTACTTGCTTGCCCCTGGTAGGTAGACAGGCCTTCCCAAGCCTATTCTGTAATAGTCCCAGCAAATTACTTGCTTGCCCCTGGTAGGTCGATAGGCCTTCCCAAGCCTATTCTCTCATCGCCTCAGCCCATGACTTATTTCTCCCTGGTAGGTAGACAGGCCTTCCCAAGCCTATTCTGTAATAGTCCCAGCAAATTACTTGCTTGTCCCTGGTAGGTAGACAGGCCTTCCCAAGCCTATTCTGTAATAGCCCCAGCAAATTACTTGTTTGCCCCTGGTAGGTAGACAGGCCTTCCCAAGCCTATTCTGTAATAGCCCCAGCAAATTATTTGCTTGCCCCTGGTAGGTAGACAGGACTTCCCAAGCCAATTCTCTAATAGCCCCTGCACATTACTTGCTTGCCCCTGGTAGGTAGACAGGCCTTCCCAAGCCTATTCTGAAATAGCCCCAGCAAATTTATTGCTTGCCCCTGGTAGGTAGACAGGCTTTCCCAAGCCTAATCTGCATTAGTCCTAGCAAATTACTTGCTTGCCCCTGGTAGGTAGACAGGCCTTCCCAAGCCTATTCTGTAATAGCCCCAGCAAATTATTTGCTTGCCCCTGGTAGGTAGACAGGGCTTCCCAAGCCAATTCTCTAATAGCCCCTGCACATTACTTGCTTGCCCCTGGTAGGTAGACATCTTTCCCAAGCCTATTCTGTAATAGTCCCAGCAAATTACTTGCTTGCCCCTGGTAGGTCGATAGGCCTTCCCAAGCCTATTCTCTCATCGCCTCAGCCCATGACTTATTTCTCCCTGGTAGGTAGACAGGCCTTCCCAAGCCTATTCTGTAATAGTCCCAGCAAATTACTTGCTTGTCCCTGGTAGGTAGACAGGCCTTCCCAAGCCTATTCTGTAATAGTCCTAGCAAATTACTTGCTTGCCCCTGGTAGGTCGATAGGCCTTCCCAAGCCTATTCTGTAATAGTCCAAGCAAATTACTTGCTTGCCCCTGGTAGGTAGACAGGCCTTCCCAAACCTATTCTGTAATAGCCCCAGCAAATTACTTGCTTGCGCCTGGTAGGTCGATAGGCCTTCCCAAGCCTTTTCTCTCATTGCCCCAGCAAATTACTTGCTTGACCCTGGTAGGTCGCCGGCCTTCCCAAAACAATTCTCTTATATCCTAGCCAATTCTCTAATAGCCCCAGCACATTACTTGCTTGCCCCTGGTAGGTAGACAGGCTTTCCCAAGCCTATTCTGTAATAGCCCCAGCAAATTATTTGCTTGCCCCTGGTAGGTAGACAGGACTTCCCAAGCCAATTCTCTAATAGCCCCTGCACATTACTTGCTTGCCCCTGGTAGGTAGACAGGCCTTCCCAAGCCTATTCTGTAATAGTCCCAGCAAATTACTTGCTTGCCCCTGGTAGGTCGATAGGCCTTCCCAAGCCTATTCTCTCATCGCCTCAGCCCATGACTTATTTCTCCCTGGTAGGTAGACAGGCCTTCCCAAGCCTATTCTGTAATAGTCCCAGCAAATTACTTGCTTGTCCCTGGTAGGTAGACAGGCCTTCCCAAGCCTATTCTGTAATAGCCCCAGCAAATTTATTGCTTGCCCCTGGTAGGTAGACAGGCTTTCCCAAGCCTATTCTGTAATAGTCCTAGCAAATTACTTGCTTGCCCCTGGTAGGTAGACAGGCCTTCCCAAGCCTATTCTGTAATAGCCCCAGCAAATTACTTGCTTGCCCCTGGTAGGTAGACAGGCCTTCCCAAGCCTATTCTGAAATAGCCCCAGCAAATTTATTGCTTGCCCCTGGTAGGTAGACAGGCTTTCCCAAGCCTAATCTGCATTAGTCCTAGCAAATTACTTGCTTGCCCCTGGTAGGTAGACAGGCCTTCCCAAGCCTATTCTGTAATAGTCCCAGCAAATTACTTGCTTGACCCTGGTAGGTCGCCGGCCTTCCCAAAACAATTCTCTTATATCCTAGCCAATTCTCTAATAGCCCCAGCAAAGTACTTGCTTGCCCCTGGTAGGTAGACAGTCCTTCCCAAGCCTATTCTGTAATAGTCCCAGCAAATTACTTGCTTGCCCCTGGTAGGTAAACTGGCCTTCCCAAGCCTATTCTCTCTTAGCTTCAGCAAATTACTTGCCTTCCCCTGGTAGGTAGAAAGGCCTTCCCAAGCCTATTCTTTCATAGCCCCAGCAAATTACTTGCTTGCTCCTGGGAGGTAGACTGGCCTTCCCAAGCCTTTTCTCTCATAGCCCCTCAAATTAATTGCTTGCCCCTGGTAGGACAAGCCTTCCCAGCCTGGGACCAGCCTTCCCAGGTAGGTAGACAGTCCTTCCCAAGCCTATTCTGTAATAGCCCCAGCAAATTACTTGCTTGCCCCTGGTATGTAGACAGGCCTTCCCAAGCCTATTCTGTAATAGCCCCAGCAAATTACTTGCTTGCCCCTGGTAGGTAAACTGGACTTCCCAAGCCTATTCTCTCTTAGCTTCAGCAAATTACTTGCCTTCCCCTGGTAGGTAGAAAGGCCTTCCCAAGCCTATTCTGTAATAGCCCCAGCAAATTAATTGCTTGCTCCTGGTAGGTATACTGGCCTTCCCAAGCGTTTTCTTTCATAGCCCCTGCAAATTACTTGCTTGCCCCTGGTAGGTAGAAAGGCCTTCCCAAGCCTATTCTCTCATAGCCTTAGCAAATTACTTGCTTGCCCCTGGTAGGTAGACATCTTTCCCAAGCCTATTCTGTAATAGTCCCAGCAAATTACTTGCTTGCCCCTGGTAGGTCGATAGGCCTTCCCAAGCCTATTCTCTCATCGCCTCAGCCCATGACTTATTTCTCCCTGGTAGGTAGACAGGCCTTCCCAAGCCTATTCTGTAATACTCCCAGCAAATTACTTGCTTGTCCCTGGTAGGTAGACAGGCCTTCCCAAGCCTTTTCTCTCATTGCCCCTGCAAATTACTTGCTTGCCCCTGGTAGTTAGACAGGCCTTTCAAAGCCTTTTCTCTCATAGCCCCTGCAAATTACTTGCTTGCCCCTGGTAGTTAGACAGGCCTTCCAAACCCTTTTCTCTCATAGCCCCTGCACATTACTTGCTTGCCCCTGGTAGGTAGACATCTTTCCCAAGCCTATTCTGTAATAGTCCCAGCAAATTACTTGCTTGCCCCTGGTAGGTAGACAGGCCTTCCCAAGCCTATTCTGTAAGAGTCCCAGCAAATTACTTGCTTGCCCCTGGTAGGTAGACACGCTTTCCCAAGCCTATTCTGTAATAGTCCCAGCAAATTACTTGCTTGCCCCTGGTAGGTCGATAGGCCTTCCCAAGCCTATTCTCTCATCGCCTCAGCCCATGACTTATTTCTCCCTGGTAGGTAGACAGGCCTTCCCAAGCCTATTCTGTAATAGTCCCAGCAAATTACTTGCTTGTCCCTGGTAGGTAGACAGGGCTTCCCAAGCCAATTCTCTAATAGCCCCTGCACATTACTTGCTTGCCCCTGGTAGGTAGACATCTTTCCCAAGCCTATTCTGTAATAGTCCCAGCAAATTACTTGCTTGCCCCTGGTAGGTAGACAGGCCTTCCCAAGCCTATTCTGTAATAGTCCCAGCAAATTACTTGCTTGCCCCTGGTAGGTAGACAGGCCTTCCCAAACCTATTCTGTAATAGCCCCAGCAAATTACTTGCTTGCCCCTGGTAGGTAGACAGGCCTTCCCAAGCCTATTCTGTAATAGTCCCAGGAAATTACTTGCTTGCCACTGGTAGGTAGACAGGCCTTCCCAAGCCTTTTCTCTCATAGCCCCTGCAAATTACTTGCTTGCCCCTGGTAGTTAGACAGGCCTTCCAAAGCCTTTTCTCTCATAGCCCCTGCAAATTACTTGCTTGCCCCTGGTAGGTAGACATCATTCCCAAGCCTTTTCTCTCATAGCCCCTGCACATTACTTGCTTGCCCCTGGTAGGTAGACAGGCCTTCCCAAGCCTATTCTGTAATAGCCCCAGCAAATTACTTGCTTGCCCCTGGTAGGTAGACAGGGCTTCCCAAGCCAATTCTCTAATAGCCCCTGCACATTACTTGCTTGCCCCTGGTAGGTAGACAGGCCTTCCCAAGCCTATTCTGTAATAGTCCCAGCAAATTACTTGCTTGCCCCTGGTAGTTAGACAGGCCTTCCAAAGCCTTTTCTCTCATAGCCCCTGCAAATTACTTGCTTGCCCCTGGTATGGTAGACAGGCCTTCCCAAGCCTTTTCTCTCATAGCCCCTGCACATTACTTGCTTGCCCCTGGTAGGTAGACAGGCCTTCCCAAGCCTATTCTGTAATAGCCCCAGCAAATTACTTGCTTGCCCCTGGTAGGTAGACAGGGCTTCCCAAGCCAATTCTCTAATAGCCCCTGCACATTACTTGCTTGCCCCTGGTAGGTAAACATCTTTCCCAAGCCTATTCTGTAATAGTCCCAGCAAATTACTTGCTTGCCCCTGGTAGGTAGACAGGGCTTCCCAAGCCAATTCTCTAATAGCCCCTGCACATTACTTGCTTGCCCCTGGTAGGTAGACAGGCCTTCCCAAGCCTATTCTGTAATAGTCCCAGCAAATTACTTGCTTGCCCCTGGTAGGTAAACAGGCCTTCCCAAGCCTTTTCTCTCATCGCCTCAGCCCATGACTTATTTCTCCCTGGTAGGCAGACAGGCCTTCCCAAGCCTATTCTGTAATAGTCCCAGCAAATTACTTGCATGTCCCTGGTAGGTAGACAGGCCTTCCCAAGCCTATTCTGTAATAGCCCCAGCAAATTGCTTGCTTGCCCCTGGTATGGTAGACAGGCCTTCCCAAGCCTTTTCTCTCATAGCCCCTGCACATTACTTGCTTGCCCTTGGTAGGTAGACAGGCCTTCCCAAGCCTATTCTGTAATAGTCCCAGCAAATTACTTGCTTGCCCCTGGTAGGTCGATAGGCCTTCCCAAGCCTATTCTCTCATCGCCTCACCCCATGACTTATTTCTCCCTGGTAGGTAGACAGGCCTTCCCAAGCCTATTCTGTAATAGTCCCAGCAAATTACTTGCTTGTCCCTGGTAGGTAGACAGGGCTTCCCAAGCCAATTCTCTAATAGCCCCTGCACATTACTTGCTTGCCCCTGGTAGGTAGACATCTTTCCCAAGCCTATTCTGTAATAGTCCCAGCAAATTACTTGCTTGCCCCTGGTAGGTAGACAGTCCTTCCCAAGCCTATTCTGTAATAGTCCCAGCAAATTACTTGCTTGCCCCTGGTAGGTAGACAGGCCTTCCCAAACCTATTCTGTAATAGCCCCAGCAAATTACTTGCTTGCCCCTGGTAGGTAGACAGGCCTTCCCAAGCCTATTCTGTAATAGCCCCAGGAAATTACTTGCTTGCCCCTGGTAGGTAGACAGGCCTTCCCAAGCCTTTTCTCTCATAGCCCCTGCACATTACTTGCTTGCCCCTGGTAGGTAGACAGGCCTTCCCAAGCCTATTCTGTAATAGCCCCAGCAAATTACTTGCTTGTCCCAGGTAGGTAGACAGGCCTTCCCAAGCCTATTCTGTAATAGCCCCAGCAAATTTATTGCTTGCCCCTGGTAGGTAGACAGGCTTTCCCAAGCCTATTCTGTAATAGTCCCAGCAAATTACTTGCTTGCCCCTGGTAGGTAGACAGGCCTTCCCAAGCCTATTCTGTAATAGCCCCAGCAAATTACTTGCTTGCCCCTGGTAGGTAGACAGGGCTTCCCAAGCCAATTCTCTAATAGCCCCTGCACATTACTTGCTTGCCCCTGGTAGGTAGACATCTTTCCCAAGCCTATTCTGTAATAGTCCCAGCAAATTACTTGCTTGCCCCTGGTAGGTAGACAGGCCTTCCCAAGCCTATTCTGTAATAGTCCAAGCAAATTACTTGCTTGCCCCTGGTAGGTAGACAGGTCTTCCCAATCCTATTCTGTAATAGCCCCAGCAAATTCCTTGCTTGCCCCTGGTAGGTAGACAGGCCTTCCCAAGCCTTTTCTCTCATAGCCCCTGCACATTACTTGCTTGCCCTTGGTAGGTAGACAGGCCTTCCCAAGCCTATTCTGTAATAGTCCCAGCAAATTACTTGCTTGCCCCTGGTAGGTCGATAGGCCTTCCCAAGCCTATTCTCTCATCGCCTCAGCCCATGACTTATTTCTCCCTGGTAGGTAGACAGGCCTTCCCAAGCCTATTCTGTAATAGTCCCAGCAAATTACTTGCTTGTCCCTGGTAGGTAGACAGGCCTTCCCAAGCCTATTCTGTAATAGCCCCAGCAAATTACTTGCTTGCCCCTGGTAGGTAGACAGGCCTTCCCAAGCCTATTCTGTAATAGCCCCAGCAAATTATTTGCTTGCCCCTGGTAGGTAGACAGGACTTCCCAAGCCAATTCTCTAATAGCCCCTGCACATTACTTGCTTGCCCCTGGTAGGTAGACAGGCCTTCCCAAGCCTATTCTGTAATAGTCCCAGCAAATTACTTGCTTGCCCCTGGTAGGTCGATAGGCCTTCCCAAGCCTATTCTCTCATCGCCTCAGCCCATGACTTATTTCTCCCTGGTAGGTAGACAGGCCTTCCCAAGCCTATTCTGTAATAGTCCCAGCAAATTACTTGCTTGTCCCAGGTAGGTAGACAGGCCTTCCCAAGCCTATTCTGTAATAGCCCCAGCAAATTTATTGCTTGCCCCTGGTAGGTAGACAGGCTTTCCCAAGCCTATTCTGTAATAGTCCTAGCAAATTACTTGCTTGCCCCTGGTAGGTAGACAGGCCTTCCCAAGCCTATTCTGTAATAGCCCCAGCAAATTACTTGCTTGCCCCTGGTAGGTAGACAGGCCTTCCCAAGCCTATTCTGTAATAGCCCCAGCAAATTTATTGCTTGCCCCTGGTAGGTAGACAGGCTTTCCCAAGCCTAATCTGCATTAGTCCTAGCAAATTACTTGCTTGCCCCTGGTAGGTAGACAGGCCTTCCCAAGCCTATTCTGTAATAGCCCCAGCAAATTATTTGCTTGCCCCTGGTAGGTAGACAGGGCTTCCCAAGTCAATTCTCTAATAGCCCCTGCACATTACTTGCTTGCCCCTGGTAGGTAGACATCTTTCCCAAGCCTATTCTGTAATAGTCCCAGCAAATTACTTGCTTGCCCCTGGTAGGTCGATAGGCCTTCCCAAGCCTATTCTCTCATCGCCTCAGCCCATGACTTATTTCTCCCTGGTAGGTAGACAGGCCTTCCCAAGCCTATTCTGTAATAGTCCCAGCAAATTACTTGCTTGTCCCTGGTAGGTAGACAGGCCTTCCCAAGCCTATTCTGTAATAGTCCTAGCAAATTACTTGCTTGCCCCTGGTAGGTCGATAGGCCTTCCCAAGCCTATTCTGTAATAGTCCCAGCAAATTACTTGCTTGCCCCTGGTAGGTAGACAGGCCTTCCCAAGCCTATTCTGTAATAGTCCCAGCAAATTACTTGCTTGCCCCTGGTAGGTAGACAGGCCTTCCCAAACCTATTCTGTAATAGCCCCAGCAAATTACTTGCTTGCCCCTGGTAGGTAGACAGGCCTTCCCAAGCCTATTCTGTAATAGCCCCAGGAAATTACTTGCTTGCCCCTGGTAGGTAGACACGCCTTCCCAATCCTATTCTCTCATCGCCTCAGCCCATGACTTATTTCTCCCTGGTAGGTAGACAGGCCTTATCAAGCCTATTCTGTAATAGTTTCAGCAAATTACTTGCTTGTCCCTGATAGGTAGACAGGCCTTCCCAAGCCTATTCTGTTATAGCCCCTGCAAATTACTTGCTTGCTCTTGGTAGGTAGACAGGCTTTCCCAAGCCTATTCTGTTATAGCCCCTGCAAATTACTTGCTTGCCCTTGGTAGGTAGACAGGCTTTCCCAAGCCTATTCTGTAATAGCCGCTGCAAATTACTTGCTTGCCCCTGGTAGGTAGACAGGCCTTCCCAAGCCTATTCTGTAATAGCCCCAGGAAATTACTTGCTTGCCCCTGGTAGGTAGACAGGCCTTCCCAAGCCTTTTCTCTCATAGCCCCTGCAAATTACTTGCTTGCCCCTGGTAGTTAGACAGGCCTTCCAAAGCCTTTTCTCTCATAGCCCCTGCAAATTACTTGCTTGCCCCTGGTAGGTAGACATCATTCCCAAGCCTTTTCTCTCATAGCCCCTGCACATTACTTGCTTGCCCCTGGTGGTAGACAGGCCTTCCCAAGCCTATTCTGTAATAGGCCCAGCAAATTACTTGCTTGCCCCTGGTAGGTAGACAGGGCTTCCCAAGCCAATTCTCTAATAGCCCCTGCACATTACTTGCTTGCCCCTGGTAGGTAGACAGGCCTTCCCAAGCCTATTCTGTAATAGTCCCAGCAAATTACTTGCTTGCCCCTGGTAGTTAGACAGGCCTTCCAAAGCCTTTTCTCTCATAGCCCCTGCAAATTACTTGCTTGCCCCTGGTATGGTAGAAAGGCCTTCCCAAGCCTTTTCTCTCATAGCCCCTGCACATTACTTGCTTGCCCCTGGTAGGTAGACAGGCCTTCCCAAGCCTATTCTGTAATAGCCCCAGCAAATTACTTGATTGCCCCTGGTAGGTAGACAGGGCTTCCCAAGCCAATTCTCTAATAGCCCCTGCACATTACTTGCTTGCCCCTGGTAGGTAAACATCTTTCCCAAGCCTATTCTGTAATAGTCCCAGCAAATTACTTGCTTGCCCCTGGTAGGTAGACAGGCCTTCCCAAGCCTATTCTGTAATAGCCCCAGCAAATTACTTGCTTGCCCCTGGTAGGTAGACAGGGCTTCCCAAGCCAATTCTCTAATAGCCCCTGCACATTACTTGCTTGCCCCTGGTAGGTAGACATCTTTCCCAAGCCTATTCTGTAATAGTCCCAGCAAATTACTTGCTTGCCCCTGGTAGGTAGACAGGCCTTCCCAAGCCTATTCTGTAATAGTCCCAGCAAATTACTTGCTTGCCCCTGGTAGGTAGACAGGTCTTCCCAATCCTATTCTGTAATAGCCCCAGCAAATTCCTTGCTTGCCCCTGGTAGGTAGACAGGCCTTCCCAAGCCTATTCTGTAATAGCCCCAGCAAATTGCTTGCTTGCCCCTGGTATGGTAGACAGGCCTTCCCAAGCCTTTTCTCTCATAGCCCCTGCACATTACTTGCTTGCCCTTGGTAGGTAGACAGGCCTTCCCAAGCCTATTCTGTAATAGTCCCAGCAAATTACTTGCTTGCCCCTGGTAGGTCGATAGGCCTTCCCAAGCCTATTCTCTCATCGCCTCAGCCCATGACTTATTTCTCCCTGGTAGGTAGACAGGCCTTCCCAAGCCTATTCTGTAATAGTCCCAGCAAATTACTTGCTTGTCCCTGGTAGGTAGACAGGCCTTCCCAAGCCTATTCTGTAATAGCCCCAGCAAATTACTTGCTTGCCCCTGGTAGGTAGACAGGCCTTCCCAAGCCTATTCTGTAATAGCCCCAGCAAATTATTTGCTTGCCCCTGGTAGGTAGACAGGACTTCCCAAGCCAATTCTCTAATAGCCCCTGCACATTACTTGCTTGCCCCTGGTAGGTAGACAGGCCTTCCCAAGCCTATTCTGTAATAGTCCCAGCAAATTACTTGCTTGCCCCTGGTAGGTCGATAGGCCTTCCCAAGCCTATTCTCTCATCGCCTCAGCCCATGACTTATTTCTCCCTGGTAGGTAGACAGGCCTTCCCAAGCCTATTCTGTAATAGTCCCAGCAAATTACTTGCTTGTCCCAGGTAGGTAGACAGGCCTTCCCAAGCCTATTCTGTAATAGCCCCAGCAAATTTATTGCTTGCCCCTGGTAGGTAGACAGGCTTTCCCAAGCCTATTCTGTAATAGTCCTAGCAAATTACTTGCTTGCCCCTGGTAGGTAGACAGGCCTTCCCAAGCCTATTCTGTAATAGCCCCAGCAAATTACTTGCTTGCCCCTGGTAGGTAGACAGGCCTTCCCAAGCCTATTCTGTAATAGCCCCAGCAAATTTATTGCTTGCCCCTGGTAGGTAGACAGGCTTTCCCAAGCCTAATCTGCATTAGTCCTAGCAAATTACTTGCTTGCCCCTGGTAGGTAGACAGGCCTTCCCAAGCCTATTCTGTAATAGCCCCAGCAAATTATTTGCTTGCCCCTGGTAGGTAGACAGGGCTTCCCAAGTCAATTCTCTAATAGCCCCTGCACATTACTTGCTTGCCCCTGGTAGGTAGACATCTTTCCCAAGCCTATTCTGTCATCGTCCCAGCAAATTACTTGCTTGCCCCTGGTAGGTCGATAGGCCTTCCCAAGCCTATTCTCTCATCGCCTCAGCCCATGACTTATTTCTCCCTGGTAGGTAGACAGGCCTTCCCAAGCCTATTCTGTAATAGCCGCTGCAAATTACTTGCTTGCCCCTGGTAGGTAGACAGGCCTTCCCAAGCCAATTCTCTAATAGCCCCTGCACATTACTTGCTTGCCCCTGGTAGGTAGACAGGCTTTCCCACGCCTATTCTGTAATAGCCGCTGGAAATTACTTGCTTGCCCCTGGTAGGTAGACACGCCTTCCCAAGCCTATTCTCTCATCGCCTCAGCCCATGACTTATTTCTCCCTGGTAGGTAGACAGGCCTTCCCAAGCCTATTCTGTAATAGCCGCTGCAAATTACTTGCTTGCCCCTGGTAGGTAGACAGGCCTTCCCAAGCCAATTCTCTAATAGCCCCTGCACATTACTTGCTTGCCCCTGGTAGGTAGACAGGCTTTCCCACGCCTATTCTGTAATAGCCGCTGGAAATTACTTGCTTGCCCCTGGTAGGTAGACACGCCTTCCCAAGCCTATTCTCTCATCGCCTCAGCCCATGACTTATTTCTCCCTGGTAGGTAGACAGGCCTTATCAAGCCTATTCTGTAATAGTTTCAGCAAATTACTTGCTTGTCCCTGATAGGTAGACAGGCCTTCCCAAGCCTATTCTGTTATAGCCCCTGCAAATTACTTGCTTGCTCTTGGTAGGTAGACAGGCTTTCCCAAGCCTATTCTGTTATAGCCCCTGCAAATTACTTGCTTACCCTTGGTAGGTAGACAGGCTTTCCCAAGCCTATTCTGTAATAGCCGCTGCAAATTACTTGCTTGCCCCTGGTAGGTAGACACGCCTTCCCAAGCCTATTCTCTCATCGCCTCAGCCCATGACTTATTTCTTCCTGGTAGGTAGACAGGCCTTATCAAGCCTATTCTGTAATAGTTTCAGCAAATTACTTGCTTGCCCCTGATAGGTAGACAGGCCTTCCCAAGCCTATTCTGTTATAGCCCCTGCAAATTACTTGCTTGCTCTTGGTAGGTAGACAGGCTTTCCCAAGCCTATTCTGTTATAGCCCCTGCAAATTACTTGCTTGCCCTTGGTAGGTAGACAGGCTTTCCCAAGCCTATTCTGTAATAGCCGCTGCAAATTACTTGCTTGCCCCTGGTAGGTAGACACGTCTTCCCAAGCCTATTCTCTCATCGCCTCAGCCCATGACTTATTTCTCCCTGGTAGGTAGACAGGCCTTCCCAAGCCTATTCTGTAATAGCCGCTGCAAATTACTTGCTTGCCCCTGGTAGGTAGACAGGTCTTCCCAATCCTATTCTGTAATAGCCCCAGCAAATTTCTTGCTTGCCCCTGGCAGGTAGACAGGCCTTCCCAAGCCAATTCTCTAATAGCCCCTGCACATTACTTGCTTGCACCTGGTAGGTAGACAAGCCTTCCCAAGCCTATTCTGTAATAGTCCCAGCAAATTACTTGCTTGCCCCTGGTAGGTAGACTGCCCTTCCCAAGCCTATTTTCTCATCGCCTCAGCCCATGACTTATTTCTCCCTGGTAGGTAGACAGGCCTTCCCAAGCCTATTCTGTAATAGCCGCTGCAAATTACTTGCTTGCCCCTGGTAGGTAGACAGGCCTTCCCAAGCCAATTCTCTATTAGCCCCTGCACATTACTTGCTTGCCCCTGGTAGGTAGACAGGCTTTCCCAAGCCTATTCTGTAATAGCCGCTGCAAATTACTTGCTTGCCCCTGGTAGGTAGACACGCCTTCCCAAGCCTATTCTCTCATCGCCTCAGCCCATGACTTATTTCTCCCTGGTAGGTAGACAGGCCTTATCAAGCCTATTCTGTAATAGTTTCAGCAAATTACTTGCTTGTCCCTGATAGGTAGACAGGCCTTCCCAAGCCTATTCTGTTATAGCCCCTGCAAATTACTTGCTTGCTCTTGGTAGGTAGACAGGCTTTCCCAAGCCTATTCTGTTATAGCCCCTGCAAATTACTTGCATGCCCCTAGTAGGTAGATAGGCCTTCCCAAGCCTATTCTCTCATCGCCTCAGCCCATGACTTATTCCTCCCTGGTAGCTAGACAGGCCTTCCCAAACCTATTCTGTAATAGCCACAGCAAATTACTTGCTTGTCCCTGATAGGTAGACAGGCCTTCCCAAGCCTATTCTGTTATAGCCCTTGCAAATTACTTGCTTGCTCTTGGTAGGTAGACAGGCTTTCCCAAGCCTATTCTGTTATAGCCCCTGCAAATTACTTGCTTGCCCTTGGTAGGTAGACAGGCTTTCCCAAGCCTATTCTGTAATAGCCGCTGCAAATTACTTGCTTGCCCCTGGTAGGTAGACACGCCTTCCCAAGCCTATTCTCTCATCGCCTCAGCCCATGACTTATTTCTCCCTGGTAGGTAGACAGGCCTTCCCAAGCCTATTCTGTAATAGCCGCTGTAAATTACTTGCTTGCCCCTGGTAGGTAGACAGGTCTTCCCAATCCTATTCTGTAATAGCCCCAGCAAATTCCTTGCTTGCCCCTGGTAGGTAGACAGGCCTTCCCAAGCCAATTCTCTAATAGCCCCTGCACATTACTTGCTTGCACCTGGTAGGTAGACAAGCCTTCCCAAGCCTATTCTGTAATAGTCCCAGCAAATTACTTGCTTGCCCCTGGTAGGTAGACTGCCCTTCCCAAGCCTTTTCTCTCATCGCCTCAGCCCATGACTTATTTCTCCCTGGTAGGTAGACAGGCCTTCCCAAGCCAATTCTCTATTAGCCGCTGCAAATTACTTGCTTGCCCCTGGTAGGTAGACAGGCCTTCTCAAGCCTATTCTGTAATCGTCCCAGCAAATTACTTGCTTACCCCTGGTAGGTAGATAGGCCTTCCCAAGCCTATTCTCTCATCGCCTCAGCCCATGACTTATTCCTCCCTGGTAGCTAGACAGGCCTTCCCAAACCTATTCTGTAATAGCCACAGCAAATTACTTGCTTGCCCCTGGTAGGCAGACAGGCCTTCCCAAGCCTATTCTGTAATAGCCCCTGCAAATTACTTGCTTGCCCCTGGTCGGTAGACAGGCCTTCCCAAGCCTATTCTGTAATAGCCCCAGCAAATTACTTGCATGCCCCTAGTAGGTAGACTGCCCTTCCCAAGCCTATTCTCTCATTGCATCAGCCCATGACTTACTTCTCCCTGGTAGGTCCACTGGCCTTCCCGAGCCAATTCTCTAATATCCCAAGCCAATTCTCTAATAGCCCCTTCACATTACTTGTTTGCCCCTGGTAGGTAGACAGGCTTTCCCAAGTCTATTCTGTAATAGTCCCAGCAAATTAATTGCTTGTCCCTGGTAGGTAGACAGGCCTTCTCAAGCCTATTCTCTCATCGCCTCAGCCCATGACTTATTTCTCCCTGGTAGGTAGACAGACCTTCCCAAGCCTTTTCTCTCAGAGCCCCAGCAAATTACTTGCTTGCCCCTGATCGGCAGACAGGCCTTCCCAAGCCTATTCTGTAATAGCCCCAGCAAATTACTTGCTTGCCCCTGGTAGGTAGACAGGCCTTCCCAAGCCTATTCTGTAATAGTCCCAGCAAATTACTTGCTTGTCCCTGGTAGGTAGACAGGCCTTCCCAAACCAATTCTCTTATATCCCAAACCAAATCTCGAATAGCCCCAGCACATTATTTGCTTGCACCTGGTAGGTAGACAGGCCTTCCCAAGCCAATTCTCTAGTAGCTTCTGCACATTACTTGCTTGCCCCTGGTAGGAAGACAGACTTTCCCAAGCCTATTCTGTAATAGTCCCAGCAAATTACTTGCTTGCCCCTGGTAGGTAGATAGGCCTTCCCAAGCCTATTCTCTCATCGCCTCAGCCCATGACTTATTTCTCCCTGGTAGGTAGACAGGCCTTCCCAAGCCTATTCTGTAATAGTCCCAGCAAATTACTTGCTTGTCCCTGGTAGGTAGACAGGCCTTCCCAAGCCTATTTTCTCATCGCCTCAGCCCATGACTTATTTCTCCCTGGTAGGTAGACAGGCCTTCCCAAGCCTATTCTGTAATAGCCGCTGCAAATTACTTGCTTGCCCCTGGTAGGTAGACAGGCCTTCCCAAGCCAATTCTCTAATAGTCCCTGCACAGTACTTGCTTGCCCCTGGTAGGTAGACAGGCTTTCCCAAGCCTATTCTGTAATAGCCGCTGCAAATTACTTGCTTGCCCCTGGTAGGTAGACACGCCTTCCCAAGCCTATTCTCTCATCGCCTCAGCCCATGACTTATTTCTCCCTGGTAGGTAGACAGGACTTATCAAGCCTATTCTGTAATAGTTTCAGCAAATTACTTTCTTGTCCCTGATAGGTAGATAGGCCTTCCCAAGCCTATTCTGTTATAGCCCCTGCAAATTACTTGCTTGCTCTTGGTAGGTAGACAGGCTTTCCCAAGCCTATTCTGTTATAGCCCCTGCAAATTACTTGCTTGCCCTTGGTAGGTAGACAGGCTTTCCCAAGCCTATTCTGTAATAGCCGCTGCAAATTACTTGCTTGTCCCTGGTAGGTAGACACGCCTTCCCAAGCCTATTCTCTCATCGCCTCAGCCCATGACTTATTTCTCCCTGGTAGGTAGACAGGCCTTCCCAAGCCTATTCTGTAATAGCCGCTGCAAATTACTTGCTTGCCCCTGGTAGGTAGACAGGTCTTCCCAAGCCTATTCTGTAATAGCCCCAGCAAATTCCTTGCTTGCCCCTGGTAGGTAGACAGGCCTTCCCAAGCCAATTCTCTAATAGCCCCTGCACATTACTTGCTTGCACCTGGTAGGTAGACAAGCCTTCCCAAGCCTATTCTGTAATAGTCCCAACAAATTACTTGCTTGCCCCTGGTAGGTAGACTGCCCTTCCCAAGCCTATTCTCTCATTGCCTCAGCCCATGACTTACTTCTCCCTGGTAGGTCGACTGGCCTTCCCGAGCCAATTATTTTATATCCCAAGCCAATTCTCTAATAGCCCCGGCAAATTACTTGCTTGCCCCTGGTAGGTAGACTGGCCTTCCCAAGCCTATTCTCTCATAGTCCCAGCAAATTACTTGCTTAAACCTGGTAGGTCGACAGACCTTTCCGAAACAATTCTCTTATATTCCAAGCCAATTCTCTAAATGCCCCAGTATATTACTTGCTTGCCCCTGGTAGGTCGACAGGCCTTCCCGAGCCAATTCTCTTATATCCCATGCCAATTCTCTTGTAGCCCCAGCATATTACTTGCTTGCCCCTGATAGGTAGACAGGCCTTCCCAAGCCTATTCTCTTATAGCCCCAGCAAATTACTTGCTTATACCTGGTAGATCGACTGGCTTTCCCGAGCAAATTTTCTTATATCCCAAGCCAATTCTCTCATAGCCCAATACAATTACTTGCTTGCCCCTGGAAGTTAGACAGGCCTTCCCAAACCTATTCTGTTATAGCCCCTGCAAATTACTTGCTTGCTCTTGGAAGGTAGACAGGCTTTCCCAAGCCTATTCTGTTATAGCCCCTGCAAATTACTTGCTTGCCCTTGGTAGGTAGACAGGCTTTCCCAAGCCTATTCTGTAATAGCCGCTGCAAATTACTTGCTTGCCCCTGGTAGGGAGACACGCCTTCCCAAGCCTATTCTCTCATCGCCTCAGCCCATGACTTATTTCTCCCTGGTAGGTAGACAGGCCTTCCCAAGCCTATTCTGTAATAGCCGCTGCAAATTACTTGCTTGCCCCTGGTAGGTAGACAGGTCTTCCCAAGCCTATTCTGTAATAGCCCCAGCAAATTCCTTGCTTGCCCCTGGTAGGTAGACAGGCCTTCCCAAGCCTATTCTGTAATAGCCCCAGCAAATTCCTTGCTTGCCCCTGGTAGGTAGACAGGCCTTCCCAAGCCTATTCTGTAATAGTCCCAGCAAATAACTTGCTTGTCCCTGGTAGGTAGACAGGCCTTCCCAAGCCTATTTTCTCATCGCCTCAGCCCATGACTTATTTCTCCCTGGTAGGTAGACAGGCCTTCCCAAGCCTATTCTGTAATAGCCGCTGCAAATTACTTGCTTGCCCCTGGTAGGTAGACAGGCCTTCCCAAGCCAATTCTCTAATAGCCCCTGCACATTACTTGCTTGCCCCTGGTAGGTAGACAGGCTTTCCCAAGCCTATTCTGTAATAGCCGCTGCAAATTACTTGCTTGCCCCTGGTAGGTAGACACGCCTTCCCAAGCCTTTTCTCTCATAGTCCCAGCAAATTACTTGCTTAAACCTGGTAGGTCGACAGACCTTTCCGAAACAATTCTCTTATATTCCAAGCCAATTCTCTAAAAGCCCCAGTATATTACTTGCTTGCTCCTGGTAGGTCGACAGGCCTTCCCGAGCCAATTCTCTTATATCCCATGCCAATTCTCTTGTAGCCCCAGCATATTACTTGCTTGCCCCTGATAGGTAGACAGGCCTTCCCAAGCCTATTCTCTTATAGCCCCAGCAAATTACTTGCTTATACCTGGTAGATCGACTGGCTTTCCCGAGCAAATTTTCTTATATCCCAAGCCAATTCTCTCATAGCCCAATACAATTACTTGCTTGCCCCTGGAAGTTAGACTGGCCTTCCCCAGCCTATTCTTTCATAGCCCCAGAAAATTACTTGCTTGCCTCTGGTAGGTAGACTGGCCTTCCCAAGCCTATACTTTCATAGCCCCAGCAAATTACTTGCTTGTTCCTGGTATGTAGACTGGCCTTCCCAAGCCTATTCTATCATAGCCTTAGGAAATTACTTGCTTATACCTGGTAGATGGACTGGCCTTCCTGAGCAAATTGTCTTATATCCCAAGCCAATTCACTCAGAGCCTGTGACCATTACTTGCTTGCCCCTGGTAGGAAGGCCTTCCCAAGCCTTTTCTCTCATAGCCCCAGCAAATTACTTGCTTGCCCCTGGTAGGCAGACAGGCCTTCCCAAGCAAATTCTCTAATAGTCCCAGCAAATTACTTGCTTGTCTATGGTTGGTAGACAGGCCTTCCCAAGCCTTTTCTATAATAGCCGCTGCAAATTACTTGCTTGCCCCTGGTAGGTAGACAGGCCTTCCCAAGCCAATTCTCTAATAGCCCCTTCACATTACTTGCTTGCCCCTGGTAGGTAGACAGGCTTTCCCACGCCTATTCTGTAATAGCCGCTGCAAATTACTTGCTTGCCCCTGGTAGGTAGACACGCCTTCCCAAGCCTATTCTCTCATCGCCTCAGCCCATGACTTATTTCTCCCTGGTAGGTAGACAGGCCTTCCCAAGCCTATTCTGTAATAGCCGCTGCAAATTACTTGCTTGCCCCTGGTAGGTAGACAGGTCTTCCCAATCCTATTCTGTAATAGCCCCAGCAAATTCCTTGCTTGCCCCTGGTAGGCAGACAGGCCTTCCCAAGCCAATTCTCTAATAGTCCCAGCAAATTACTTGCTTGTCTATGGTTGGTAGACAGGCCTTCCCAAGCCTATTCTGTTATAGCCCCTGCAAATTACTTGCTTGCTCTTGGTAGGTAGACAGGCTTTCCCAAGCCTATTCTGTTATAGCCCCTGCAAATTACTTGCTTGCCCTTGGTAGGTAGACAGGCTTTCCCAAGCCTATTCTGTAATAGCCGCTGCAAATTACTTGCTTGCCCCTGGTAGGTAGACAGGTCTTCCCAATCCTATTCTGTAATAGCCCCAGCAAATTCCTTGCTTGCCCCTGGTAGGTAGACAGGCCTTCCCAAGCCAATTCTCTAATAGCCCTTGCACATTACTTGCTTGCACCTGGTAGGTAGACAAGCCTTCCCAAGCCTATTCTGTAATAGTCCCAGCAAATTACTTGCTTGCCCCTGGTAGGTAGACTGCCCTTCCCAAGCCTATTTTCTCATCGCCTCAGCCCATGACTTATTTCTCCCTGGTAGGTAGACAGGCCTTCCCAAGCCTATTCTGTAATAGCCGCTGCAAATTACTTGCTTGCCCCTGGTAGGTAGACAGGCCTTCCCAAGCCAATTCTCTAATAGCCCCTGCACATTACTTGCTTGCCCCTGGTAGGTAGACAGGCTTTCCCACGCCTATTCTGTAATAGCCGCTGCAAATTACTTGCTTGCCCCTGGTAGGTAGACAGGCCTTCCCAAGCCTATTCTGTTATAGCCCCTGCAAATTACTTGCTTGCTCTTGGTAGGTAGACAGGCTTTCCCAAGCCTATTCTGTTATAGCCCCTGCAAATTACTTGCTTGTCCTTGGTAGGTAGACAGGCTTTCCCAAGCCTATTCTGTAATAGCCGCTGCAAATTACTTGCTTGCCCCTGGTAGGTAGACACGCCTTCCCAAGCCTATTCTCTCATCGCCTCAGCCCATAACTTATTTCTCCCTGGTAGGTAGACAGGCCTTCCCAAGCCTATTCTGTAATAGCCGCTGCAAATTACTTGCTTGCCCCTGGTAGGTAGACAGGTCTTCCCAAGCCTATTCTGTAATAGCCCCAGCAAATTCCTTGCTTGCCCCTGGTAGGTAGACAGGCCTTCCCAAGCCAATTCTCTAATAGCCCATGCACATTACTTGCTTGCACCTGGTAGGTAGACAAGCCTTCCCAAGCCTATTCTGTAATAGTCCCAGCAAATTACTTGCTTGCCCCTGGTAGGTAGACTGCCCTTCCCAAGCCTATTCTCTCATTGCCTCAGCCCATGACTTACTTCTCCCTGGTAGGTCGACTGGCCTTCCCGAGCCAATTATTTTATATCCCAAGCCAATTCTCTAATAGCCCCGGCAAATTACTTGCTTGCCCCTGGTAGGTAGACTGGCCTTCCCAAGCCTATTCTCTCATAGTCCCAGCAAATTACTTGCTTAAACCTGGTAGGTCGACAGACCTTTCCGAAACAATTCTCTTATATTCCAAGCCAATTCTCTAAAAGCCCCAGTATATTACTTGCTTCCCCCTGGTAGGTCGACAGGCCTTCCCGAGCCAATTCTCTTATATCCCATGCCAATTCTCTTGTAGCCCCAGCATATTACTTGCTTGCCCCTGATAGGTAGACAGGCCTTCCCAAGCCTATTCTCTTATAGCCCCAGCAAATTACTTGCTTATACCTGGTAGATCGACTGGCTTTCCCGAGCAAATTTTCTTATATCCCAAGCCAATTCTCTCATAGCCCAATACAATTACTTGCTTGCCCCTGGAAGTTAGACTGGCCTTCCCCAGCCTATTCTTTCATAGCCCCAGCAAATTACTTGCTTGCCTCTGGTAGGTAGACTGGCCTTCCCAAGCCTATACTTTCATAGCCCCAGCAAATTACTTGCTTGTTCCTGGTATGTAGACTGGCCTTCCCAAGCCTATTCTCTCATAGCCCCAGGAAATTACTTGCTTATACCTGGTAGATGGACTGGCCTTCCCGAGCAAATTGTCTTATATCCCAAGCCAATTCACTCATAGCCTGTGACCATTACTTGCTTGCCCCTGGTAGGAAGGCCTTCCCAAGCCTTTTCTCTCATAGCCCCAGCAAATTACTTGCTTGCCCCTGGTAGGCAGACAGGCCTTCCCAAGCCAATTCTCTAATAGTCCCAGCAAATTACTTGCTTGTCTATGGTTGGTAGACAGGCCTTCCCAAGCCTATTCTGTAATAGCCCCAGCAAATTACTTGCTTGCCCCTGGTAGGTAGACAGGCCTTCCCAAGCCTATTCTGTAATAGTCCCAGCAAATTACTTGCTTGTCCCTGGTAGGTAGACAGGCCTTCCCAAACCAATTCTCTTATATCCCAAACCAAATCTCGAATAGCCCCAGCACATTATTTGCTTGCACCTGGTAGGTAGACAGGCCTTCCCAAGCCAATTCTCTGATAGCTTCTGCACATTACTTGCTTGCCCCTGGTAGGTAGACAGACTTTCCCAAGCCTATTCTGTAATAGTCCCAGCAAATTACTTGCTTGCCCCTGGTAGGTAGATAGGCCTTCCCAAGCCTATTCTCTCATCGCCTCAGCCCATGACTTATTTCTCCCTGGTAGGTAGACAGGCCTTCCCAAGCCTATTCTGTAATAGCCGCTGCAAATTACTTGCTTGCCCCTGGAAGTTAGACAGGCCTTCCCAAACCTATTCTGTTATAGCCCCTGCAAATTACTTGCTTGCTCTTGGAAGGTAGACAGGCTTTCCCAAGCCAATTCTCTAATAGCCCCTTCACATTACTTGCTTGCCCCTGGTAGGTAGACAGGCTTTCCCACGCCTATTCTGTAATAGCCGCTGCAAATTACTTGCTTGCCCCTGGTAGGTAGACACGCCTTCCCAAGCCTATTCTCTCATCGCCTCAGCCCATGACTTATTTCTCCCTGGTAGCTAGACAGGCCTTCCCAAACCTATTCTGTAATAGCCACAGCAAATTACTTGCTTGTCCCTGATAGGTAGACAGGCCTTCCCAAGCCTATTCTGTTATAGCCCTTGCAAATTACTTGCTTGCTCTTGGTAGGTAGACAGGCTTTCCCAAGCCTATTCTGTTATAGCCCCTGCAAATTACTTGCTTGCCCTTGGTAGGTAGACAGGCTTTCCCAAGCCTATTCTGTAATAGCCGCTGCAAATTACTTGCTTGCCCCTGGTAGGTAGACACGCCTTCCCAAGCCTATTCTCTCATCGCCTCAGCCCATGACTTATTTCTCCCTGGTAGGTAGACAGGCCTTCCCAAGCCTATTCTGTAATAGCCGCTGTAAATTACTTGCTTGCCCCTGGTAGGTAGACAGGTCTTCCCAATCCTATTCTGTAATAGCCCCAGCAAATTCCTTGCTTGCCCCTGGTAGGTAGACAGGCCTTCCCAAGCCAATTCTCTAATAGCCCCTGCACATTACTTGCTTGCACCTGGTAGGTAGACAAGCCTTCCCAAGCCTATTCTGTAATAGTCCCAGCAAATTACTTGCTTGCCCCTGGTAGGTAGACTGCCCTTCCCAAGCCTTTTCTCTCATCGCCTCAGCCCATGACTTATTTCTCCCTGGTAGGTAGACAGGCCTTATCAAGCCTATTCTGTAATAGTTTCAGCAAATTACTTGCTTGTCCCTTATAGGTAGACAGGCCTTTCCAAGCCTATTCTGTTATAGCCCCTGCAAATTACTTGCTTGCTCTTGGTAGGTAGACAGGCTTTCCCAAGCCTATTCTGTTATAGCACCTGCAAATTACTTGCATGCCCCTAGTATGTAGACTGCCCTTCCCAAGCCTATTCTCTCATCGCCTCAGCCCATGACTTATTTCTCCCTGGTAGGTAGACAGGCCTTCCCAAGCCTATTCTGTAATAGCCGCTGCAAATTACTTGCTTGCCCCTGGTAGGTAGACAGGCCTTCTCAAGCCTATTCTGTAATCGTCCCAGCAAATTACTTGCTTACCCCTGGTAGGTAGATAGGCCTTCCCAAGCCTATTCTCTCATCGCCTCAGCCCATGACTTATTCCTCCCTGGTAGCTAGACAGGCCTTCCCAAACCTATTCTGTAATAGCCACAGCAAATTACTTGCTTGCCCCTGGTAGGCAGACAGGCCTTCCCAAGCCTATTCTGTAATAGCCCCTGCAAATTACTTGCTTGCCCCTGGTCGGTAGACAGGCCTTCCCAAGCCTATTCTGTAATAGCCCCAGCAAATTACTTGCATGCCCCTAGTAGGTAGACTGCCCTTCCCAAGCCTATTCTCTCATTGCATCAGCCCATGACTTACTTCTCCCTGGTAGGTCCACTGGCCTTCCCGAGCCAATTCTCTAATATCCCAAGCCAATTCTCTAATAGCCCCTTCACATTACTTGTTTGCCCCTGGTAGGTAGACAGGCTTTCCCAAGTCTATTCTGTAATAGTCCCAGCAAATTAATTGCTTGTCCCTGGTAGGTAGACAGGCCTTCTCAAGCCTATTCTCTCATCGCCTCAGCCCATGACTTATTTCTCCCTGGTAGGTAGACAGACCTTCCCAAGCCTTTTCTCTCAGAGCCCCAGCAAATTACTTGCTTGCCCCTGATCGGCAGACAGGCCTTCCCAAGCCTATTCTGTAATAGCCCCAGCAAATTACTTGCTTGCCCCTGGTAGGTAGACAGGCCTTCCCAAGCCTATTCTGTAATAGTCCCAGCAAATTACTTGCTTGTCCCTGGTAGGTAGACAGGCCTTCCCAAACCAATTCTCTTATATCCCAAACCAAATCTCGAATAGCCCCAGCACATTATTTGCTTGCACCTGGTAGGTAGACAGGCCTTCCCAAGCCAATTCTCTAGTAGCTTCTGCACATTACTTGCTTGCCCCTGGTAGGAAGACAGACTTTCCCAAGCCTATTCTGTAATAGTCCCAGCAAATTACTTGCTTGCCCCTGGTAGGTAGATAGGCCTTCCCAAGCCTATTCTCTCATCGCCTCAGCCCATGACTTATTTCTCCCTGGTAGGTAGACAGGCCTTCCCAAGCCTATTTTCTCATCGCCTCAGCCCATGACTTATTTCTCCCTGGTAGGTAGACAGGCCTTCCCAAGCCTATTCTGTAATAGCCGCTGCAAATTACTTGCTTGCCCCTGGTAGGTAGACAGGCCTTCCCAAGCCAATTCTCTAATAGCCCCTGCACATTACTTGCTTGCCCCTGGTAGGTAGACAGGCTTTCCCAAGCCTATTCTGTAATAGCCGCTGCAAATTACTTGCTTGCCCCTGGTAGGTAGACACGCCTTCCCAAGCCTATTCTCTCATCGCCTCAGCCCATGACTTATTTCTCCCTGGTAGGTAGACAGGACTTATCAAGCCTATTCTGTAATAGTTTCAGCAAATTACTTTCTTGTCCCTGATAGGTAGATAGGCCTTCCCAAGCCTATTCTGTTATAGCCCCTGCAAATTACTTGCTTGCTCTTGGTAGGTAGACAGGCTTTCCCAAGCCTATTCTGTTATAGCCCCTGCAAATTACTTGCTTGCCCTTGGTAGGTAGACAGGCTTTCCCAAGCCTATTCTGTAATAGCCGCTGCAAATTACTTGCTTGTCCCTGGTAGGTAGACACGCCTTCCCAAGCCTATTCTCTCATCGCCTCAGCCCATGACTTATTTCTCCCTGGTAGGTAGACAGGCCTTCCCAAGCCTATTCTGTAATAGCCGCTGCAAATTACTTGCTTGCCCCTGGTAGGTAGACAGGTCTTCCCAAGCCTATTCTGTAATAGCCCCAGCAAATTCCTTGCTTGCCCCTGGTAGGTAGACAGGCCTTCCCAAGCCAATTCTCTAATAGCCCCTGCACATTACTTGCTTGCACCTGGTAGGTAGACAAGCCTTCCCAAGCCTATTCTGTAATAGTCCCAGCAAATTACTTGCTTGCCCCTGGTAGGTAGACTGCCCTTCCCAAGCCTATTCTCTCATTGCCTCAGCCCATGACTTACTTCTCCCTGGTAGGTCGACTGGCCTTCCCGAGCCAATTATTTTATATCCCAAGCCAATTCTCTAATAGCCCCGGCAAATTACTTGCTTGCCCCTGGTAGGTAGACTGGCCTTCCCAAGCCTATTCTCTCATAGTCCCAGCAAATTACTTGCTTAAACCTGGTAGGTCGACAGACCTTTCCGAAACAATTCTCTTATATTCCAAGCCAATTCTCTAAATGCCCCAGTATATTACTTGCTTGCCCCTGGTAGGTCGACAGGCCTTCCCGAGCCAATTCTCTTATATCCCATGCCAATTCTCTTGTAGCCCCAGCATATTACTTGCTTGCCCCTGATAGGTAGACAGGCCTTCCCAAGCCTATTCTCTTATAGCCCCAGCAAATTACTTGCTTATACCTGGTAGATCGACTGGCTTTCCCGAGCAAATTTTCTTATATCCCAAGCCAATTCTCTCATAGCCCAATACAATTACTTGCTTGCCCCTGGAAGTTAGACTGGCCTTCCCCAGCCTATTCTTTCATAGCCCCAGCAAATTACTTGCTTGCCTCTGGTAGGTAGACTGGCCTTCCCAAGCCTATACTTTCATAGCCCCAGCAAATTACTTGCTTGTTCCTGGTATGTAGACTGGCCTTCCCAAGCCTATTCTCTCATAGCCCCAGGAAATTACTTGCTTATACCTGGTAGATGGACTGGCCTTCCCGAGCAAATTGTCTTATATCCCAAGCCAATTCACTCATAGCCTGTGACCATTACTTGCTTGCCCCTGGTAGGAAGGCCTTCCCAAGCCTTTTCTCTCATAGCCCCAGCAAATTACTTGCTTGCCCCTGGTAGGCAGACAGGCCTTCCCAAGCCAATTCTCTAATAGTCCCAGCAAATTACTTGCTTGTCTATGGTTGGTAGACAGGCCTTCCCAAGCCTATTCTGTAATAGCCCCAGCAAATTACTTGCTTGCCCCTGGTAGGTAGACAGGCCTTCCCAAGCCTATTCTGTAATAGTCCCAGCAAATTACTTGCTTGTCCCTGGTAGGTAGACAGGCCTTCCCAAACCAATTCTCTTATATCCCAAACCAAATCTCGAATAGCCCCAGCACATTATTTGCTTGCACCTGGTAGGTAGACAGGCCTTCCCAAGCCAATTCTCTGATAGCTTCTGCACATTACTTGCTTGCCCCTGGTAGGTAGACAGACTTTCCCAAGCCTATTCTGTAATAGTCCCAGCAAATTACTTGCTTGCCCCTGGTAGGTAGATAGGCCTTCCCAAGCCTATTCTCTCATCGCCTCAGCCCATGACTTATTTCTCCCTGGTAGGTAGACAGGCCTTCCCAAGCATTTTCTGTAATAGTCCCAGCAAATTACTTGCTTGTCCCTGGTAGGTAGACAGGCCTTCCCAAGCCTATTTTCTCATCGCCTCAGCCCATGACTTATTTCTCCCTGGTAGGTAGACAGGCCTTCCCAAGCCTATTCTGTAATAGCCGCTGCAAATTACTTGCTTGCCCCTGGAAGTTAGACAGGCCTTCCCAAACCTATTCTGTTATAGCCCCTGCAAATTACTTGCTTGCTCTTGGAAGGTAGACAGGCTTTCCCAAGCCTATTCTGTTATAGCCCCTGCAAATTACTTGCTTGCCCTTGGTAGGTAGACAGGCTTTCCCAAGCCTATTCTGTAATAGCCGCTGCAAATTACTTGCTTGCCCCTGGTAGGGAGACACGCCTTCCCAAGCCTATTCTCTCATCGCCTCAGCCCATGACTTATTTCTCCCTGGTAGGTAGACAGGCCTTCCCAAGCCTATTCTGTAATAGCCGCTGCAAATTACTTGCTTGCCCCTGGTAGGTAGACAGGTCTTCCCAAGCCTATTCTGTAATAGCCCCAGCAAATTCCTTGCTTGCCCCTGGTAGGTAGACAGGCCTTCCCAAGCCTATTCTGTAATAGCCCCAGCAAATTCCTTGCTTGCCCCTGGTAGGTAGACAGGCCTTCCCAAGCCTATTTTCTCATCGCCTCAGCCCATGACTTATTTCTCCCTGGTAGGTAGACAGGCCTTCCCAAGCCTATTCTGTAATAGCCGCTGCAAATTACTTGCTTGCCCCTGGTAGGTAGACAGGCTTTCCCACGCCTATTCTGTAATAGCCGCTGCAAATTACTTGCTTGCCCCTGGTAGGTAGACACGCCTTCCCAAGCCTATTCTCTCATAGTCCCAGCAAATTACTTGCTTAAACCTGGTAGGTCGACAGACCTTTCCGAAACAATTCTCTTATATTCCAAGCAAATTCTCTAAAAGCCCCAGTATATTACTTGCTTGCCCCTGGTAGGTCGACAGGCCTTCCCGAGCAAATTTTCTTATATCCCAAGCCAATTCTCTCATAGCCCAATACAATTACTTGCTTGCCCCTGGAAGTTAGACTGGCCTTCCCCAGCCTGTTCTTTCATAGCCCCAGAAAATTACTTGCTTGCCTCTGGTAGGTAGACTGGCCTTCCCAAGCCTATACTTTCATAGCCCCAGCAAATTACTTGCTTGTTCCTGGTATGTAGACTGGCCTTCCCAAGCCTATTCTCTCATAGCCCCAGGAAATTACTTGCTTATACCTGGTAGATGGACTGGCCTTCCCGAGCAAATTGTCTTATATCCCAAGCCAATTCACTCATAGCCTGTGACCATTACTTGCTTGCCCCTGGTAGGAAGGCCTTCCCAAGCCTTTTCTCTCATAGCCCCAGCAAATTACTTGCTTGCCCCTGGTAGGCAGACAGGCCTTCCCAAGCCAATTCTCTAATAGTCCCAGCAAATTACTTGCTTGTCTATGGTTGGTAGACAGGCCTTCCCAAGCCTATTCTGTAATAGCCACAGCAAATTACTTGCTTGCCCCTGGTAGGTAGACAGGCCTTCCCAAGCCTATTCTGTAATAGCCCCAGCAAATTACTTGCTTGCCCCTGGTAGGTAGACAGGCCTTCCCAAGCCTATTCTGTAATAGTCCCAGCAAATTACTTGCTTGTCCCTGGTAGGTAGACAGGCCTTCCCAAACCAATTCTCTTATATCCCAAACCAAATCTCGAATAGCCCCAGCACATTATTTGCTTGCACCTGGTAGGTAGACAGGCCTTCCCAAGCCAATTCTCTAATAGCTTCTGCACATTACTTGCTTGCCCCTGGTAGGTCGACAGGCCTTCCCGAGCCAATTCTCTTATATCCCATGCCAATTCTCTTGTAGCCCCAGCATATTACTTGCTTGCCCCTGATAGGTAGACAGGCCTTCCCAAGCCTATTCTCTTATAGCCCCAGCAAATTACTTGCTTATACCTGGTAGATCGACTGGCTTTCCCGAGCAAATTTTCTTATATCCCAAGCCAATTCTCTCATAGCCCAATACAATTACTTGCTTGCCCCTGGAAGTTAGACTGGCCTTCCCCAGCCTGTTCTTTCATAGCCCCAGAAAATTACTTGCTTGCCTCTGGTAGGTAGACTGGCCTTCCCAAGCCTATACTTTCATAGCCCCAGCAAATTACTTGCTTGTTCCTGGTATGTAGACTGGCCTTCCCAAGCCTATTCTCTCATAGCCCCAGGAAATTACTTGCTAATACCTGGTAGATGGACTGGCCTTCCCGAGCAAATTGTCTTATATCCCAAGCCAATTCACTCATAGCCTGTGACCATTACTTGCTTGCCCCTGGTAGGAAGGCCTTCCCAAGCCTTTTCTCTCATAGCCCCAGCAAATTACTTGCTTGCCCCTGGTAGGCAGACAGGCCTTCCCAAGCCAATTCTCTAATAGTCCCAGCAAATTACTTGCTTGTCTATGGTTGGTAGACAGGCCTTCCCAAGCCTATTCTGTAATAGCCCCAGCAAATTACTTGCTTGCCCCTGGTAGGTAGACAGGCCTTCCCAAGCCTATTCTGTAATAGTCCCAGCAAATTACTTGCTTGTCCCTGGTAGGTAGACAGGCCTTCCCAAACCAATTCTCTTATATCCCAAACCAAATCTCGAATAGCCCCAGCACATTATTTGCTTGCACCTGGTAGGTAGACAGGCCTTCCCAAGCCAATTCTCTAATAGCTTCTGCACATTACTTGCTTGCCCCTGGTAGGTAGACAGACTTTCCCAAGCCTATTCTGTAATAGTCCCAGCAAATTACTTGCTTGCCCCTGGTAGGTAGATAGGCCTTCCCAAGCCTATTCTCTCATCGCCTCAGCCCATGACTTATTTCTCCCTGGTAGGTAGACAGGCCTTCCCAAGCATTTTCTGTAATAGTCCCAGCAAATTACTTGCTTGTCCCTGGTAGGTAGACAGGCCTTCCCAAGCCTATTTTCTCATCGCCTCAGCCCATGACTTATTTCTCCCTGGTAGGTAGACAGGCCTTCCCAAGCCTATTCTGTAATAGCCGCTGCAAATTACTTGCTTGCCCCTGGTAGGTAGACAGGCTTTCCCACGCCTATTCTGTAATAGCCGCTGCAAATTACTTGCTTGCCCCTGGTAGGTAGACACGCCTTCCCAAGCCTATTCTCTCATAGTCCCAGCAAATTACTTGCTTAAACCTGGTAGGTCGACAGACCTTTCCGAAACAATTCTCTTATATTCCAAGCCAATTCTCTAAAAGCCCCAGTATATTACTTGCTTGCCCCTGGTAGGTCGACAGGCCTTCCCGAGCCAATTCTCTTATATCCCATGCCAATTCTCTTGTAGCCCCAGCATATTACTTGCTTGCCCCTGATAGGTAGACAGGCCTTCCCAAGCCTATTCTCTTATAGCCCCAGCAAATTACTTGCTTATACCTGGTAGATCGACTGGCTTTCCCGAGCAAATTTTCTTATATCCCAAGCCAATTCTCTCATAGCCCAATACAATTACTTGCTTGCCCCTGGAAGTTAGACTGGCCTTCCCCAGCCTATTCTTTCATAGCCCCAGAAAATTACTTGCTTGCCTCTGGTAGGTAGACTGGCCTTCCCAAGCCTATACTTTCATAGCCCCAGCAAATTACTTGCTTGTTCCTGGTATGTAGACTGGCCTTCCCAAGCCTATTTTCTCATAGCCTTAGGAAATTACTTGCTTATACCTGGTAGATGGACTGGCCTTCCCGAGCAAATTGTCTTATATCCCAAGCCAATTCACTCAGAGCCTGTGACCATTACTTGCTTGCCCCTGGTAGGAAGGCCTTCCCAAGCCTTTTCTCTCATAGCCCCAGCAAATTACTTGCTTGCCCCTGGTAGGCAGACAGGCCTTCCCAAGCCAATTCTCTAATAGTCCCAGCAAATTACTTGCTTGTCTATGGTTGGTAGACAGGCCTTCCCAAGCCAATTCTCTAATAGCCCCTGCACATTACTTGCTTGCCCCTGGTAGGTAGACAGGCTTTCCCACGCCTATTCTGTAATAGCCGCTGCAAATTACTTGCTTGCCCCTGGTAGGTAGACACGCCTTCCCAAGCCTATTCTCTCATCGCCTCAGCCCATGACTTATTTCTCCCTGGTAGGTAGACAGGCCTTCCCAAGCCTATTCTGTAATAGCCGCTGCAAATTACTTGCTTGCCCCTGGTAGGTAGACAGGTCTTCCCAATCCTATTCTGTAATAGCCCCAGCAAATTCCTTGCTTGCCCCTGGTAGGCAGACAGGCCTTCCCAAGCCAATTCTCTAATAGTCCCAGCAAATTACTTGCTTGTCTATGGTTGGTAGACAGGCCTTCCCAAGCCTATTCTGTTATAGCCCCTGCAAATTACTTGCTTGCTCTTGGTAGGTAGACAGGCTTTCCCAAGCCTATTCTGTTATAGCCCCTGCAAATTACTTGCTTGCCCTTGGTAGGTAGACAGGCTTTCCCAAGCCTATTCTGTAATAGCCGCTGCAAATTACTTGCTTGCCCCTGGTAGGTAGACACGCCTTCCCAAGCCTATTCTCTCATCGACTCAGCCCATGACTTATTTCTCCCTGGTAGGTAGACAGGCCTTCCCAAGCCTATTCTGTAATAGCCGCTGCAAATTACTTGCTTGCCCCTGGTAGGTAGACAGGTCTTCCCAATCCTATTCTGTAATAGCCCCAGCAAATTCCTTGCTTGCCCCTGGTAGGTAGACAGGCCTTCCCAAGCCAATTCTCTAATAGCCCTTGCACATTACTTGCTTGCACCTGGTAGGTAGACAAGCCTTCCCAAGCCTATTCTGTAATAGTCCCAGCAAATTACTTGCTTGCCCCTGGTAGGTAGACTGCCCTTCCCAAGCCTATTTTCTCATCGCCTCAGCCCATGACTTATTTCTCCCTGGTAGGTAGACAGGCCTTCCCAAGCCTATTCTGTAATAGCCGCTGCAAATTACTTGCTTGCCCCTGGTAGGTAGACAGGCCTTCCCAAGCCAATTCTCTAATAGCCCCTGCACATTACTTGCTTGCCCCTGGTAGGTAGACAGGCTTTCCCAAGCCTATTCTGTAATAGCCGCTGCAAATTACTTGCTTGCCCCTGGTAGGTAGACACGCCTTCCCAAGCCTATTCTCTCATCGCCTCAGCCCATGACTTATTTCTCCCTGGTAGGTAGACAGGCCTTCCCAAGCCTATTCTGTAATAGCCGCTGCAAATTACTTGCTTGCCCCTGGTAGGTAGACAGGTCTTCCCAAGCCTATTCTGTAATAGACCCAGCAAATTCCTTGCTTGCCCCTGGTAGGTAGACAGGCCTTCCCAAGCCAATTCTCTAATAGCCCATGCACATTACTTGCTTGCACCTGGTAGGTAGACAAGCCTCCCCAAGCCTATTCTGTAATAGTCCCAGCAAATTACTTGCTTGCCCCTGGTAGGTAGACTGCCCTTCCCAAGCCTATTCTCTCATTGCCTCAGCCCATGACTTACTTCTCCCTGGTAGGTCGACTGGCCTTCCCGAGCCAATTATTTTATATCCCAAGCCAATTCTCTAATAGCCCCGGCAAATTACTTGCTTGCCCCTGGTAGGTAGACTGGCCTTCCCAAGCCTATTCTCTCATAGTCCCAGCAAATTACTTGCTTAAACCTGGTAGGTCGACAGACCTTTCCGAAAACATTCTCTTATATTCCAAGCCAATTCTCTAAAAGCCCCAGTATATTACTTGCTTGCCCCTGATAGGTAGACAGGCCTTCCCAAGCCTATTCTCTTATAGCCCCAGCAAATTACTTGCTTATACCTGGTAGATCGACTGGCTTTCCCGAGCAAATTTTCTTATATCCCAAGCCAATTCTCTCATAGCCCAATACAATTATTTGCTTGCCCCTGGAAGTTAGACTGGCCTTCCCCAGCCTATTCTTTCATAGCCCCAGCAAATTACTTGCTTGTTCCTGGTATGTAGACTGGCCTTCCCAAGCCTATTCTCTCATAGCCCCAGGAAATTACTTGCTTGTTCCTGGTATGTAGACTGGCCTTCCCAAGCCTATTCTCTCATAGCCCCAGGAAATTACTTGCTTATACCTGGTAGATGGACTGGCCTTCCCGAGCAAATTGTCTTATATCCCAAGCCAATTCACTCATAGCCTGTGACCATTACTTGCTTGCCCCTGGTAGGAAGGCCTTCCCAAGCCTTTTCTCTCATAGCCCCAGCAAATTACTTGCTTGCCCCTGGTAGGCAGACAGGCCTTCCCAAGCCAATTCTCTAATAGTCCCAGCAAATTACTTGCTTGTCTATGGTTGGTAGACAGGCCTTCCCAAGCCTATTCTGTAATAGCCCCAGCAAATTACTTGCTTGCCCCTGGTAGGTAGACAGAACTTCCCAAGCCAATTCTCGAATAGCCCCAGCACATTACTTGCTTGCCCCTGGTAGGTAGACAGGCCTTCCCAAGCCTTTTCTCTCATAGCCCCAGCAAATTACTTGCTTGCCACTGGTCAGCAGACAGGCCTTCCAAAGCCTGTTCTGTAATAGACCCAGCAAATTTCTTGCTTTCCCCTGGTAGGTAGACTGCCCTTCCCAAGCCTATTCTCTCATTGCCTCAGCCCATGACTTACTTCTCACTGGTAGGTCGACTGGCCTTCCCGAACCAATTCTCTTATATCCCAAGCCAATTCTTTAATAGCCCCTGCACATTACTTGCTTGCCCCTGGTAGGTAGACAGGCCTTCTCAAGCCTATTCTGTAATCGTCCCAGCAAATTACTTGCTTACCCCTGGTAGGTAGATAGGCCTTCCCAAGCCTATTCTCTCATCGCCTCAGCCCATGACTTATTCCTCCCTGGTAGCTAGACAGGCCTTCCCAAACCTATTCTGTAATAGCCCCAGCAAATTACTTGCTTGCCCCTGGTAGGCAGACAGGCCTTCCCAAGCCTATTCTGTAATAGCCCCTGCAAATTACTTGCTTGCCCCTGGTCGGTAGACAGGCCTTCCCAAGCCTATTCTGTAATAGCCCCTGCAAATTACTTGCTTGCCCCTGGTCGGTAGACAGGCCTTCCCAAGCCTATTCTGTAATAGCCCCAGCAAATTACTTGCATGCCCCTAGTAGGTACACTGCCCTTCCCAAGCCTATTCTCTCATTGCATCAGCCCATGACTTACTTCTCCCTGGTAGGTCCACTGGCCTTCCCGAGCCAATTCTCTAATATCCCAAGCCAATTCTCTAATAGCCCCTACACATTACTTGTTTGCCCCTGGTAGGTAGACAGGCTTTCCCAAGTCTATTCTGTAATAGTCCCAGCAAATTAATTGCTTGTCCCTGGTAGGTAGACAGGCCTTCTCAAGCCTATTCTCTCATCGCCTCAGCCCATGACTTATTTCTCCCTGGTAGGTAGACAGGCCTTCCCAAGCCTTTTCTCTCAGAGCCCCAGCAAATTACTTGCTTGCCCCTGATCGGCAGACAGGCCTTCCCAAGCCTATTCTGTAATAGCCCCAGCAAATTACTTGCTTGCCCCTGGTAGGTAGACAGGCCTTCCCAAGCCTATTCTGTAATAGTCCCAGCAAATTACTTGCTTGTCCCTGGTAGGTAGACAGGCCTTCCCAAACCAATTCTCTTATATCCCAAACCAAATCTCGAATAGCCCCAGCACATTATTTGCTTGCACCTGGTAGGTAGACAGGCCTTCCCAAGCCAATTCTCTAATAGCTTCTGCACATTACTTGCTTGCCCCTGGTAGGTAGACAGACTTTCCCAAGCCTATTCTGTAATAGTCCCAGCAAATTACTTGCTTGCCCCTGGTAGGTAGATAGGCCTTCCCAAGCCTATTCTCTCATCGCCTCAGCCCATGACTTATTTCTCCCTGGTAGGTAGACAGGCCTTCCCAAGCCTATTCTGTAATAGTCCCAGCAAATTACTTGCTTGTCCCTGGTAGGTAGACAGGCCTTCCCAAGCCTATTTTCTCATCGCCTCAGCCCATGACTTATTTCTCCCTGGTAGGTAGACAGGCCTTCCCAAGCCTATTCTGTAATAGCCGCTGCAAATTACTTGCTTGCCCCTGGTAGGTAGACAGGCCTTCCCAAGCCAATTCTCTAATAGCCCCTGCAAATTACTTAATTGCTCTTGGTAGGTAGACAGGCTTTCCCAAGCCTATTCTGTTATAGCCCCTGCAAATTACTTGCTTGCTCTTGTTAGGTAGACAGGCTTTCCCAAGCCTATTCTGTTATAGCCCCTGCAAATTACTTGCTTGCCCTTGGTAGGTAGACAGGCTTTCCCAAGCCTATTCTGTAATAGCCGCTGCAAATTACTTGCTTGCCCCTGGTAGGTAGACACGCCTTCCCAAGCCTATTCTCTCATCGCCTCAGCCCATGACTTATTTCTCCCTGGTAGGTAGACAGGCCTTCCCAAGCCTATTCTGTAATAGCCGCTGCAAATTACTTGCTTGCCCCTGGTAGGTAGACAGGTCTTCCCAAGCCTATTCTGTAATAGCCCCAGCAAATTCCTTGCTTGCCCCTGGTAGGTAGACAGGCCTTCCCAAGCCAATTCTCTAATAGCCCATGCACATTACTTGCTTGCACCTGGTAGGTAGACAAGCCTTCCCAAGCCTATTCTGTAATAGTCCCATCAAATTACTTGCTTGCCCCTGGTAGGTAGACTGCCCTTCCCAAGCCTATTCTCTCATTGCCTCAGCCCATGACTTACTTCTCCCTGGTAGGTCGACTGGCCTTCCCGAGCCAATTATTTTATATCCCAAGCCAATTCTCTAATAGCCCCGGCAAATTACTTGCTTGCCCCTGGTAGGTAGACTGGCCTTCCCAAGCCTATTCTCTCATAGTCCCAGCAAATTACTTGCTTAAACCTGGTAGGTCGACAGACCTTTCCGAAACAATTCTCTTATATTCCAAGCCAATTCTCTAAAAGCCCCAGTATATTACTTGCTTCCCCCTGGTAGGTCGACAGGCCTTCCCGAGCCAATTCTCTTATATCCCATGCCAATTCTCTTGTAGCCCCAGCATATTACTTGCTTGCCCCTGATAGGTAGACAGGCCTTCCCAAGCCTATTCTGTAATAGCCCCTGCAAATTACTTGCTTGCTCTTGGTAAGTAGACAGGCTTTCCCAAGCCTATTCTGTTATAGCCCCTGCAAATTACTTGCTTGCCCTTGGTAGGTAGACAGGCTTTCCCAAGCCTATTCTGTAATAGCCCCTGCAAATTCCTTGCTTGCCCCTGGTAGGTAGACAGGCCTTCCCAAGCCTATTCTGTAATAGCCCCAGCAAATTACTTGCTTATACCTGGTAGATCGACTGGCTTTCCCGAGCAAATTTTCTTATATCCCAAGCCAATTCTCTCATAGCCCAATACAATTACTTGCTTGCCCCTGGAAGTTAGACTGGCCTTCCCCAGCCTGTTCTTTCATAGCCCCAGAAAATTACTTGCTTGCCTCTGGTAGGTAGACTGGCCTTCCCAAGCCTATACTTTCATAGCCCCAGCAAATTACTTGCTTGTTCCTGGTATGTAGACTGGCCTTCCCAAGCCTATTCTCTCATAGCCCCAGGAAATTACTTGCTTATACCTGGTAGATGGACTGGCCTTCCCGAGCAAATTGTCTTATATCCCAAGCCAATTCACTCATAGCCTGTGACCATTACTTGCTTGCCCCTGGTAGGAAGGCCTTCCCAAGCCTTTTCTCTCATAGCCCCAGCAAATTACTTGCTTGCCCCTGGTAGGCAGACAGGCCTTCCCAAGCCAATTCTCTAATAGTCCCAGCAAATTACTTGCTTGTCTATGGTTGGTAGACAGGCCTTCCCAAGCCTATTCTGTAATAGCCCCAGCAAATTACTTGCTTGCCCCTGGTAGGTAGACAGGCCTTCCCAAGCCTATTCTGTAATAGTCCCAGCAAATTACTTGCTTGTCCCTGGTAGGTAGACAGGCCTTCCCAAACCAATTCTCTTATATCCCAAACCAAATCTCGAATAGCCCCAGCACATTATTTGCTTGCACCTGGTAGGTAGACAGGCCTTCCCAAGCCAATTCTCTAATAGCTTCTGCACATTACTTGCTTGCCCCTGGTAGGTCGACAGGCCTTCCCGAGCCAATTCTCTTATATCCCATGCCAATTCTCTTGTAGCCCCAGCATATTACTTGCTTGCCCCTGATAGGTAGACAGGCCTTCCCAAGCCTATTCTCTTATAGCCCCAGCAAATTACTTGCTTATACCTGGTAGATCGACTGGCTTTCCCGAGCAAATTTTCTTATATCCCAAGCCAATTCTCTCATAGCCCAATACAATTACTTGCTTGCCCCTGGAAGTTAGACTGGCCTTCCCCAGCCTGTTCTTTCATAGCCCCAGAAAATTACTTGCTTGCCTCTGGTAGGTAGACTGGCCTTCCCAAGCCTATACTTTCATAGCCCCAGCAAATTACTTGCTTGTTCCTGGTATGTAGACTGGCCTTCCCAAGCCTATTCTCTCATAGCCCCAGGAAATTACTTGCTTATACCTGGTAGATGGACTGGCCTTCCCGAGCAAATTGTCTTATATCCCAAGCCAATTCACTCATAGCCTGTGACCATTACTTGCTTGCCCCTGGTAGGAAGGCCTTCCCAAGCCTTTTCTCTCATAGCCCCAGCAAATTACTTGCTTGCCCCTGGTAGGCAGACAGGCCTTCCCAAGCCAATTCTCTAATAGTCCCAGCAAATTACTTGCTTGTCTATGGTTGGTAGACAGGCCTTCCCAAGCCTATTCTGTAATAGCCCCAGCAAATTACTTGCTTGCCCCTGGTAGGTAGACAGGCCTTCCCAAGCCTATTCTGTAATAGTCCCAGCAAATTACTTGCTTGTCCCTGGTAGGTAGACAGGCCTTCCCAAACCAATTCTCTTATATCCCAAACCAAATCTCGAATAGCCCCAGCACATTATTTGCTTGCACCTGGTAGGTAGACAGGCCTTCCCAAGCCAATTCTCTAATAGCTTCTGCACATTACTTGCTTGCCCCTGGTAGGTAGACAGACTTTCCCAAGCCTATTCTGTAATAGTCCCAGCAAATTACTTGCTTGCCCCTGGTAGGTAGATAGGCCTTCCCAAGCCTATTCTCTCATCGCCTCAGCCCATGACTTATTTCTCCCTGGTAGGTAGACAGGCCTTCCCAAGCATTTTCTGTAATAGTCCCAGCAAATTACTTGCTTGTCCCTGGTAGGTAGACAGGCCTTCCCAAGCCTATTTTCTCATCGCCTCAGCCCATGACTTATTTCTCCCTGGTAGGTAGACAGGCCTTCCCAAGCCTATTCTGTAATAGCCGCTGCAAATTACTTGCTTGCCCCTGGTAGGTAGACAGGCTTTCCCACGCCTATTCTGTAATAGCCGCTGCAAATTACTTGCTTGCCCCTTGTAGGTAGACACGCCTTCCCAAGCCTATTCTCTCATAGTCCCAGCAAATTACTTGCTTAAACCTGGTAGGTCGACAGACCTTTCCGAAACAATTCTCTTATATTCCAAGCCAATTCTCTAAAAGCCCCAGTATATTACTTGCTTGCCCCTGGTAGGTCGACAGGCCTTCCCGAGCCAATTCTCTTATATCCCATGCCAATTCTCTTGTAGCCCCAGCATATTACTTGCTTGCCCCTGATAGGTAGACAGGCCTTCCCAAGCCTATTCTCTTATAGCCCCAGCAAATTACTTGCTTATACCTGGTAGATCGACTGGCTTTCCCGAGCAAATTTTCTTATATCCCAAGCCAATTCTCTCATAGCCCAATACAATTACTTGCTTGCCCCTGGAAGTTAGACTGGCCTTCCCCAGCCTATTCTTTCATAGCCCCAGAAAATTACTTGCTTGCCTCTGGTAGGTAGACTGGCCTTCCCAAGCCTATACTTTCATAGCCCCAGCAAATTACTTGCTTGTTCCTGGTATGTAGACTGGCCTTCCCAAGCCTATTTTCTCATAGCCTTAGGAAATTACTTGCTTATACCTGGTAGATGGACTGGCCTTCCCGAGCAAATTGTCTTATATCCCAAGCCAATTCACTCATAGCCTGTGACCATTACTTGCTTGCCCCTGGTAGGAAGGCCTTCCCAAGCCTTTTCTCTCATAGCCCCAGCAAATTACTTGCTTGCCCCTGGTAGGCAGACAGGCCTTCCCAAGCCAATTCTCTAATAGTCCCAGCAAATTACTTGCTTGTCTATGGTTGGTAGACAGGCCTTCCCAAGCCAATTCTCTAATAGCCCCTGCACATTACTTGCTTGCCCCTGGTAGGTAGACAGGCTTTCCCACGCCTATTCTGTAATAGCCGCTGCAAATTACTTGCTTGCCCCTGGTAGGTAGACACGCCTTCCCAAGCCTATTCTCTCATCGCCTCAGCCCATGACTTATTTCTCCCTGGTAGGTAGACAGGCCTTCCCAAGCCTATTCTGTAATAGCCGCTGCAAATTACTTGCTTGCCCCTGGTAGGTAGACAGGTCTTCCCAATCCTATTCTGTAATAGCCCCAGCAAATTCCTTGCTTGCCCCTGGTAGGCAGACAGGCCTTCCCAAGCCAATTCTCTAATAGTCCCAGCAAATTACTTGCTTGTCTATGGTTGGTAGACAGGCCTTCCCAAGCCTATTCTGTTATAGCCCCTGCAAATTACTTGCTTGCTCTTGGTAGGTAGACAGGCTTTCCCAAGCCTATTCTGTTATAGCCCCTGCAAATTACTTGCTTGCCCTTGGTAGGTAGACAGGCTTTCCCAAGCCTATTCTGTAATAGCCGCTGCAAATTACTTGCTTGCCCCTGGTAGGTAGACACGCCTTCCCAAGCCTATTCTCTCATCGCCTCAGCCCATGACTTATTTCTCCCTGGTAGGTAGACAGGCCTTCCCAAGCCTATTCTGTAATAGCCGCTGCAAATTACTTGCTTGCCCCTGGTAGGTAGACAGGTCTTCCCAATCCTATTCTGTAATAGCCCCAGCAAATTCCTTGCTTGCCCCTGGTAGGTAGACAGGCCTTCCCAAGCCAATTCTCTAATAGCCCTTGCACATTACTTGCTTGCACCTGGTAGGTAGACAAGCCTTCCCAAGCCTATTCTGTAATAGTCCCAGCAAATTACTTGCTTGCCCCTGGTAGGTAGACTGCCCTTCCCAAGCCTATTTTCTCATCGCCTCAGCCCATGACTTATTTCTCCCTGGTAGGTAGACAGGCCTTCCCAAGCCTATTCTGTAATAGCCGCTGCAAATTACTTGCTTGCCCCTGGTAGGTAGACAGGCCTTCCCAAGCCAATTCTCTAATAGCCCCTGCACATTACTTGCTTGCCCCTGGTAGGTAGACAGGCTTTCCCAAGCCTATTCTGTAATAGCCGCTGCAAATTACTTGCTTGCCCCTGGTAGGTAGACACGCCTTCCCAAGCCTATTCTCTCATCGCCTCAGCCCATGACTTATTTCTCCCTGGTAGGTAGACAGGCCTTCCCAAGCCTATTCTGTAATAGCCGCTGCAAATTACTTGCTTGCCCCTGGTAGGTAGACAGGTCTTCCCAAGCCTATTCTGTAATAGCCCCAGCAAATTCCTTGCTTGCCCCTGGTAGGTAGACAGGCCTTCCCAAGCCAATTCTCTAATAGCCCATGCACATTACTTGCTTGCACCTGGTAGGTAGACAAGCCTCCCCAAGCCTATTCTGTAATAGTCCCAGCAAATTACTTGCTTGCCCCTGGTAGGTAGACTGCCCTTCCCAAGCCTATTCTCTCATTGCCTCAGCCCATGACTTACTTCTCCCTGGTAGGTCGACTGGCCTTCCCGAGCCAATTATTTTATATCCCAAGCCAATTCTCTAATAGCCCCGGCAAATTACTTGCTTGCCCCTGGTAGGTAGACTGGCCTTCCCAAGCCTATTCTCTCATAGTCCCAGCAAATTACTTGCTTAAACCTGGTAGGTCGACAGACCTTTCCGAAAACATTCTCTTATATTCCAAGCCAATTCTCTAAAAGCGCCAGTATATTACTTGCTTCCCCCTGGTAGGTCGACAGGCCTTCCCGAGCCAATTCTCTTATATCCCATGCCAATTCTCTTGTAGCCCCAGCATATTACTTGCTTGCCCCTGATAGGTAGACAGGCCTTCCCAAGCCTATTCTCTTATAGCCCCAGCAAATTACTTGCTTATACCTGGTAGATCGACTGGCTTTCCCGAGCAAATTTTCTTATATCCCAAGCCAATTCTCTCATAGCCCAATACAATTATTTGCTTGCCCCTGGAAGTTAGACTGGCCTTCCCCAGCCTATTCTTTCATAGCCCCAGCAAATTACTTGGTTGTTCCTGGTATGTAGACTGGCCTTCCCAAGCCTATTCTCTCATAGCCCCGGGAAATTACTTGCTTGTTCCTGGTATGTAGACTGGCCTTCCCAAGCCTATTCTCTCATAGCCCCAGGAAATTACTTGCTTATACCTGGTAGATGGACTGGCCTTCCCGAGCAAATTGTCTTATATCCCAAGCCAATTCACTCATAGCCTGTGACCATTACTTGCTTGCCCCTGGTAGGAAGGCCTTCCCAAGCCTTTTCTCTCATAGCCCCAGCAAATTACTTGCTTGCCCCTGGTAGGCAGACAGGCCTTCCCAAGCCAATTCTCTAATAGTCCCAGCAAATTACTTGCTTGTCTATGGTTGGTAGACAGGCCTTCCCAAGCCTATTCTGTAATAGCCCCAGCAAATTACTTGCTTGCCCCTGGTAGGTAGACAGAACTTCCCAAGCCAATTCTCGAATAGCCCCAGCACATTACTTGCTTGCCCCTGGTAGGTAGACAGGCCTTCCCAAGCCTTTTCTCTCATAGCCCCAGCAAATTACTTGCTTGCCACTGGTCAGCAGACAGGCCTTCCCAAGCCTGTTCTGTAATAGACCCAGCAAATTTCTTGCTTTCCCCTGGTAGGTAGACTGCCCTTCCCAAGCCTATTCTCTCATTGCCTCAGCCCATGACTTACTTCTCACTGGTAGGTCGACTGGCCTTCCCGAACCAATTCTCTTATATCCCAAGCCAATTCTTTAATAGCCCCTGCACATTACTTGCTTGCCCCTGGTAGGTAGACAGGCCTTCTCAAGCCTATTCTGTAATCGTCCCAGCAAATTACTTGCTTACCCCTGGTAGGTAGATAGGCCTTCCCAAGCCTATTCTCTCATCGCCTCAGCCCATGACTTATTCCTCCCTGGTAGCTAGACAGGCCTTCCCAAACCTATTCTGTAATAGCCCCAGCAAATTACTTGCTTGCCCCTGGTAGGCAGACAGGCCTTCCCAAGCCTATTCTGTAATAGCCCCTGCAAATTACTTGCTTGCCCCTGGTCGGTAGACAGGCCTTCCCAAGCCTATTCTGTAATAGCCCCTGCAAATTACTTGCTTGCCCCTGGTCGGTAGACAGGCCTTCCCAAGCCTATTCTGTAATAGCCCCAGCAAATTACTTGCATGCCCCTAGTAGGTACACTGCCCTTCCCAAGCCTATTCTCTCATTGCATCAGCCCATGACTTACTTCTCCCTGGTAGGTCCACTGGCCTTCCCGAGCCAATTCTCTAATATCCCAAGCCAATTCTCTAATAGCCCCTACACATTACTTGTTTGCCCCTGGTAGGTAGACAGGCTTTCCCAAGTCTATTCTGTAATAGTCCCAGCAAATTAATTGCTTGTCCCTGGTAGGTAGACAGGCCTTCTCAAGCCTATTCTCTCATCGCCTCAGCCCATGACTTATTTCTCCCTGGTAGGTAGACAGGCCTTCCCAAGCCTTTTCTCTCAGAGCCCCAGCAAATTACTTGCTTGCCCCTGATCGGCAGACAGGCCTTCCCAAGCCTATTCTGTAATAGCCCCAGCAAATTACTTGCTTGCCCCTGGTAGGTAGACAGGCCTTCCCAAGCCTATTCTGTAATAGTCCCAGCAAATTACTTGCTTGTCCCTGGTAGGTAGACAGGCCTTCCCAAACCAATTCTCTTATATCCCAAACCAAATCTCGAATAGCCCCAGCACATTATTTGCTTGCACCTGGTAGGTAGACAGGCCTTCCCAAGCCAATTCTCTAATAGCTTCTGCACATTACTTGCTTGCCCCTGGTAGGTAGACAGACTTTCCCAAGCCTATTCTGTAATAGTCCCAGCAAATTACTTGCTTGCCCCTGGTAGGTAGATAGGCCTTCCCAAGCCTATTCTCTCATCGCCTCAGCCCATGACTTATTTCTCCCTGGTAGGTAGACAGGCCTTCCCAAGCCTATTCTGTAATAGTCCCAGCAAATTACTTGCTTGTCCCTGGTAGGTAGACAGGCCTTCCCAAGCCTATTTTCTCATCGCCTCAGCCCATGACTTATTTCTCCCTGGTAGGTAGACAGGCCTTCCCAAGCCTATTCTGTAATAGCCGCTGCAAATTACTTGCTTGCCCCTGGTAGGTAGACAGGCCTTCCCAAGCCAATTCTCTAATAGCCCCTGCAAATTACTTAATTGCTCTTGGTAGGTAGACAGGCTTTCCCAAGCCTATTCTGTTATAGCCCCTGCAAATTACTTGCTTGCTCTTGTTAGGTAGACAGGCTTTCCCAAGCCTATTCTGTTATAGCCCCTGCAAATTACTTGCTTGCCCTTGGTAGGTAGACAGGCTTTCCCAAGCCTATTCTGTAATAGCCGCTGCAAATTACTTGCTTGCCCCTGGTAGGTAGACACGCCTTCCCAAGCCTATTCTCTCATCGCCTCAGCCCATGACTTATTTCTCCCTGGTAGGTAGACAGGCCTTCCCAAGCCTATTCTGTAATAGCCGCTGCAAATTACTTGCTTGCCCCTGGTAGGTAGACAGGTCTTCCCAAGCCTATTCTGTAATAGCCCCAGCAAATTCCTTGCTTGCCCCTGGTAGGTAGACAGGCCTTCCCAAGCCAATTCTCTAATAGCCCATGCACATTACTTGCTTGCACCTGGTAGGTAGACAAGCCTTCCCAAGCCTATTCTGTAATAGTCCCATCAAATTACTTGCTTGCCCCTGGTAGGTAGACTGCCCTTCCCAAGCCTATTCTCTCATTGCCTCAGCCCATGACTTACTTCTCCCTGGTAGGTCGACTGGCCTTCCCGAGCCAATTATTTTATATCCCAAGCCAATTCTCTAATAGCCCCGGCAAATTACTTGCTTGCCCCTGGTAGGTAGACTGGCCTTCCCAAGCCTATTCTCTCATAGTCCCAGCAAATTACTTGCTTAAACCTGGTAGGTCGACAGACCTTTCCGAAACAATTCTCTTATATTCCAAGCCAATTCTCTAAAAGCCCCAGTATATTACTTGCTTCCCCCTGGTAGGTCGACAGGCCTTCCCGAGCCAATTCTCTTATATCCCATGCCAATTCTCTTGTAGCCCCAGCATATTACTTGCTTGCCCCTGATAGGTAGACAGGCCTTCCCAAGCCTATTCTGTAATAGCCCCTGCAAATTACTTGCTTGCTCTTGGTAAGTAGACAGGCTTTCCCAAGCCTATTCTGTTATAGCCCCTGCAAATTACTTGCTTGCCCTTGGTAGGTAGACAGGCTTTCCCAAGCCTATTCTGTAATAGCCCCTGCAAATTCCTTGCTTGCCCCTGGTAGGTAGACAGGCCTTCCCAAGCCTATTCTGTAATAGCCCCAGCAAATTACTTGCTTATACCTGGTAGATCGACTGGCTTTCCCGAGCAAATTTTCTTATATCCCAAGCCAATTCTCTCATAGCCCAATACAATTACTTGCTTGCCCCTGGAAGTTAGACTGGCCTTCCCCAGCCTGTTCTTTCATAGCCCCAGAAAATTACTTGCTTGCCTCTGGTAGGTAGACTGGCCTTCCCAAGCCTATACTTTCATAGCCCCAGCAAATTACTTGCTTGTTCCTGGTATGTAGACTGGCCTTCCCAAGCCTATTCTCTCATAGCCCCAGGAAATTACTTGCTTATACCTGGTAGATGGACTGGCCTTCCCGAGCAAATTGTCTTATATCCCAAGCCAATTCACTCATAGCCTGTGACCATTACTTGCTTGCCCCTGGTAGGAAGGCCTTCCCAAGCCTTTTCTCTCATAGCCCCAGCAAATTACTTGCTTGCCCCTGGTAGGCAGACAGGCCTTCCCAAGCCAATTCTCTAATAGTCCCAGCAAATTACTTGCTTGTCTATGGTTGGTAGACAGGCCTTCCCAAGCCTATTCTGTAATAGCCCCAGCAAATTACTTGCTTGCCCCTGGTAGGTAGACAGGCCTTCCCAAGCCTATTCTGTAATAGTCCCAGCAAATTACTTGCTTGTCCCTGGTAGGTAGACAGGCCTTCCCAAACCAATTCTCTTATATCCCAAACCAAATCTCGAATAGCCCCAGCACATTATTTGCTTGCACCTGGTAGGTAGACAGGCCTTCCCAAGCCAATTCTCTAATAGCTTCTGCACATTACTTGCTTGCCCCTGGTAGGTCGACAGGCCTTCCCGAGCCAATTCTCTTATATCCCATGCCAATTCTCTTGTAGCCCCAGCATATTACTTGCTTGCCCCTGATAGGTAGACAGGCCTTCCCAAGCCTATTCTCTTATAGCCCCAGCAAATTACTTGCTTATACCTGGTAGATCGACTGGCTTTCCCGAGCAAATTTTCTTATATCCCAAGCCAATTCTCTCATAGCCCAATACAATTACTTGCTTGCCCCTGGAAGTTAGACTGGCCTTCCCCAGCCTGTTCTTTCATAGCCCCAGAAAATTACTTGCTTGCCTCTGGTAGGTAGACTGGCCTTCCCAAGCCTATACTTTCATAGCCCCAGCAAATTACTTGCTTGTTCCTGGTATGTAGACTGGCCTTCCCAAGCCTATTCTCTCATAGCCCCAGGAAATTACTTGCTTATACCTGGTAGATGGACTGGCCTTCCCGAGCAAATTGTCTTATATCCCAAGCCAATTCACTCATAGCCTGTGACCATTACTTGCTTGCCCCTGGTAGGAAGGCCTTCCCAAGCCTTTTCTCTCATAGCCCCAGCAAATTACTTGCTTGCCCCTGGTAGGCAGACAGGCCTTCCCAAGCCAATTCTCTAATAGTCCCAGCAAATTACTTGCTTGTCTATGGTTGGTAGACAGGCCTTCCCAAGCCTATTCTGTAATAGCCCCAGCAAATTACTTGCTTGCCCCTGGTAGGTAGACAGGCCTTCCCAAGCCTATTCTGTAATAGTCCCAGCAAATTACTTGCTTGTCCCTGGTAGGTAGACAGGCCTTCCCAAACCAATTCTCTTATATCCCAAACCAAATCTCGAATAGCCCCAGCACATTATTTGCTTGCACCTGGTAGGTAGACAGGCCTTCCCAAGCCAATTCTCTAATAGCTTCTGCACATTACTTGCTTGCCCCTGGTAGGTAGACAGACTTTCCCAAGCCTATTCTGTAATAGTCCCAGCAAATTACTTGCTTGCCCCTGGTAGGTAGATAGGCCTTCCCAAGCCTATTCTCTCATCGCCTCAGCCCATGACTTATTTCTCCCTGGTAGGTAGACAGGCCTTCCCAAGCATTTTCTGTAATAGTCCCAGCAAATTACTTGCTTGTCCCTGGTAGGTAGACAGGCCTTCCCAAGCCTATTTTCTCATCGCCTCAGCCCATGACTTATTTCTCCCTGGTAGGTAGACAGGCCTTCCCAAGCCTATTCTGTAATAGCCGCTGCAAATTACTTGCTTGCCCCTGGTAGGTAGACAGGCTTTCCCACGCCTATTCTGTAATAGCCGCTGCAAATTACTTGCTTGCCCCTTGTAGGTAGACACGCCTTCCCAAGCCTATTCTCTCATAGTCCCAGCAAATTACTTGCTTAAACCTGGTAGGTCGACAGACCTTTCCGAAACAATTCTCTTATATTCCAAGCCAATTCTCTAAAAGCCCCAGTATATTACTTGCTTGCCCCTGGTAGGTCGACAGGCCTTCCCGAGCCAATTCTCTTATATCCCATGCCAATTCTCTTGTAGCCCCAGCATATTACTTGCTTGCCCCTGATAGGTAGACAGGCCTTCCCAAGCCTATTCTCTTATAGCCCCAGCAAATTACTTGCTTATACCTGGTAGATCGACTGGCTTTCCCGAGCAAATTTTCTTATATCCCAAGCCAATTCTCTCATAGCCCAATACAATTACTTGCTTGCCCCTGGAAGTTAGACTGGCCTTCCCCAGCCTATTCTTTCATAGCCCCAGAAAATTACTTGCTTGCCTCTGGTAGGTAGACTGGCCTTCCCAAGCCTATACTTTCATAGCCCCAGCAAATTACTTGCTTGTTCCTGGTATGTAGACTGGCCTTCCCAAGCCTATTTTCTCATAGCCTTAGGAAATTACTTGCTTATACCTGGTAGATGGACTGGCCTTCCCGAGCAAATTGTCTTATATCCCAAGCCAATTCACTCATAGCCTGTGACCATTACTTGCTTGCCCCTGGTAGGAAGGCCTTCCCAAGCCTTTTCTCTCATAGCCCCAGCAAATTACTTGCTTGCCCCTGGTAGGCAGACAGGCCTTCCCAAGCCAATTCTCTAATAGTCCCAGCAAATTACTTGCTTGTCTATGGTTGGTAGACAGGCCTTCCCAAGCCAATTCTCTAATAGCCCCTGCACATTACTTGCTTGCCCCTGGTAGGTAGACAGGCTTTCCCACGCCTATTCTGTAATAGCCGCTGCAAATTACTTGCTTGCCCCTGGTAGGTAGACACGCCTTCCCAAGCCTATTCTCTCATCGCCTCAGCCCATGACTTATTTCTCCCTGGTAGGTAGACAGGCCTTCCCAAGCCTATTCTGTAATAGCCGCTGCAAATTACTTGCTTGCCCCTGGTAGGTAGACAGGTCTTCCCAATCCTATTCTGTAATAGCCCCAGCAAATTCCTTGCTTGCCCCTGGTAGGCAGACAGGCCTTCCCAAGCCAATTCTCTAATAGTCCCAGCAAATTACTTGCTTGTCTATGGTTGGTAGACAGGCCTTCCCAAGCCTATTCTGTTATAGCCCCTGCAAATTACTTGCTTGCTCTTGGTAGGTAGACAGGCTTTCCCAAGCCTATTCTGTTATAGCCCCTGCAAATTACTTGCTTGCCCTTGGTAGGTAGACAGGCTTTCCCAAGCCTATTCTGTAATAGCCGCTGCAAATTACTTGCTTGCCCCTGGTAGGTAGACACGCCTTCCCAAGCCTATTCTCTCATCGCCTCAGCCCATGACTTATTTCTCCCTGGTAGGTAGACAGGCCTTCCCAAGCCTATTCTGTAATAGCCGCTGCAAATTACTTGCTTGCCCCTGGTAGGTAGACAGGTCTTCCCAATCCTATTCTGTAATAGCCCCAGCAAATTCCTTGCTTGCCCCTGGTAGGTAGACAGGCCTTCCCAAGCCAATTCTCTAATAGCCCTTGCACATTACTTGCTTGCACCTGGTAGGTAGACAAGCCTTCCCAAGCCTATTCTGTAATAGTCCCAGCAAATTACTTGCTTGCCCCTGGTAGGTAGACTGCCCTTCCCAAGCCTATTTTCTCATCGCCTCAGCCCATGACTTATTTCTCCCTGGTAGGTAGACAGGCCTTCCCAAGCCTATTCTGTAATAGCCGCTGCAAATTACTTGCTTGCCCCTGGTAGGTAGACAGGCCTTCCCAAGCCAATTCTCTAATAGCCCCTGCACATTACTTGCTTGCCCCTGGTAGGTAGACAGGCTTTCCCAAGCCTATTCTGTAATAGCCGCTGCAAATTACTTGCTTGCCCCTGGTAGGTAGACACGCCTTCCCAAGCCTATTCTCTCATCGCCTCAGCCCATGACTTATTTCTCCCTGGTAGGTAGACAGGCCTTCCCAAGCCTATTCTGTAATAGCCGCTGCAAATTACTTGCTTGCCCCTGGTAGGTAGACAGGTCTTCCCAAGCCTATTCTGTAATAGCCCCAGCAAATTCCTTGCTTGCCCCTGGTAGGTAGACAGGCCTTCCCAAGCCAATTCTCTAATAGCCCATGCACATTACTTGCTTGCACCTGGTAGGTAGACAAGCCTCCCCAAGCCTATTCTGTAATAGTCCCAGCAAATTACTTGCTTGCCCCTGGTAGGTAGACTGCCCTTCCCAAGCCTATTCTCTCATTGCCTCAGCCCATGACTTACTTCTCCCTGGTAGGTCGACTGGCCTTCCCGAGCCAATTATTTTATATCCCAAGCCAATTCTCTAATAGCCCCGGCAAATTACTTGCTTGCCCCTGGTAGGTAGACTGGCCTTCCCAAGCCTATTCTCTCATAGTCCCAGCAAATTACTTGCTTAAACCTGGTAGGTCGACAGACCTTTCCGAAAACATTCTCTTATATTCCAAGCCAATTCTCTAAAAGCGCCAGTATATTACTTGCTTCCCCCTGGTAGGTCGACAGGCCTTCCCGAGCCAATTCTCTTATATCCCATGCCAATTCTCTTGTAGCCCCAGCATATTACTTGCTTGCCCCTGATAGGTAGACAGGCCTTCCCAAGCCTATTCTCTTATAGCCCCAGCAAATTACTTGCTTATACCTGGTAGATCGACTGGCTTTCCCGAGCAAATTTTCTTATATCCCAAGCCAATTCTCTCATAGCCCAATACAATTATTTGCTTGCCCCTGGAAGTTAGACTGGCCTTCCCCAGCCTATTCTTTCATAGCCCCAGCAAATTACTTGGTTGTTCCTGGTATGTAGACTGGCCTTCCCAAGCCTATTCTCTCATAGCCCCGGGAAATTACTTGCTTGTTCCTGGTATGTAGACTGGCCTTCCCAAGCCTATTCTCTCATAGCCCCAGGAAATTACTTGCTTATACCTGGTAGATGGACTGGCCTTCCCGAGCAAATTGTCTTATATCCCAAGCCAATTCACTCATAGCCTGTGACCATTACTTGCTTGCCCCTGGTAGGAAGGCCTTCCCAAGCCTTTTCTCTCATAGCCCCAGCAAATTACTTGCTTGCCCCTGGTAGGCAGACAGGCCTTCCCAAGCCAATTCTCTAATAGTCCCAGCAAATTACTTGCTTGTCTATGGTTGGTAGACAGGCCTTCCCAAGCCTATTCTGTAATAGCCCCAGCAAATTACTTGCTTGCCCCTGGTAGGTAGACAGAACTTCCCAAGCCAATTCTCGAATAGCCCCAGCACATTACTTGCTTGCCCCTGGTAGGTAGACAGGCCTTCCCAAGCCTTTTCTCTCATAGCCCCAGCAAATTACTTGCTTGCCACTGGTCAGCAGACAGGCCTTCCCAAGCCTGTTCTGTAATAGACCCAGCAAATTTCTTGCTTTCCCCTGGTAGGTAGACTGCCCTTCCCAAGCCTATTCTCTCATTGCCTCAGCCCATGACTTACTTCTCACTGGTAGGTCGACTGGCCTTCCCGAACCAATTCTCTTATATCCCAAGCCAATTCTTTAATAGCCCCTGCACATTACTTGCTTGCCCCTGGTAGGTAGACAGGCCTTCTCAAGCCTATTCTGTAATCGTCCCAGCAAATTACTTGCTTACCCCTGGTAGGTAGATAGGCCTTCCCAAGCCTATTCTCTCATCGCCTCAGCCCATGACTTATTCCTCCCTGGTAGCTAGACAGGCCTTCCCAAACCTATTCTGTAATAGCCCCAGCAAATTACTTGCTTGCCCCTGGTAGGCAGACAGGCCTTCCCAAGCCTATTCTGTAATAGCCCCTGCAAATTACTTGCTTGCCCCTGGTCGGTAGACAGGCCTTCCCAAGCCTATTCTGTAATAGCCCCTGCAAATTACTTGCTTGCCCCTGGTCGGTAGACAGGCCTTCCCAAGCCTATTCTGTAATAGCCCCAGCAAATTACTTGCATGCCCCTAGTAGGTACACTGCCCTTCCCAAGCCTATTCTCTCATTGCATCAGCCCATGACTTACTTCTCCCTGGTAGGTCCACTGGCCTTCCCGAGCCAATTCTCTAATATCCCAAGCCAATTCTCTAATAGCCCCTACACATTACTTGTTTGCCCCTGGTAGGTAGACAGGCTTTCCCAAGTCTATTCTGTAATAGTCCCAGCAAATTAATTGCTTGTCCCTGGTAGGTAGACAGGCCTTCTCAAGCCTATTCTCTCATCGCCTCAGCCCATGACTTATTTCTCCCTGGTAGGTAGACAGGCCTTCCCAAGCCTTTTCTCTCAGAGCCCCAGCAAATTACTTGCTTGCCCCTGATCGGCAGACAGGCCTTCCCAAGCCTATTCTGTAATAGCCCCAGCAAATTACTTGCTTGCCCCTGGTAGGTAGACAGGCCTTCCCAAGCCTATTCTGTAATAGTCCCAGCAAATTACTTGCTTGTCCCTGGTAGGTAGACAGGCCTTCCCAAACCAATTCTCTTATATCCCAAACCAAATCTCGAATAGCCCCAGCACATTATTTGCTTGCACCTGGTAGGTAGACAGGCCTTCCCAAGCCAATTCTCTAATAGCTTCTGCACATTACTTGCTTGCCCCTGGTAGGTAGACAGACTTTCCCAAGCCTATTCTGTAATAGTCCCAGCAAATTACTTGCTTGCCCCTGGTAGGTAGATAGGCCTTCCCAAGCCTATTCTCTCATCGCCTCAGCCCATGACTTATTTCTCCCTGGTAGGTAGACAGGCCTTCCCAAGCCTATTCTGTAATAGTCCCAGCAAATTACTTGCTTGTCCCTGGTAGGTAGACAGGCCTTCCCAAGCCTATTTTCTCATCGCCTCAGCCCATGACTTATTTCTCCCTGGTAGGTAGACAGGCCTTCCCAAGCCTATTCTGTAATAGCCGCTGCAAATTACTTGCTTGCCCCTGGTAGGTAGACAGGCCTTCCCAAGCCAATTCTCTAATAGCCCCTGCAAATTACTTAATTGCTCTTGGTAGGTAGACAGGCTTTCCCAAGCCTATTCTGTTATAGCCCCTGCAAATTACTTGCTTGCTCTTGTTAGGTAGACAGGCTTTCCCAAGCCTATTCTGTTATAGCCCCTGCAAATTACTTGCTTGCCCTTGGTAGGTAGACAGGCTTTCCCAAGCCTATTCTGTAATAGCCGCTGCAAATTACTTGCTTGCCCCTGGTAGGTAGACACGCCTTCCCAAGCCTATTCTCTCATCGCCTCAGCCCATGACTTATTTCTCCCTGGTAGGTAGACAGGCCTTCCCAAGCCTATTCTGTAATAGCCGCTGCAAATTACTTGCTTGCCCCTGGTAGGTAGACAGGTCTTCCCAAGCCTATTCTGTAATAGCCCCAGCAAATTCCTTGCTTGCCCCTGGTAGGTAGACAGGCCTTCCCAAGCCAATTCTCTAATAGCCCATGCACATTACTTGCTTGCACCTGGTAGGTAGACAAGCCTTCCCAAGCCTATTCTGTAATAGTCCCATCAAATTACTTGCTTGCCCCTGGTAGGTAGACTGCCCTTCCCAAGCCTATTCTCTCATTGCCTCAGCCCATGACTTACTTCTCCCTGGTAGGTCGACTGGCCTTCCCGAGCCAATTATTTTATATCCCAAGCCAATTCTCTAATAGCCCCGGCAAATTACTTGCTTGCCCCTGGTAGGTAGACTGGCCTTCCCAAGCCTATTCTCTCATAGTCCCAGCAAATTACTTGCTTAAACCTGGTAGGTCGACAGACCTTTCCGAAACAATTCTCTTATATTCCAAGCCAATTCTCTAAAAGCCCCAGTATATTACTTGCTTCCCCCTGGTAGGTCGACAGGCCTTCCCGAGCCAATTCTCTTATATCCCATGCCAATTCTCTTGTAGCCCCAGCATATTACTTGCTTGCCCCTGATAGGTAGACAGGCCTTCCCAAGCCTATTCTGTAATAGCCCCTGCAAATTACTTGCTTGCTCTTGGTAAGTAGACAGGCTTTCCCAAGCCTATTCTGTTATAGCCCCTGCAAATTACTTGCTTGCCCTTGGTAGGTAGACAGGCTTTCCCAAGCCTATTCTGTAATAGCCCCAGCACATTACTTGCTTGCCCCTGGTAGGTAGACAGGCTTTCCCAAGCCTATTCTGTAATAGTCCCAACAAATTACTTGCTTGTCCCTGGTAGGTAGACAGGCCTTCCCAAGCCTATTCTATAATAGCCCCTGTAAATTACTTGCTTGCCCCTGGTAGGAAGACAGGCCTTCCCAAGCCTACACTGTAAATGCTAACATTCAAATTAATTAAATGTGATAAGTGAACAAACTCAATTTTCATCAACCTGTTGTGAACACTTCTTTTAAATAAGTAAGTAGTAATTTGGGGTTGGAGAACTTGCTTAACCTGATATATCCGAGTTAAGTCATATTAGAAAAAATAATTTATTGTACCCAGTGTCCTTTGGGCATTCTATCAGACATGCGCAGATCTGCCCTGCCCACTTTCGCGCTCTTTCCAACACCTTTCTCAGTTATTTTCACCATTGTGGGTTTACTTGTCCTCAGCACACTGATTTGGTAAGTAAATATTTTACTCTTTTGTAAACCGTCGATTTGTCTTGGAGTAGCGTAGTAGCCTGTGTGCTGCCAGGGAGGAGAAGTGTCAATTACATCAAATATCACCGCTAGCAAGCATGCTATATGACCGTGACAGTAACCTCATCATTTTCAGAAACAAATGTAGACTACATTTTATGGTAGACTACCATTTTATGCCGGCGTTTTGAATTCTTGGCAATTAAGTTGACAGACGGGGCTCGTTAACGTTTTTAGGCGATGGGAGAGGTTTTCAAAACAGTTACCGAGTGGTTTTAAGTTAGCTAGACCGAGGGGGGGTTCGCTTCCTGTGTTACCGAGCGGTTTTAAGTTAGCTAGACCGAGGGGAGGTTCGCTTCCTGTTTTAAAAATAAAAACACTAATTCTATCGTTAGCGGGTGTTTTATTTTGTGAAACTAACAGGAAGTGCCTTAGTCACTACGGCTAGCTTGAGTAGCGCCGAATTTGCACGTTGTGGAGCTAAACGGCTACTTTCTCACGTAAAAATGTTAGAAATGTCGATAAAGTGATTTATTTACAGAGTTAGTGCTAGAATTAAGACAGCTTCAGCCTGTATATTTCGGCTCAGGTAAGCGCTAAATGCACAGTCAGACTTTATGTGCGCCAACGTAATCGGTTCTTGCGTTGGAGCAGGGGTCCCCAAACTACGGCCCGCGGGCCGGATACGGCCCGCCTCCACATTTGGTCCGGCCCCCTGAACCCCCCCCCCCCCAATAGTGTTATTATTTCCTGGCTTTTTTCTGTGAAGAACCCAGACAGGGTTATTTGTTTATTATCTGTTTAATTAATTGTGTTATTATTATTCATTATTATATGATATTATATTATGTTATTATTATTTTTATTTTATTTTGTTCCGTGAAGAATCCAGAAAGGGTTATTTAATTGTGGCTTTCTGAAAAACAATACATTTTTACATTTAGGCACTGCTGCAATCGTCACACTTTTTCTGTTACAAACTGACCCGGCCCCTCATCAGAGAAGGGAAAAGTCATGTGGCCTTCACAGAAAAAGGTTTGGGGACCCCTGCTTTAGAGTGTTTGTCATCTGCCCTTCCATTTGCTTTTCTTCATGTGCAGTGCTCCCCCTCCATGTTTGATCAAACTGCACTGATAATTTGAAATTTGTTTTAAAATGCATTAATCGCAAAAATCTGAGGACTAGATCACATTTCTCCCTGTTATTTCACCACTTTAACATTGGTCTAACCTAATATAGGAATATAGATAGAAAGAGTGCAGAGATCACACTCGATGCTATAACAACCTGGTGTGTTGAAGGTTGTTCATATATGTGCCTATATTTTGAAATATTTGTCTTAATTTTGTGTTCTTTTTCACCATCCCCCAATCAGGCTGAAGCAAATGGTCAAAAGTCCACACATACCTCAGTCTCAGCAATTACAGGTATGTTTCATACACTGATCAATGAATCATTTAATATTTGTATTTGTTTCATGGGTTGGGATAACAAACATGCATTAATGTTTTTACAGATGGATTAAGAAATTAATTGTACATCTCAATTTGAATTTTCAAAAATAATCAATTACGTTAATTTAAAAACTCATTATTACACATTTGAGTTTGTGCATATTAAAATAATTCATTGCAGATTTTAATTTGTGACTGTTAAGAAAAAATGTAACTTTTTTTTTTCTAACAAGTTCTCAATGCTGAAATTATCGTGTCTTTTCAGGTCAACCAGAGCAGTATTCTCTAATGCAGTGGACTCGCAAGTACTGCACATTTTCTGCTGAAAAGAGGCTACTTGCTTAAGCATTACGGCTTAAAACATGGATACCACACTCGGACATCCCTACTCCCATGTCTTCATAAGGACTGCCTCTGCACATTTAAATCTTTTAATGCACTCAAAGTACACCTGTCGACATGGCACTCTCAAAAAGATGCAGGCAAAAGTGGAGAAACTGCATTTGACCGTCAGTTGTGCAACTTTGTGGAGCCTTGCTCAGAAGCAGACTTCTTCACCCATTTGCAAAGACATCTTAAGCTGAGGCAAATGGTTACTTGCCCATATCAAGACTAACTTTCAGAGTAGTGTTTATTCTACTTTCACTGCACACAAAAGCAAAGAAATGTGAAATGTGTTTGAGCCATAGTATAGGTAGGACATTTGTGTCTAAATCATTCAATCCCAATAAAAGTTGCTTTAATAAAAAAAAAAAAACAAATTTTTAATGAAAGAAAAAGAACCTTTTGCAAAAATATATTTTTTGAAAAAAAAAAATATATATATATAAATATATATATATATATATATATATATATATAAATTTTTTTTTTTTTTAAATGGAAAAAGTTTTGAAGGCACTTTTTTTCGATTGAATCATTTTGACACAAAGATACGACTTCAACGCTACTTCCGACATGTTTGAGTGGCAGGTGACTACACCAATGCAATAAAAGAATGACTAGTGGCCACCAGGGCTCCATCGAGCCATCGGACTCTGCTCGAGTCCAAGCCGGAAATAGGGCACAGGTACGGGGGGGGTGACATCGGCATCTCACCGGAGTGCCCGCGATGGTATGGTGCGCTGCTGCTTAATGTGATTCAAGAGGGGAACTTCACCTGCTGCCCTGACGTGACGATTGGCAATCGGGGGCCAACCGCAGTGTCGCGACGCGCCGGTATGGGAGTGGCCCGACACTAGCCTGCCCAGTAAGCGAGTCCGCGCCGGGAGCCCCGTCGGGAGCCCCGTCGCTTCAGCTTTGAATGAGTGTCGTGTCACTCGCGGGCCGTCCACTCAACAGCCGGCCTCCGCGCCGGGGGGGTGATAATGGGGTCCGCCAGTGCGCCGCGACAGGGCACCGTACCATCGCCGGCACTCCGGTGAGATGCCGATGTCACACCCCCGCACCGATGCCCTATTTTTGGCTTGGACTCGAGCAGAGTCCGATGACTGGATGGAGCCCTGGTGGCCATTATTCTTGCTTCCTGCTTTTATGCCATTGGCGTAATCACCTACCACTCAAACATGTCGGAAGTAGCGTTGAATTTGGATCTTCGTGTCGAAATGATTCAACCAAAAAAAAGTCCCTTCAAAACTTTTTCCACCTTAGAAAAAAAAAAAAAAAGTTTAAAACTTTTTGCTTTTCAAAAAAAAAGTGACAAGTCAATTTAAAAAAATATTTAAAATAAAAAAAATATTTTCAAAAAAATGTTTTTGCTAAAGTTTTTTTTTCTTTTATTAAAAATAGTATTTTCTATTGAAGCAACTTTTATTGGGATTGATTAATTTGGACACAAATGTCCTACTCATAATATGGCTTGAAAACAAAAAGGATTGCTTTGATCAAAGAAAACAGTTTCAATGAAAAGTGTAAATTTCTGAGTCTCAAATATTTTTTCACATTCAAACCTTTTTTTCTACGTTTTTTTTTTTTTTTTTTTTTTTTGATTGAAGTGATTTTCTTTTGAAAATATAATTTTTTTTGTTTGAAGCAACTTATTTTTTGATTGAATAATAAAGACACAAATGTCCTAGCCAAAATGTGGTCCAAACGCAGAATTACATCAATCAAAAAAGTTGTTTCAATAAAAAAAAAAAAAAAAACTTGACTTAAATAAAAAATTTTTAAAAATTCAAAGAAAAATAGTTTTCAAATACATTTTTTGGACTTAAAAATTTATTTTTGCATTCAAACAATTTTTTTTGATTGACATGACTTTTTTTTTTAATTGAAAAAAAATATATATATACATACTAATGACATATTTTTGACTAGAAATTAGACTTTTTTAGAGGAAAAAGCTTAATATGAAATTAGAATTTGAATAAAAATAAGACACATATTCTTGGTAAGATTTTAGGTTTCTCAAGTGTATAACTCCAGGACACGTTTTGCATTTACTCTTTTAGTGATTTGAAAAAAACAAGGTATCTTGTTTACTGTATCAGGTGTTAAAGTGAAATTTGAATTTGAACTGAGTTGTGTGTTTTAAAAAGAGTTCTGTATTTTTATGTTTATTTTATCACTGCTGCGCAGTTTAAACCACGGCACAATGTTGATTGTAGTTCCAGTTTTGATCACTAATATTGTTGGAGAAATCAGAACTGTTAGCTTTACCAGAGCTCAAACTCATGTTGTAATGGGAAACTAGTTTGACGCCATGTCTTCAATGCTCGAGTTAATGTCCTGAAATAATGAGAAAAGGATCTCGCCTGTTAGTCTTTGGAAATCGCAGGATAGGAGTGGACATTGATGCAGCTCAGGTATTATTCAGTAATTTCAGTAGCAAAAGGTTATTTTCGGTACTTATACTTTGTATGAGGTGCAAAATGTTGGCAAAGGTTGGTTTACAATAATCCACTTCATTGATACTGAGCATTAACCAAACACTGTTAAGCCTGCCAGGAGCCAGTGTCTCCCATTAAATGCACTTTTGAGCATTTTAAAGTAAATTTTAATTCCACTGAATTAATCCATTGAGTCTTATCCTTTTATTGTGTTTTGGGGGTCATTACTGTTAGAAAATGTGTTTTAATGAAATTAGTATGTGCAGTTGTAATTTCTATTGTGGAATTCTTTTAGGTCAAGAAAATTAAGTTGACCTGAATATGATGGATGAAATGGTAAACTAAAGATAATTAATACACAATTATCACTTGAATACTGCAAAATCAAACAAGTTACTACAATCCAATTATTTGAGTTAATTTGAGTACTGTACACTCAAAATAAGTTACTGGAATCCAGTTATTTAAGTTAGTTTGAGTACTGCCAACTCAAAAGAAAAAAAAAGTCATTTAAGCCTTTTCACAGTGAGATCTACGCGATATGGCCGAGAAATGTAATTTTGATGTTAACTCCCAAACCGCTGCGTAGAAGTCAACCAAACTTCACCCAATAGTGTATTGTATCACAATCTAGTAGTTACATTTGGAAATTTGGTTCTAGGACATTTGGTTTGAGCGCAATCCTCAAACTTAGTTAAAAAAAAGTCATTTAAGCCTTTTCACAGTGAGATCTACGCGATATGGCCGAGAAATGTAATTTTGATGTTAACTCCCATACCGCTGCGCAGAAGTCAACCAAACTTCACCCAATAGTGTATTGTATCACAATCTAGTAGTTACATTTGGAAATTTGGTTCTAGGACATTTGGTTTGAGCGCAATCCTCAAACTTAGTTAAAAAAAAGTCATTTAAGCCTTTTCACAGTGAGATCTATGCGATATGGCCGAGAAATGTAATTTTGATGTTAACTCCCAAACCGCTGCGTAGAAGTCAACCAAACTTCACCCAATAGTGTATTGTATCACAATCTAGTAGTTACATTTGGAAATTTGGTTCTAGGACATTTGGTTTGGGCGCAATCCTCAAACTTAGTTAAAAAAAAGTCATTTAAGCCTTTTCACAGTGAGATCTACGCGATATGGCCGAGAAATGTAATTTTGATGTTAACTCCCATACCGCTGCGCAGAAGTCAACCAAACTTCACCCAATAGTGTATTGTATCACAATCTAGTAGTTACATTTGGAAATTTGGTTCTAGGACATTTGATTTGAGTGCAATCCTCAAACTTAGGTCAAAAAAGCCATTTAAGCCTTTTCACAGTGAGATCTATGCGATATGGCCGAGAAATGTAATTTTGATGTTAACTCCCAAACCGCTGCGCAGAAGTCAACCAAACTTCACCCAATAGTGTATTGTATCACAATTTAGTAGTTACATGTGGAAATTTGGTTCTAGGACATTTGATTTGAGCGCAATCCTCAAACTTAGGTCAAAAAAGCCATTTAAGCCTTTTCACAGTGAGATCTATGCGATATGGCCGAGAAATGTAATTTTGATGTTAACTCCCAAACCGCTGCGCAGAAGTCAACCAAACTTCACCCAATAGTGTATTTTATCACAATCTAGTAGTTACATTTGGAAATTTAGTTTTAGGACATTTGGTTTGAGCGCAGTCTTCAAACTTAATTAAAAAAAGTCATTTAAGCCTTTTCACAGTGAGATCTATGCGATATGGCCGAGAAATGTAATTTTGATGTTAACTCCCAAACCGCTGCGCAGAAGTAAACCAAACTTCACCCAATAGTGTATTGTATCACAATCTAGTAGTTACATGTGGAAATTTGGTTCTAGGACATTTGGTTTGAGCGCAATCCTCAAACTTAGTTAAAAAAAAGTCATTTAAGCCTTTTCACAGTGAGATCTATGCGATATGGCCGAGAAATGTAATTTTGATGTTAACTCCCAAACCGCTGCGTAGAAGTCAACCAAACTTCACCCAATAGTGTATTGTATCACAATCTAGTAGTTACATTTGGAAATTTGGTTCTAGGACATTTGGTTTGGGCGCAATCCTCAAACTTAGTTAAAAAAAAGTCATTTAAGCCTTTTCACAGTGAGATCTACGCGATATGGCCGAGAAATGTAATTTTGATGTTAACTCCCATACCGCTGCGCAGAAGTCAACCAAACTTCACCCAATAGTGTATTGTATCACAATCTAGTAGTTACATTTGGAAATTTGGTTCTAGGACATTTGGTTTGAGCGCAATCCTCAAACTTAGTTAAAAAAAAGTCATTTAAGCCTTTTCACAGTGAGATCTATGCGATATGGCCGAGAAATGTAATTTTGATGTTAACTCCCAAACCGCTGCGTAGAAGTCAACCAAACTTCACCCAATAGTGTATTGTATCACAATCTAGTAGTTACATTTGGAAATTTGGTTCTAGGACATTTGGTTTGGGCGCAATCCTCAAACTTAGTTAAAAAAAAGTCATTTAAGCCTTTTCACAGTGAGATCTACGCGATATGGCCGAGAAATGTAATTTTGATGTTAACTCCCATACCGCTGCGCAGAAGTCAACCAAACTTCACCCAATAGTGTATTGTATCACAATCTAGTAGTTACATTTGGAAATTTGGTTCTAGGACATTTGATTTGAGTGCAATCCTCAAACTTAGGTCAAAAAAGCCATTTAAGCCTTTTCACAGTGAGATCTATGCGATATGGCCGAGAAATGTAATTTTGATGTTAACTCCCAAACCGCTGCGCAGAAGTCAACCAAACTTCACCCAATAGTGTATTGTATCACAATTTAGTAGTTACATGTGGAAATTTGGTTCTAGGACATTTGATTTGAGCGCAATCCTCAAACTTAGGTCAAAAAAGCCATTTAAGCCTTTTCACAGTGAGATCTATGCGATATGGCCGAGAAATGTAATTTTGATGTTAACTCCCAAACCGCTGCGCAGAAGTCAACCAAACTTCACCCAATAGTGTATTTTATCACAATCTAGTAGTTACATTTGGAAATTTAGTTTTAGGACATTTGGTTTGAGCGCAGTCTTCAAACTTAATTAAAAAAAGTCATTTAAGCCTTTTCACAGTGAGATCTATGCGATATGGCCGAGAAATGTAATTTTGATGTTAACTCCCAAACCGCTGCGCAGAAGTAAACCAAACTTCACCCAATAGTGTATTGTATCACAATCTAGTAGTTACATGTGGAAATTTGGTTCTAGGACATTTGGTTTGAGCGCAATCCTCAAACTTAGTTAAAAAAAAGTCATTTAAGCCTTTTCACAGTGAGATCTATGCGATATGGCCGAGAAATGTAATTTTGATGTTAACTCCCAAACCGCTGCGTAGAAGTCAACCAAACTTCACCCAATAGTGTATTGTATCACAATCTAGTAGTTACATTTGGAAATTTGGTTCTAGGACATTTGGTTTGGGCGCAATCCTCAAACTTAGTTAAAAAAAAGTCATTTAAGCCTTTTCACAGTGAGATCTACGCGATATGGCCGAGAAATGTAATTTTGATGTTAACTCCCATACCGCTGCGCAGAAGTCAACCAAACTTCACCCAATAGTGTATTGTATCACAATCTAGTAGTTACATTTGGAAATTTGGTTCTAGGACATTTGGTTTGAGCGCAATCCTCAAACTTAGTTAAAAAAAAGTCATTTAAGCCTTTTCACAGTGAGATCTACGCGATATGGCCGAGAAATGTAATTTTGATGTTAACTCCCAAACCGCTGCGTAGAAGTCAACCAAACTTCACCCAATAGTGTATTGTATCACAATCTAGTAGTTACATTTGGAAATTTGGTTCTAGGACATTTGGTTTGAGCGCAATCCTCAAACTTAGTTAAAAAAAAGTCATTTAAGCCTTTTCACAGTGAGATCTACGCGATATGGCCGAGAAATGTAATTTTGATGTTAACTCCCAAACCGCTGCGTAGAAGTCAACCAAACTTCACCCAATAGTGTATTGTATCACAATCTAGTAGTTACATTTGGAAATTTGGTTCTAGGACATTTGGTTTGAGCGCAATCCTCAAACTTAGTTAAAAAAAGTCATTTAAGCCTTTTCACAGTGAGATCTATGCGATATGGCCGAGAAATGTAATTTTGATGTTAACTCCCAAACCGCTGCGCAGAAGTCAACCAAACTTCACCCAATAGTGTATTTTATCACAATCTAGTAGTTACATTTGGAAATTTAGTTCTTGGACATTTGATTTGAGCGCAATCCTCAAACTTAGGTCAAAAAAGCCATTTAAGCCTTTTCACAGTGAGATCTATGCGATATGGCCGAGAAATGTAATTTTGATGTTAACTCCCAAACCGCTGCGCAGAAGTCAACCAAACTTCACACAATAGTGTATTTTATCACAATCTAGTAGTTACATTTGGAAATTTGGTTCTAGGACATTTGATTTGAGTGCAATCCTCAAACTTAGGTCAAAAAAGCCATTTAAGCCTTTTCACAGTGAGATCTACGCGATATGGCCGAGAAATGTAATTTTGATGTTAACTCCCAAACCGCTGCGTAGAAGTCAACCAAACTTCACCCAATAGTGTATTGTATCACAATCTAGTAGTTACATTTGGAAATTTAGTTCTAGGACATTTGGTTTGAGCGCAATCTTCAAACTTAATTAAAAAAAGTCATTTAAGCCTTTTCACAGTGAGATCTATGCGATATGGCCGAGAAATGTAATTTTGATGTTAACTCCCAAACCGCTGCGCAGAAGTCAACCAAACTTCACACAATAGTGTATTTTATCACAATCTAGTAGTTACATTTGGAAATTTGGTTCTAGGACATTTGATTTGAGTGCAATCCTCAAACTTAGGTCAAAAAAGCCATTTAAGCCTTTTCACAGTGAGATCTATGCGATATGGCCGAGAAATGTAATTTTGATGTTAACTCCCAAACCGCTGCGCAGAAGTCAACCAAACTTCACCCAATAGTGTATTGTATCACAATCTAGTAGTTACATTTGGAAATTTGAATCTAGGACATTTGATTTGAGCGCAATCCTCAAACTTAGGTCAAAAAAGCCATTTAAGCCTTTTCACAGTGAGATCTATGCGATATGGCCGAGAAATGTAATTTTGATGTTAACTCCCAAACCGCTGCGCAGAAGTCAACCAAACTTCACCCAATAGTGTATTTTATCACAATCTAGTAGTTACATTTGGAAATTTAGTTTTAGGACATTTGATTTGAGTGCAATCCTCAAACTTAGTTAAAAAAAAGTCATTTAAGCCTTTTCACAGTGAGATCTACGCGATATGGCCGAGAAATGTAATTTTGATGTTAACTCCCATACCGCTGCGCAGAAGTCAACCAAACTTCACCCAATAGTGTATTGTATCACAATCTAGTAGTTACATTTGGAAATTTGGTTCTAGGACATTTGGTTTGAGCGCAATCCTCAAACTTAGTTAAAAAAAAGTCATTTAAGCCTTTTCACAGTGAGATCTACGCGATATGGCCGAGAAATGTAATTTTGATGTTAACTCCCAAACCGCTGCGTAGAAGTCAACCAAACTTCACCCAATAGTGTATTGTATCACAATCTAGTAGTTACATTTGGAAATTTGGTTCTAGGACATTTGGTTTGAGCGCAATCCTCAAACTTAGTTAAAAAAAAGTCATTTAAGCCTTTTCACAGTGAGATCTACGCGATATGGCCGAGAAATGTAATTTTGATGTTAACTCCCAAACCGCTGCGTAGAAGTCAACCAAACTTCACCCAATAGTGTATTGTATCACAATCTAGTAGTTACATTTGGAAATTTGGTTCTAGGACATTTGGTTTGAGCGCAATCCTCAAACTTAGTTAAAAAAAGTCATTTAAGCCTTTTCACAGTGAGATCTATGCGATATGGCCGAGAAATGTAATTTTGATGTTAACTCCCAAACCGCTGCGCAGAAGTCAACCAAACTTCACCCAATAGTGTATTTTATCACAATCTAGTAGTTACATTTGGAAATTTAGTTCTTGGACATTTGATTTGAGCGCAATCCTCAAACTTAGGTCAAAAAAGCCATTTAAGCCTTTTCACAGTGAGATCTATGCGATATGGCCGAGAAATGTAATTTTGATGTTAACTCCCAAACCGCTGCGCAGAAGTCAACCAAACTTCACACAATAGTGTATTTTATCACAATCTAGTAGTTACATTTGGAAATTTGGTTCTAGGACATTTGATTTGAGTGCAATCCTCAAACTTAGGTCAAAAAAGCCATTTAAGCCTTTTCACAGTGAGATCTACGCGATATGGCCGAGAAATGTAATTTTGATGTTAACTCCCAAACCGCTGCGTAGAAGTCAACCAAACTTCACCCAATAGTGTATTGTATCACAATCTAGTAGTTACATTTGGAAATTTAGTTCTAGGACATTTGGTTTGAGCGCAATCTTCAAACTTAATTAAAAAAAGTCATTTAAGCCTTTTCACAGTGAGATCTATGCGATATGGCCGAGAAATGTAATTTTGATGTTAACTCCCAAACCGCTGCGCAGAAGTCAACCAAACTTCACACAATAGTGTATTTTATCACAATCTAGTAGTTACATTTGGAAATTTGGTTCTAGGACATTTGATTTGAGTGCAATCCTCAAACTTAGGTCAAAAAAGCCATTTAAGCCTTTTCACAGTGAGATCTATGCGATATGGCCGAGAAATGTAATTTTGATGTTAACTCCCAAACCGCTGCGCAGAAGTCAACCAAACTTCACCCAATAGTGTATTGTATCACAATCTAGTAGTTACATTTGGAAATTTGAATCTAGGACATTTGATTTGAGCGCAATCCTCAAACTTAGGTCAAAAAAGCCATTTAAGCCTTTTCACAGTGAGATCTATGCGATATGGCCGAGAAATGTAATTTTGATGTTAACTCCCAAACCGCTGCGCAGAAGTCAACCAAACTTCACCCAATAGTGTATTTTATCACAATCTAGTAGTTACATTTGGAAATTTAGTTTTAGGACATTTGGTTTGAGCGCAGTCTTCAAACTTAATTAAAAAAAGTCATTTAAGCCTTTTCACAGTGAGATCTATGCGATATGGCCGAGAAATGTAATTTTGATGTTAACTCCCAAACCGCTGCGCAGAAGTAAACCAAACTTCACCCAATAGTGTATTGTATCACAATCTAGTAGTTACATGTGGAAATTTGGTTCTAGGACATTTGATTTGAGCGCAATCCTCAAACTTAGGTCAAAAAAGCCATTTAAGCCTTTTCACAGTGAGATCTATGCGATATGGCCGAGAAATGTAATTTTGATGTTAACTCCCAAACCGCTGCGCAGAAGTAAACCAAACTTCACCCAATAGTGTATTGTATCACAATCTAGTAGTTACATGTGGAAATTTGGTGCTAGGACATTTGATTTGAGCGCAATCCTCAAACTTAGGTCAAAAAAGCCATTTAAGCCTTTTCACAGTGAGATCTATGCGATATGGCCGAGAAATGTAATTTGGATGTTAACTCCCAAACCGCTGCGCAGAAGTCAACCAAACTTCACCCAATAGTGTATTGTATCACAATCTAGTAGTTACATGTGGAAATTTGGTTCTAGGACATTTGATTTGAGCGCAATTCTCAAACTTAGGTCAAAAAAGCCATTTAAGCCTTTTCACAGTGAGATCTATGCGATATGGCCGAGAAATGTAATTTTGATGTTAACTCCCAAACCGCTGCGCAGAAGTCAACCAAACTTCACACAATAGTGTATTTTATCACAATCTAGTAGTTACATTTGGAAATTTGGTTCTAGGACATTTGATTTGAGTGCAATCCTCAAACTTAGGTCAAAAAAGCCATTTAAGCCTTTTCACAGTGAGATCTATGCGATATGGCCGAGAAATGTAATTTTGATGTTAACTCCCAAACCGCTGCGCAGAAGTCAACCAAACTTCACCCAATAGTGTATTTTATCACAATCTAGTAGTTACATTTGGAAATTTAGTTTTAGGACATTTGGTTTGAGCGCAGTCTTCAAACTTAATTAAAAAAAGTCATTTAAGCCTTTTCACAGTGAGATCTATGCGATATGGCCGAGAAATGTAATTTTGATGTTAACTCCCAAACCGCTGCGCAGAAGTCAACCAAACTTCACCCAATAGTGTATTTTATCATAATCTAGTAGTTACATTTGGAAATTTAGTTCTAGGACATTTGGTTTGAGCGCAATCTTCAAACTTAATTAAAAAAAGTCATTTAAGCCTTTTCACAGTGAGATCTATGCGATATGGCCGAGAAATGTAATTTTGATGTTAACTCCCAAACCGCTGCGCAGAAGTCAACCAAACTTCACCCAATAGTGTATTGTATCACAATTTAGTAGTTACATGTGGAAATTTGGTTCTAGGACATTTGATTTGAGCGCAATCCTCAAACTTAGGTCAAAAAAGCCATTTAAGCCTTTTCACAGTGAGATCTATGCGATATGGCCGAGAAATGTAATTTTGATGTTAACTCCCAAACCGCTGCGCAGAAGTCAACCAAACTTCACCCAATAGTGTATTTTATCACAATCTAGTAGTTACATTTGGAAATTTAGTTTTAGGACATTTGGTTTGAGCGCAGTCTTCAAACTTAATTAAAAAAAGTCATTTAAGCCTTTTCACAGTGAGATCTATGCGATATGGCCGAGAAATGTAATTTTGATGTTAACTCCCAAACCGCTGCGCAGAAGTAAACCAAACTTCACCCAATAGTGTATTGTATCACAATCTAGTAGTTACATGTGGAAATTTGGTTCTAGGACATTTGGTTTGAGCGCAATCCTCAAACTTAGTTAAAAAAAAGTCATTTAAGCCTTTTCACAGTGAGATCTATGCGATATGGCCGAGAAATGTAATTTTGATGTTAACTCCCAAACCGCTGCGTAGAAGTCAACCAAACTTCACCCAATAGTGTATTGTATCACAATCTAGTAGTTACATTTGGAAATTTGGTTCTAGGACATTTGGTTTGGGCGCAATCCTCAAACTTAGTTAAAAAAAAGTCATTTAAGCCTTTTCACAGTGAGATCTACGCGATATGGCCGAGAAATGTAATTTTGATGTTAACTCCCATACCGCTGCGCAGAAGTCAACCAAACTTCACCCAATAGTGTATTGTATCACAATCTAGTAGTTACATTTGGAAATTTGGTTCTAGGACATTTGGTTTGAGCGCAATCCTCAAACTTAGTTAAAAAAAAGTCATTTAAGCCTTTTCACAGTGAGATCTACGCGATATGGCCGAGAAATGTAATTTTGATGTTAACTCCCAAACCGCTGCGTAGAAGTCAACCAAACTTCACCCAATAGTGTATTGTATCACAATCTAGTAGTTACATTTGGAAATTTGGTTCTAGGACATTTGGTTTGAGCGCAATCCTCAAACTTAGTTAAAAAAAAGTCATTTAAGCCTTTTCACAGTGAGATCTACGCGATATGGCCGAGAAATGTAATTTTGATGTTAACTCCCAAATCGCTGCGCAGAAGTAAACCAAACTTCACCCAATAGTGTATTTTATCATAATCTAGTAGTTACATTTGGAAATTTAGTTCTAGGATATTTGGTTTGAGCGCAATCTTCAAACTTAATTAAAAAAAGTCATTTAAGCCTTTTCACAGTGAGATCTATGCGATATGGCCGAGAAATGTAATTTTGATGTTAACTCCCAAACCGCTGCGCAGAAGTCAACCAAACTTCACCCAATAGTGTATTTTATCACAATCTAGTAGTTACATTTGGAAATTTAGTTCTTGGACATTTGATTTGAGCGCAATCCTCAAACTTAGGTCAAAAAAGCCATTTAAGCCTTTTCACAGTGAGATCTATGCGATATGGCCGAGAAATGTAATTTTGATGTTAACTCCCAAACCGCTGCGCAGAAGTAAACCAAACTTCACCCAATAGTGTATTTTATCATAATCTAGTAGTTACATTTAGAAATTTAGTTCTAGGACATTTGGTTTGAGCGCAATCTTCAAACTTAATTAAAAAAAGTCATTTAAGCCTTTTCACAGTGAGATCTATGCGATATGGCCGAGAAATGTAATTTTGATGTTAACTCCCAAACCGCTGCGCAGAAGTCAACCAAACTTCACACAATAGTGTATTTTATCACAATCTAGTAGTTACATTTGGAAATTTGGTTCTAGGACATTTGATTTGAGTGCAATCCTCAAACTTAGGTCAAAAAAGCCATTTAAGCCTTTTCACAGTGAGATCTATGCGATATGGCCGAGAAATGTAATTTTGATGTTAACTCCCAAACCGCTGCGCAGAAGTCAACCAAACTTCACCCAATAGTGTATTGTATCACAATTTAGTAGTTACATGTGGAAATTTGGTTCTAGGACATTTGATTTGAGCGCAATCCTCAAACTTAGGTCAAAAAAGCCATTTAAGCCTTTTCACAGTGAGATCTATGCGATATGGCCGAGAAATGTAATTTTGATGTTAACTCCCAAACCGCTGCGCAGAAGTCAACCAAACTTCACCCAATAGTGTATTTTATCACAATCTAGTAGTTACATTTGGAAATTTAGTTTTAGGACATTTGGTTTGAGCGCAGTCTTCAAACTTAATTAAAAAAAGTCATTTAAGCCTTTTCACAGTGAGATCTATGCGATATGGCCGAGAAATGTAATTTTGATGTTAACTCCCAAACCGCTGCGCAGAAGTAAACCAAACTTCACCCAATAGTGTATTGTATCACAATCTAGTAGTTACATGTGGAAATTTGGTTCTAGGACATTTGATTTGAGCGCAATCCTCAAACTTAGGTCAAAAAAGCCATTTAAGCCTTTTCACAGTGAGATCTATGCGATATGGCCGAGAAATGTAATTTTGATGTTAACTCCCAAACCGCTGCGCAGAAGTAAACCAAACTTCACCCAATAGTGTATTGTATCACAATCTAGTAGTTACATGTGGAAATTTGGTGCTAGGACATTTGATTTGAGCGCAATCCTCAAACTTAGGTCAAAAAAGCCATTTAAGCCTTTTCACAGTGAGATCTATGCGATATGGCCGAGAAATGTAATTTGGATGTTAACTCCCAAACCGCTGCGCAGAAGTCAACCAAACTTCACCCAATAGTGTATTGTATCACAATCTAGTAGTTACATGTGGAAATTTGGTTCTAGGACATTTGATTTGAGCGCAATTCTCAAACTTAGGTCAAAAAAGCCATTTAAGCCTTTTCACAGTGAGATCTATGCGATATGGCCGAGAAATGTAATTTTGATGTTAACTCCCAAACCGCTGCGCAGAAGTCAACCAAACTTCACACAATAGTGTATTTTATCACAATCTAGTAGTTACATTTGGAAATTTGGTTCTAGGACATTTGATTTGAGTGCAATCCTCAAACTTAGGTCAAAAAAGCCATTTAAGCCTTTTCACAGTGAGATCTATGCGATATGGCCGAGAAATGTAATTTTGATGTTAACTCCCAAACCGCTGCGCAGAAGTCAACCAAACTTCACCCAATAGTGTATTTTATCACAATCTAGTAGTTACATTTGGAAATTTAGTTTTAGGACATTTGGTTTGAGCGCAGTCTTCAAACTTAATTAAAAAAAGTCATTTAAGCCTTTTCACAGTGAGATCTATGCGATATGGCCGAGAAATGTAATTTTGATGTTAACTCCCAAACCGCTGCGCAGAAGTCAACCAAACTTCACCCAATAGTGTATTTTATCATAATCTAGTAGTTACATTTGGAAATTTAGTTCTAGGACATTTGGTTTGAGCGCAATCTTCAAACTTAATTAAAAAAAGTCATTTAAGCCTTTTCACAGTGAGATCTATGCGATATGGCCGAGAAATGTAATTTTGATGTTAACTCCCAAACCGCTGCGCAGAAGTCAACCAAACTTCACACAATAGTGTATTTTATCACAATCTAGTAGTTACATTTGGAAATTTAGTTCTAGGACATTTGATTTGAGCGCAATCCTCAAACTTAGGTCAAAAAAGCCATTTAAGCCTTTTCACAGTGAGATCTATGCGATATGGCCGAGAAATGTAATTTTGATGTTAACTCCCAAACCGCTGCGCAGAAGTCAACCAAACTTCACCCAATAGTGTATTTTATCACAATCTAGTAGTTACATTTGGAAATTTAGTTTTAGGACATTTGGTTTGAGCGCAGTCTTCAAACTTAATTAAAAAAAGTCATTTAAGCCTTTTCACAGTGAGATCTATGCGATATGGCCGAGAAATGTAATTTGGATGTTAACTCCCAAACCGCTGCGCAGAAGTCAACCAAACTTCACCCAATAGTGTATTTTATCACAATCTAGTAGTTACATGTGGAAATTTAGTTCTAGGACATTTGATTTGAGCGCAATCCTCAAACTTAGGTCAAAAAAGCCATTTAAGCCTTTTCACAGTGAGATCTATGCGATATGGCCGAGAAATGTAATTTTGATGTTAACTCCCAAACCGCTGCGCAGAAGTAAACCAAACTTCACCCAATAGTGTATTTTATCATAATCTAGTAGTTACATTTGGAAATTTAGTTCTAGGACATTTGGTTTGAGCGCAATCTTCAAACTTAATTAAAAAAAGTCATTTAAGCCTTTTCACAGTGAGATCTATGCGATATGGCCGAGAAATGTAATTTTGATGTTAACTCCCAAACCGCTGCGCAGAAGTCAACCAAACTTCACACAATAGTGTATTTTATCACAATCTAGTAGTTACATTTGGAAATTTAGTTCTAGGACATTTGATTTGAGCGCAATCCTCAAACTTAGGTCAAAAAAGCCATTTAAGCCTTTTCACAGTGAGATCTATGCGATATGGCCGAGAAATGTAATTTTGATGTTAACTCCCACACCGCTGCGCAGAAGTCAACCAAACTTCACACAATAGTGTATTTTATCACAATCTAGTAGTTACATTTGGAAATTTAGTTCTAGGACATTTGATTTGAGCGCAATCCTCAAACTTAGGTCAAAAAAGCCATTTAAGCCTTTTCACAGTGAGATCTATGCGATATGGCCGAGAAATGTAATTTTGATGTTAACTCCCAAACCGCTGCGCAGAAGTCAACCAAACTTCACCCAATAGTGTATTTTATCACAATCTAGTAGTTACATTTGGAAATTTAGTTTTAGGACATTTGGTTTGAGCGCAGTCTTCAAACTTAATTAAAAAAAGTCATTTAAGCCTTTTCACAGTGAGATCTATGCGATATGGCCGAGAAATGTAATTTTGATGTTCACTCCCAAACCGCTGCGCAGAAGTAAACCAAACTTCACCCAATAGTGTATTGTATCACAATCTAGTAGTTACATGTGGAAATTTGGTTCTAGGACATTTGATTTGAGCGCAATCCTCAAACTTAGGTCAAAAAAGCCATTTAAGCCTTTTCACAGTGAGATCTATGCGATATGGCCGAGAAATGTAATTTTGATGTTAACTCCCAAACCGCTGCGCAGAAGTAAACCAAACTTCACCCAATAGTGTATTGTATCACAATCTAGTAGTTACATGTGGAAATTTGGTTCTAGGACATTTGATTTGAGCGCAATCCTCAAACTTAGGTCAAAAAAGCCATTTAAGCCTTTTCACAGTGAGATCTATGCGATATGGCCGAGAAATGTAATTTGGATGTTAACTCCCAAACCGCTGCGCAGAAGTCAACCAAACTTCACCCAATAGTGTATTGTATCACAATCTAGTAGTTACATGTGGAAATTTGGTTCTAGGACATTTGATTTGAGCGCAATTCTCAAACTTAGGTCAAAAAAGCCATTTAAGCCTTTTCACAGTGAGATCTATGCGATATGGCCGAGAAATGTAATTTTGATGTTAACTCCCAAACCGCTGCGCAGAAGTCAACCAAACTTCACCCAATAGTGTATTGTATCACAATCTAGTAGTTACATGTGGAAATTTAGTTTTAGAACATTTAGTTTGAGCGCAGTCTTCAAACTTAATTAAAAAAAGTCATTTAAGCCTTTTCACAGTGAGATCTATGTGATATGGCCGAGAAATGTAATTTTGATGTTAACTCCCAAACCGCTGCGCAGAAGTAAACCAAACTTCACCCAATAGTGTATTGTATCACAATCTAGTAGTTACATGTGGAAATTTAGTTCTAGGACATTTGGTTTGAGCGCAGTCTTCAAACTTAATTAAAAAAAGTCATTTAAGCCTTTTCACAGTGAGATCTATGCGATATGGCCGAGAAATGTAATTTGGATGTTAACTCCCAAACCGCTGCGCAGAAGTCAACCAAACTTCACCCAATAGTGTATTGTATCACAATCTAGTAGTTACATGTGGAAATTTGGTTCTAGGACATTTGATTTGAGCGCAATTCTCAAACTTAGGTCAAAAAAGCCATTTAAGCCTTTTCACAGTGAGATCTATGCGATATGGCCGAGAAATGTAATTTTGATGTTAACTCCCAAACCGCTGCGCAGAAGTCAACTAAACTTCACCCAATAGTGTATTTTATCACAATCTAGTAGTTACATTTGGAAATTTAGTTCTAGGACATTTGGTTTGAGCGCAATCATCAAACTTAGGTCAAAAAAGCCATTTAAGCTTTTTCACAGTGAGATCTATTCGATATGGCCGAGAAATGTAATTTTGATGTTAACTCCCAAACCGCTGCGCAGAAGTAAACCAAACTTCACCCAATAGTGTATTGTATCACAATCTAGTAGTTACATGTGGAAATTTGGTTCTAGGACATTTGGTTTGAGCGCAATCCTCAAACTTAGTTAAAAAAAAGTCATTTAAGCCTTTTCACAGTGAGATCTATGCGATATGGCCGAGAAATGTAATTTTGATGTTAACTCCCAAACCGCTGCGTAGAAGTCAACCAAACTTCACCCAATAGTGTATTGTATCACAATCTAGTAGTTACATTTGGAAATTTGGTTCTAGGACATTTGGTTTGGGCGCAATCCTCAAACTTAGTTAAAAAAAAGTCATTTAAGCCTTTTCACAGTGAGATCTACGCGATATGGCCGAGAAATGTAATTTTGATGTTAACTCCCATACCGCTGCGCAGAAGTCAACCAAACTTCACCCAATAGTGTATTGTATCACAATCTAGTAGTTACATTTGGAAATTTGGTTCTAGGACATTTGGTTTGAGCGCAATCCTCAAACTTAGTTAAAAAAAAGTCATTTAAGCCTTTTCACAGTGAGATCTACGCGATATGGCCGAGAAATGTAATTTTGATGTTAACTCCCAAACCGCTGCGTAGAAGTCAACCAAACTTCACCCAATAGTGTATTGTATCACAATCTAGTAGTTACATTTGGAAATTTGGTTCTAGGACATTTGGTTTGAGCGCAATCCTCAAACTTAGTTAAAAAAAAGTCATTTAAGCCTTTTCACAGTGAGATCTACGCGATATGGCCGAGAAATGTAATTTTGATGTTAACTCCCAAATCGCTGCGCAGAAGTAAACCAAACTTCACCCAATAGTGTATTTTATCATAATCTAGTAGTTACATTTGGAAATTTAGTTCTAGGATATTTGGTTTGAGCGCAATCTTCAAACTTAATTAAAAAAAGTCATTTAAGCCTTTTCACAGTGAGATCTATGCGATATGGCCGAGAAATGTAATTTTGATGTTAACTCCCAAACCGCTGCGCAGAAGTCAACCAAACTTCACCCAATAGTGTATTTTATCACAATCTAGTAGTTACATTTGGAAATTTAGTTCTTGGACATTTGATTTGAGCGCAATCCTCAAACTTAGGTCAAAAAAGCCATTTAAGCCTTTTCACAGTGAGATCTATGCGATATGGCCGAGAAATGTAATTTTGATGTTAACTCCCAAACCGCTGCGCAGAAGTAAACCAAACTTCACCCAATAGTGTATTTTATCATAATCTAGTAGTTACATTTAGAAATTTAGTTCTAGGACATTTGGTTTGAGCGCAATCTTCAAACTTAATTAAAAAAAGTCATTTAAGCCTTTTCACAGTGAGATCTATGCGATATGGCCGAGAAATGTAATTTTGATGTTAACTCCCAAACCGCTGCGCAGAAGTCAACCAAACTTCACACAATAGTGTATTTTATCACAATCTAGTAGTTACATTTGGAAATTTGGTTCTAGGACATTTGATTTGAGTGCAATCCTCAAACTTAGGTCAAAAAAGCCATTTAAGCCTTTTCACAGTGAGATCTATGCGATATGGCCGAGAAATGTAATTTTGATGTTAACTCCCAAACCGCTGCGCAGAAGTCAACCAAACTTCACCCAATAGTGTATTGTATCACAATTTAGTAGTTACATGTGGAAATTTGGTTCTAGGACATTTGATTTGAGCGCAATCCTCAAACTTAGGTCAAAAAAGCCATTTAAGCCTTTTCACAGTGAGATCTATGCGATATGGCCGAGAAATGTAATTTTGATGTTAACTCCCAAACCGCTGCGCAGAAGTCAACCAAACTTCACCCAATAGTGTATTTTATCATAATCTAGTAGTTACATTTGGAAATTTAGTTCTAGGACATTTGGTTTGAGCGCAATCTTCAAACTTAATTAAAAAAAGTCATTTAAGCCTTTTCACAGTGAGATCTATGCGATATGGCCGAGAAATGTAATTTTGATGTTAACTCCCAAACCGCTGCGCAGAAGTCAACCAAACTTCACACAATAGTGTATTTTATCACAATCTAGTAGTTACATTTGGAAATTTAGTTCTAGGACATTTGATTTGAGCGCAATCCTCAAACTTAGGTCAAAAAAGCCATTTAAGCCTTTTCACAGTGAGATCTATGCGATATGGCCGAGAAATGTAATTTTGATGTTAACTCCCAAACCGCTGCGCAGAAGTCAACCAAACTTCACCCAATAGTGTATTTTATCACAATCTAGTAGTTACATTTGGAAATTTAGTTTTAGGACATTTGGTTTGAGCGCAGTCTTCAAACTTAATTAAAAAAAGTCATTTAAGCCTTTTCACAGTGAGATCTATGCGATATGGCCGAGAAATGTAATTTGGATGTTAACTCCCAAACCGCTGCGCAGAAGTCAACCAAACTTCACCCAATAGTGTATTTTATCACAATCTAGTAGTTACATTTGGAAATTTAGTTCTAGGACATTTGATTTGAGCGCAATCCTCAAACTTAGGTCAAAAAAGCCATTTAAGCCTTTTCACAGTGAGATCTATGCGATATGGCCGAGAAATGTAATTTTGATGTTAACTCCCACACCGCTGCGCAGAAGTCAACCAAACTTCACACAATAGTGTATTTTATCACAATCTAGTAGTTACATTTGGAAATTTAGTTCTAGGACATTTGATTTGAGCGCAATCCTCAAACTTAGGTCAAAAAAGCCATTTAAGCCTTTTCACAGTGAGATCTATGCGATATGGCCGAGAAATGTAATTTTGATGTTAACTCCCAAACCGCTGCGCAGAAGTCAACCAAACTTCACCCAATAGTGTATTTTATCACAATCTAGTAGTTACATTTGGAAATTTAGTTTTAGGACATTTGGTTTGAGCGCAGTCTTCAAACTTAATTAAAAAAAGTCATTTAAGCCTTTTCACAGTGAGATCTATGCGATATGGCCGAGAAATGTAATTTTGATGTTCACTCCCAAACCGCTGCGCAGAAGTAAACCAAACTTCACCCAATAGTGTATTGTATCACAATCTAGTAGTTACATGTGGAAATTTGGTTCTAGGACATTTGATTTGAGCGCAATCCTCAAACTTAGGTCAAAAAAGCCATTTAAGCCTTTTCACAGTGAGATCTATGCGATATGGCCGAGAAATGTAATTTTGATGTTAACTCCCAAACCGCTGCGCAGAAGTAAACCAAACTTCACCCAATAGTGTATTGTATCACAATCTAGTAGTTACATGTGGAAATTTGGTTCTAGGACATTTGATTTGAGCGCAATCCTCAAACTTAGGTCAAAAAAGCCATTTAAGCCTTTTCACAGTGAGATCTATGCGATATGGCCGAGAAATGTAATTTGGATGTTAACTCCCAAACCGCTGCGCAGAAGTCAACCAAACTTCACCCAATAGTGTATTGTATCACAATCTAGTAGTTACATGTGGAAATTTGGTTCTAGGACATTTGATTTGAGCGCAATTCTCAAACTTAGGTCAAAAAAGCCATTTAAGCCTTTTCACAGTGAGATCTATGCGATATGGCCGAGAAATGTAATTTTGATGTTAACTCCCAAACCGCTGCGCAGAAGTCAACCAAACTTCACCCAATAGTGTATTGTATCACAATCTAGTAGTTACATGTGGAAATTTAGTTTTAGAACATTTAGTTTGAGCGCAGTCTTCAAACTTAATTAAAAAAAGTCATTTAAGCCTTTTCACAGTGAGATCTATGTGATATGGCCGAGAAATGTAATTTTGATGTTAACTCCCAAACCGCTGCGCAGAAGTAAACCAAACTTCACCCAATAGTGTATTGTATCACAATCTAGTAGTTACATGTGGAAATTTAGTTCTAGGACATTTGGTTTGAGCGCAGTCTTCAAACTTAATTAAAAAAAGTCATTTAAGCCTTTTCACAGTGAGATCTATGCGATATGGCCGAGAAATGTAATTTGGATGTTAACTCCCAAACCGCTGCGCAGAAGTCAACCAAACTTCACCCAATAGTGTATTGTATCACAATCTAGTAGTTACATGTGGAAATTTGGTTCTAGGACATTTGATTTGAGCGCAATTCTCAAACTTAGGTCAAAAAAGCCATTTAAGCCTTTTCACAGTGAGATCTATGCGATATGGCCGAGAAATGTAATTTTGATGTTAACTCCCAAACCGCTGCGCAGAAGTCAACTAAACTTCACCCAATAGTGTATTTTATCACAATCTAGTAGTTACATTTGGAAATTTAGTTCTAGGACATTTGGTTTGAGCGCAATCATCAAACTTAGGTCAAAAAAGCCATTTAAGCTTTTTCACAGTGAGATCTATTCGATATGGCCGAGAAATGTAATTTTGATGTTAACTCCCAAACCGCTGCGCAGAAGTAAACCAAACTTCACCCAATAGTGTATTGTATCACAATCTAGTAGTTACATGTGGAAATTTGATTCTAGGACATTTGATTTGAGCGCAATCCTCAAACTTAGGTCAAAAAAGCCATTTAAGCCTTTTCACAGTGAGATCTATGCGATATGGCCGAGAAATGTAATTTTGATGTTAACTCCCAAACCGCTGCGCAGAAGTCAACCAAACTTCACCCAATAGTGTATTTTATCACAATCTAGTAGTTACATTTGGAAATTTAGTTTTAGGACATTTGGTTTGAGCGCAGTCTTCAAACTTAATTAAAAAAAGTCATTTAAGCCTTTTCACAGTGAGATCTATGCGATATGGCCGAGAAATGTAATTTTGATGTTCACTCCCAAACCGCTGCGCAGAAGTAAACCAAACTTCACCCAATAGTGTATTGTATCACAATCTAGTAGTTACATGTGGAAATTCGGTTCTAGGACATTTGATTTGAGCGCAATCCTCAAACTTAGGTCAAAAAAGCCATTTAAGCCTTTCCACAGTGAGATCTATGCGATATGGCCGAGAAATGTAATTTTGATGTTAACTCCCAAACCGCTGCGCAGAAGTAAACCAAACTTCACCCAATAGTGTATTGTATCACAATCTAGTAGTTACATGTGGAAATTTGGTGCTAGGACATTTGATTTGAGCGCAATCCTCAAACTTAGGTCAAAAAAGCCATTTAAGCCTTTTCACAGTGAGATCTTTGCGATATGGCCGAGAAATGTAATTTGGATGTTAACTCCCAAACCGCTGCGCAGAAGTCAACCAAACTTCACCCAATAGTGTATTGTATCACAATCTAGTAGTTACATTTGGAAATTTAGTTCTAGGACATTTGGTTTGAGCGCAATCATCAAACTTAGGTCACAAAAGCCATTTAAGCTTTTTCACAGTGAGATCTATTCGATATGGCCGAGAAATGTAATTTTGATGTTAACTCCCAAACCGCTGCGCAGAAGTAAACCAAACTTCACCCAATAGTGTATTGTATCACAATCTAGTAGTTACATGTGGAAATTTGGTTCTAGGACATTTGATTTGAGCGCAATCCTCAAACTTAGGTCAAAAAAGCCATTTAAGCCTTTTCACAGTGAGATCTATGCGATATGGCCGAGAAATGTAATTTTGATGTTAACTCCCAAACCGCTGCGCAGAAGTAAACCAAACTTCACCCAATAGTGTATTTTATCATAATCTAGTAGTTACATTTGGAAATTTAGTTCTAGGACATTTGGTTTGAGCGCAATCTTCAAACTTAATTAAAAAAAGTCATTTAAGCCTTTTCACAGTGAGATCTATGCGATATGGCCGAGAAATGTAATTTTGATGTTAACTCCCAAACCGCTGCGCAGAAGTCAACCAAACTTCACACAATAGTGTATTTTATCACAATCTAGTAGTTACATTTGGAAATTTGGTTCTAGGACATTTGATTTGAGTGCAATCCTCAAACTTAGGTCAAAAAAGCCATTTAAGCCTTTTCACAGTGAGATCTATGCGATATGGCCGAGAAATGTAATTTTGATGTTAACTCCCAAACCGCTGCGCAGAAGTCAACCAAACTTCACCCAATAGTGTATTTTATCATAATCTAGTAGTTACATTTGGAAATTTAGTTTTAGGACATTTGGTTTGAGCGCAGTCTTCAAACTTAATTAAAAAAAGTCATTTAAGCCTTTTCACAGTGAGATCTATGCGATATGGCCGAGAAATGTAATTTTGATGTTCACTCCCAAACCGCTGCGCAGAAGTAAACCAAACTTCACCCAATAGTGTATTGTATCACAATCTAGTAGTTACATGTGGAAATTCGGTTCTAGGACATTTGATTTGAGCGCAATCCTCAAACTTAGGTCAAAAAAGCCATTTAAGCCTTTTCACAGTGAGATCTATGCGATATGGCCGAGAAATGTAATTTTGATGTTAACTCCCAAACCGCTGCGCAGAAGTAAACCAAACTTCACCCAATAGTGTATTGTATCACAATCTAGTAGTTACATGTGGAAATTTGGTGCTAGGACATTTGATTTGAGCGCAATCCTCAAACTTAGGTCAAAAAAGCCATTTAAGCCTTTTCACAGTGAGATCTATGCGATATGGCCGAGAAATGTAATTTGGATGTTAACTCCCAAACCGCTGCGCAGAAGTCAACCAAACTTCACCCAATAGTGTATTGTATCACAATCTAGTAGTTACATGTGGAAATTTGGTTCTAGGACATTTGATTTGAGCGCAATTCTCAAACTTAGGTCAAAAAAGCCATTTAAGCCTTTTCACAGTGAGATCTATGTGATATGGCCGAGAAATGTAATTTTGATGTTAACTCCCAAACCGCTGCGCAGAAGTCAACCAAACTTCACCCAATAGTGTATTGTATCACAATCTAGTAGTTACATGTGGAAATTTAGTTTTAGAACATTTGGTTTGAGCGCAGTCTTCAAACTTAATTAAAAAAAGTCATTTAAGCCTTTTCACAGTGAGATCTATGCGATATGGCCGAGAAATGTAATTTTGATGTTAACTCCCAAACCGCTGCGCAGAAGTAAACCAAACTTCACCCAACAGTGTATTGTATCACAATCTAGTAGTTACATGTGGAAATTTGGTGCTAGGACATTTGATTTGAGCGCAATCCTCAAACTTAGGTCAAAAAAGCCATTTAAGCTTTTTCACAGTGAGATCTATTCGATATGGCCGAGAAATGTAATTTTGATGTTAACTCCCAAACCGCTGCGCAGAAGTCAACTAAACTTCACCCAATAGTGTATTTTATCACAATCTAGTAGTTACATTTGGAAATTTAGTTCTAGGACATTTGGTTTGAGCGCAATCATCAAACTTAGGTCAAAAAAGCCATTTAAGCTTTTTCACAGTGAGATCTATTCGATATGGCCGAGAAATGTAATTTTGATGTTAACTCCCAAACCGCTGCGCAGAAGTAAACCAAACTTCACCCAATAGTGTATTGTATCACAATCTAGTAGTTACATGTGGAAATTTGATTCTAGGACATTTGATTTGAGCGCAATCCTCAAACTTAGGTCAAAAAAGCCATTTAAGCCTTTTCACAGTGAGATCTATGCGATATGGCCGAGAAATGTAATTTTGATGTTAACTCCCAAACCGCTGCGCAGAAGTAAACCAAACTTCACCCAATAGTGTATTTTATCATAATCTAGTAGTGACATTTGGAAATTTAGTTCTAGGACATTTGGTTTGAGCGCAATCTTCAAACTTAATTAAAAAAAGTCATTTAAGCCTTTTCACAGTGAGATCTATGCGATATGGCCGAGAAATGTAATTTTGATGTTAACTCCCAAACCGCTGCGCAGAAGTCAACCAAACTTCACCCAATAGTGTATTTTATCACAATCTAGTAGTTACATTTGGAAATTTAGTTTTAGGACATTTGGTTTGAGCGCAGTCTTCAAACTTAATTAAAAAAAGTCATTTAAGCCTTTTCACAGTGAGATCTATGCGATATGGCCGAGAAATGTAATTTTGATGTTCACTCCCAAACCGCTGCGCAGAAGTAAACCAAACTTCACCCAATAGTGTATTGTATCACAATCTAGTAGTTACATGTGGAAATTCGGTTCTAGGACATTTGATTTGAGCGCAATCCTCAAACTTAGGTCAAAAAAGCCATTTAAGCCTTTCCACAGTGAGATCTATGCGATATGGCCGAGAAATGTAATTTTGATGTTAACTCCCAAACCGCTGCGCAGAAGTAAACCAAACTTCACCCAATAGTGTATTTTATCACAATCTAGTAGTTACATTTGGAAATTTAGTTCTAGGACATTTGGTTTGAGCGCAATCATCAAACTTAGGTCAAAAAAGCCATTTAAGCTTTTTCACAGTGATATCTATTCGATATGGCCGAGAAATGTAATTTTGATGTTAACTCCCAAACCGCTGCGCAGAAGTAAACCAAACTTCACCCAATAGTGTATTGTATCACAATCTAGTAGTTACATGTGGAAATTTGGTGCTAGGACATTTGATTTGAGCGCAATCCTCAAACTTAGGTCAAAAAAGCCATTTAAGCCTTTTCACAGTGAGATCTATGCGATATGGCCGAGAAATGTAATTTGGATGTTAACTCCCAAACCGCTGCGCAGAAGTCAACCAAACTTCACCCAATAGTGTATTGTATCACAATCTAGTAGTTACATGTGGAAATTTGGTACTAGGACATTTGATTTGAGCGCAATTCTCAAACTTAGGTCAAAAAAGCCATTTAAGCCTTTTCACAGTGAGATCTATGCGATATGGCCGAGAAATGTAATTTTGATGTTAACTCCCAAACCGCTGCGCAGAAGTCAACTAAACTTCACCCAATAGTGTATTTTATCACAATCTATTAGTACATTTGGAAATTTAGTTCTAGGACATTTGGTTTGAGCGCAATCATCAAACTTAGGTCACAAAAGCCATTTAAGCCTTTTCACAGTGAGATCTATGCGATATGGCCGAGAAATGTAATTTTGATGTTAACTCCCAAACCGCTGCGCAGAAGTAAACCAAACTTCACCCAATAGTGTATTTTATCACAATCTAGTAGTTACATTTGGAAATTTAGTTTTAGGACATTTGGTTTGAGCGCAGTCTTCAAACTTAATTAAAAAAAGTCATTTAAGCCTTTTCACAGTGAGATCTATGCGATATGGCCGAGAAATGTAATTTTGATGTTCACTCCCAAACCGCTGCGCAGAAGTAAACCAAACTTCACCCAATAGTGTATTGTATCACAATCTAGTAGTTACATGTGGAAATTCGGTTCTAGGACATTTGATTTGAGCGCAATCCTCAAACTTAGGTCAAAAAAGCCATTTAAGCCTTTCCACAGTGAGATCTATGCGATATGGCCGAGAAATGTAATTTTGATGTTAACTCCCAAACCGCTGCGCAGAAGTAAACCAAACTTCACCCAATAGTGTATTTTATCACAATCTAGTAGTTACATTTGGAAATTTAGTTCTAGGACATTTGATTTGAGCGCAATTCTCAAACTTAGGTCAAAAAAGCCATTTAAGCCTTTTCACAGTGAGATCTATGCGATATGGCCGAGAAATGTAATTTTGATGTTAACTCCCAAACCGCTGCGCAGAAGTCAACCAAACTTCACACAATAGTGTATTTTATCACAATCTAGTAGTTACATTTGGAAATTTGGTTCTAGGACATTTGATTTGAGTGCAATCATCAAACTTAGGTCAAAAAAGCCATTTAAGCCTTTTCACAGTGAGATCTATGCGATATGGCCGAGAAATGTAATTTTGATGTTAACTCCCAAACCGCTGCGCAGAAGTCAACCAAACTTCACCCAATAGTGTATTTTATCACAATCTAGTAGTTACATTTGGAAATTTAGTTTTAGGACATTTGGTTTGAGCGCAGTCTTCAAACTTAATTAAAAAAAGTCATTTAAGCCTTTTCACAGTGAGATCTATGCGATATGGCCGAGAAATGTAATTTTGATGTTAACTCCCAAACCGCTGCGCAGAAGTCAACCAAACTTCACCCAATAGTGTATTTTATCATAATCTAGTAGTTACATTTGGAAATTTAGTTCTAGGACATTTGGTTTGAGCGCAATCTTCAAACTTAATTAAAAAAAGTCATTTAAGCCTTTTCACAGTGAGATCTATGCGATATGGCCGAGAAATGTAATTTTGATGTTAACTCCCAAACCGCTGCGCAGAAGTCAACCAAACTTCACACAATAGTGTATTTTATCACAATCTAGTAGTTACATTTGGAAATTTAGTTCTAGGACATTTGATTTGAGCGCAATCCTCAAACTTAGGTCAAAAAAGCCATTTAAGCCTTTTCACAGTGAGATCTATGCGATATGGCCGAGAAATGTAATTTTGATGTTAACTCCCAAACCGCTGCGCAGAAGTCAACCAAACTTCACCCAATAGTGTATTTTATCACAATCTAGTAGTTACATTTGGAAATTTAGTTTTAGGACATTTGGTTTGAGCGCAGTCTTCAAACTTAATTAAAAAAAGTCATTTAAGCCTTTTCACAGTGAGATCTATGCGATATGGCCGAGAAATGTAATTTGGATGTTAACTCCCAAACCGCTGCGCAGAAGTCAACCAAACTTCACCCAATAGTGTATTTTATCACAATCTAGTAGTTACATGTGGAAATTTAGTTCTAGGACATTTGATTTGAGCGCAATCCTCAAACTTAGGTCAAAAAAGCCATTTAAGCCTTTTCACAGTGAGATCTATGCGATATGGCCGAGAAATGTAATTTTGATGTTAACTCCCAAACCGCTGCGCAGAAGTAAACCAAACTTCACCCAATAGTGTATTTTATCATAATCTAGTAGTTACATTTGGAAATTTAGTTCTAGGACATTTGGTTTGAGCGCAATCTTCAAACTTAATTAAAAAAAGTCATTTAAGCCTTTTCACAGTGAGATCTATGCGATATGGCCGAGAAATGTAATTTTGATGTTAACTCCCAAACCGCTGCGCAGAAGTCAACCAAACTTCACACAATAGTGTATTTTATCACAATCTAGTAGTTACATTTGGAAATTTAGTTCTAGGACATTTGATTTGAGCGCAATCCTCAAACTTAGGTCAAAAAAGCCATTTAAGCCTTTTCACAGTGAGATCTATGCGATATGGCCGAGAAATGTAATTTTGATGTTAACTCCCACACCGCTGCGCAGAAGTCAACCAAACTTCACACAATAGTGTATTTTATCACAATCTAGTAGTTACATTTGGAAATTTAGTTCTAGGACATTTGATTTGAGCGCAATCCTCAAACTTAGGTCAAAAAAGCCATTTAAGCCTTTTCACAGTGAGATCTATGCGATATGGCCGAGAAATGTAATTTTGATGTTAACTCCCAAACCGCTGCGCAGAAGTCAACCAAACTTCACCCAATAGTGTATTTTATCACAATCTAGTAGTTACATTTGGAAATTTAGTTTTAGGACATTTGGTTTGAGCGCAGTCTTCAAACTTAATTAAAAAAAGTCATTTAAGCCTTTTCACAGTGAGATCTATGCGATATGGCCGAGAAATGTAATTTTGATGTTCACTCCCAAACCGCTGCGCAGAAGTAAACCAAACTTCACCCAATAGTGTATTGTATCACAATCTAGTAGTTACATGTGGAAATTTGGTTCTAGGACATTTGATTTGAGCGCAATCCTCAAACTTAGGTCAAAAAAGCCATTTAAGCCTTTTCACAGTGAGATCTATGCGATATGGCCGAGAAATGTAATTTTGATGTTAACTCCCAAACCGCTGCGCAGAAGTAAACCAAACTTCACCCAATAGTGTATTGTATCACAATCTAGTAGTTACATGTGGAAATTTGGTTCTAGGACATTTGATTTGAGCGCAATCCTCAAACTTAGGTCAAAAAAGCCATTTAAGCCTTTTCACAGTGAGATCTATGCGATATGGCCGAGAAATGTAATTTGGATGTTAACTCCCAAACCGCTGCGCAGAAGTCAACCAAACTTCACCCAATAGTGTATTGTATCACAATCTAGTAGTTACATGTGGAAATTTGGTTCTAGGACATTTGATTTGAGCGCAATTCTCAAACTTAGGTCAAAAAAGCCATTTAAGCCTTTTCACAGTGAGATCTATGCGATATGGCCGAGAAATGTAATTTTGATGTTAACTCCCAAACCGCTGCGCAGAAGTCAACCAAACTTCACCCAATAGTGTATTGTATCACAATCTAGTAGTTACATGTGGAAATTTAGTTTTAGAACATTTAGTTTGAGCGCAGTCTTCAAACTTAATTAAAAAAAGTCATTTAAGCCTTTTCACAGTGAGATCTATGTGATATGGCCGAGAAATGTAATTTTGATGTTAACTCCCAAACCGCTGCGCAGAAGTAAACCAAACTTCACCCAATAGTGTATTGTATCACAATCTAGTAGTTACATGTGGAAATTTAGTTCTAGGACATTTGGTTTGAGCGCAGTCTTCAAACTTAATTAAAAAAAGTCATTTAAGCCTTTTCACAGTGAGATCTATGCGATATGGCCGAGAAATGTAATTTGGATGTTAACTCCCAAACCGCTGCGCAGAAGTCAACCAAACTTCACCCAATAGTGTATTGTATCACAATCTAGTAGTTACATGTGGAAATTTGGTTCTAGGACATTTGATTTGAGCGCAATTCTCAAACTTAGGTCAAAAAAGCCATTTAAGCCTTTTCACAGTGAGATCTATGCGATATGGCCGAGAAATGTAATTTTGATGTTAACTCCCAAACCGCTGCGCAGAAGTCAACTAAACTTCACCCAATAGTGTATTTTATCACAATCTAGTAGTTACATTTGGAAATTTAGTTCTAGGACATTTGGTTTGAGCGCAATCATCAAACTTAGGTCAAAAAAGCCATTTAAGCTTTTTCACAGTGAGATCTATTCGATATGGCCGAGAAATGTAATTTTGATGTTAACTCCCAAACCGCTGCGCAGAAGTAAACCAAACTTCACCCAATAGTGTATTGTATCACAATCTAGTAGTTACATGTGGAAATTTGGTTCTAGGACATTTGGTTTGAGCGCAATCCTCAAACTTAGTTAAAAAAAAGTCATTTAAGCCTTTTCACAGTGAGATCTATGCGATATGGCCGAGAAATGTAATTTTGATGTTAACTCCCAAACCGCTGCGTAGAAGTCAACCAAACTTCACCCAATAGTGTATTGTATCACAATCTAGTAGTTACATTTGGAAATTTGGTTCTAGGACATTTGGTTTGGGCGCAATCCTCAAACTTAGTTAAAAAAAAGTCATTTAAGCCTTTTCACAGTGAGATCTACGCGATATGGCCGAGAAATGTAATTTTGATGTTAACTCCCATACCGCTGCGCAGAAGTCAACCAAACTTCACCCAATAGTGTATTGTATCACAATCTAGTAGTTACATTTGGAAATTTGGTTCTAGGACATTTGGTTTGAGCGCAATCCTCAAACTTAGTTAAAAAAAAGTCATTTAAGCCTTTTCACAGTGAGATCTACGCGATATGGCCGAGAAATGTAATTTTGATGTTAACTCCCAAACCGCTGCGTAGAAGTCAACCAAACTTCACCCAATAGTGTATTGTATCACAATCTAGTAGTTACATTTGGAAATTTGGTTCTAGGACATTTGGTTTGAGCGCAATCCTCAAACTTAGTTAAAAAAAAGTCATTTAAGCCTTTTCACAGTGAGATCTACGCGATATGGCCGAGAAATGTAATTTTGATGTTAACTCCCAAATCGCTGCGCAGAAGTAAACCAAACTTCACCCAATAGTGTATTTTATCATAATCTAGTAGTTACATTTGGAAATTTAGTTCTAGGATATTTGGTTTGAGCGCAATCTTCAAACTTAATTAAAAAAAGTCATTTAAGCCTTTTCACAGTGAGATCTATGCGATATGGCCGAGAAATGTAATTTTGATGTTAACTCCCAAACCGCTGCGCAGAAGTCAACCAAACTTCACCCAATAGTGTATTTTATCACAATCTAGTAGTTACATTTGGAAATTTAGTTCTTGGACATTTGATTTGAGCGCAATCCTCAAACTTAGGTCAAAAAAGCCATTTAAGCCTTTTCACAGTGAGATCTATGCGATATGGCCGAGAAATGTAATTTTGATGTTAACTCCCAAACCGCTGCGCAGAAGTAAACCAAACTTCACCCAATAGTGTATTTTATCATAATCTAGTAGTTACATTTAGAAATTTAGTTCTAGGACATTTGGTTTGAGCGCAATCTTCAAACTTAATTAAAAAAAGTCATTTAAGCCTTTTCACAGTGAGATCTATGCGATATGGCCGAGAAATGTAATTTTGATGTTAACTCCCAAACCGCTGCGCAGAAGTCAACCAAACTTCACACAATAGTGTATTTTATCACAATCTAGTAGTTACATTTGGAAATTTGGTTCTAGGACATTTGATTTGAGTGCAATCCTCAAACTTAGGTCAAAAAAGCCATTTAAGCCTTTTCACAGTGAGATCTATGCGATATGGCCGAGAAATGTAATTTTGATGTTAACTCCCAAACCGCTGCGCAGAAGTCAACCAAACTTCACCCAATAGTGTATTGTATCACAATTTAGTAGTTACATGTGGAAATTTGGTTCTAGGACATTTGATTTGAGCGCAATCCTCAAACTTAGGTCAAAAAAGCCATTTAAGCCTTTTCACAGTGAGATCTATGCGATATGGCCGAGAAATGTAATTTTGATGTTAACTCCCAAACCGCTGCGCAGAAGTCAACCAAACTTCACCCAATAGTGTATTTTATCACAATCTAGTAGTTACATTTGGAAATTTAGTTTTAGGACATTTGGTTTGAGCGCAGTCTTCAAACTTAATTAAAAAAAGTCATTTAAGCCTTTTCACAGTGAGATCTATGCGATATGGCCGAGAAATGTAATTTTGATGTTAACTCCCAAACCGCTGCGCAGAAGTAAACCAAACTTCACCCAATAGTGTATTGTATCACAATCTAGTAGTTACATGTGGAAATTTGGTTCTAGGACATTTGATTTGAGCGCAATCCTCAAACTTAGGTCAAAAAAGCCATTTAAGCCTTTTCACAGTGAGATCTATGCGATATGGCCGAGAAATGTAATTTTGATGTTAACTCCCAAACCGCTGCGCAGAAGTAAACCAAACTTCACCCAATAGTGTATTGTATCACAATCTAGTAGTTACATGTGGAAATTTGGTGCTAGGACATTTGATTTGAGCGCAATCCTCAAACTTAGGTCAAAAAAGCCATTTAAGCCTTTTCACAGTGAGATCTATGCGATATGGCCGAGAAATGTAATTTGGATGTTAACTCCCAAACCGCTGCGCAGAAGTCAACCAAACTTCACCCAATAGTGTATTGTATCACAATCTAGTAGTTACATGTGGAAATTTGGTTCTAGGACATTTGATTTGAGCGCAATTCTCAAACTTAGGTCAAAAAAGCCATTTAAGCCTTTTCACAGTGAGATCTATGCGATATGGCCGAGAAATGTAATTTTGATGTTAACTCCCAAACCGCTGCGCAGAAGTCAACCAAACTTCACACAATAGTGTATTTTATCACAATCTAGTAGTTACATTTGGAAATTTGGTTCTAGGACATTTGATTTGAGTGCAATCCTCAAACTTAGGTCAAAAAAGCCATTTAAGCCTTTTCACAGTGAGATCTATGCGATATGGCCGAGAAATGTAATTTTGATGTTAACTCCCAAACCGCTGCGCAGAAGTCAACCAAACTTCACCCAATAGTGTATTTTATCACAATCTAGTAGTTACATTTGGAAATTTAGTTTTAGGACATTTGGTTTGAGCGCAGTCTTCAAACTTAATTAAAAAAAGTCATTTAAGCCTTTTCACAGTGAGATCTATGCGATATGGCCGAGAAATGTAATTTTGATGTTAACTCCCAAACCGCTGCGCAGAAGTCAACCAAACTTCACCCAATAGTGTATTTTATCATAATCTAGTAGTTACATTTGGAAATTTAGTTCTAGGACATTTGGTTTGAGCGCAATCTTCAAACTTAATTAAAAAAAGTCATTTAAGCCTTTTCACAGTGAGATCTATGCGATATGGCCGAGAAATGTAATTTTGATGTTAACTCCCAAACCGCTGCGCAGAAGTCAACCAAACTTCACACAATAGTGTATTTTATCACAATCTAGTAGTTACATTTGGAAATTTAGTTCTAGGACATTTGATTTGAGCGCAATCCTCAAACTTAGGTCAAAAAAGCCATTTAAGCCTTTTCACAGTGAGATCTATGCGATATGGCCGAGAAATGTAATTTTGATGTTAACTCCCAAACCGCTGCGCAGAAGTCAACCAAACTTCACCCAATAGTGTATTTTATCACAATCTAGTAGTTACATTTGGAAATTTAGTTTTAGGACATTTGGTTTGAGCGCAGTCTTCAAACTTAATTAAAAAAAGTCATTTAAGCCTTTTCACAGTGAGATCTATGCGATATGGCCGAGAAATGTAATTTGGATGTTAACTCCCAAACCGCTGCGCAGAAGTCAACCAAACTTCACCCAATAGTGTATTTTATCACAATCTAGTAGTTACATGTGGAAATTTAGTTCTAGGACATTTGATTTGAGCGCAATCCTCAAACTTAGGTCAAAAAAGCCATTTAAGCCTTTTCACAGTGAGATCTATGCGATATGGCCGAGAAATGTAATTTTGATGTTAACTCCCAAACCGCTGCGCAGAAGTAAACCAAACTTCACCCAATAGTGTATTTTATCATAATCTAGTAGTTACATTTGGAAATTTAGTTCTAGGACATTTGGTTTGAGCGCAATCTTCAAACTTAATTAAAAAAAGTCATTTAAGCCTTTTCACAGTGAGATCTATGCGATATGGCCGAGAAATGTAATTTTGATGTTAACTCCCAAACCGCTGCGCAGAAGTCAACCAAACTTCACACAATAGTGTATTTTATCACAATCTAGTAGTTACATTTGGAAATTTAGTTCTAGGACATTTGATTTGAGCGCAATCCTCAAACTTAGGTCAAAAAAGCCATTTAAGCCTTTTCACAGTGAGATCTATGCGATATGGCCGAGAAATGTAATTTTGATGTTAACTCCCACACCGCTGCGCAGAAGTCAACCAAACTTCACACAATAGTGTATTTTATCACAATCTAGTAGTTACATTTGGAAATTTAGTTCTAGGACATTTGATTTGAGCGCAATCCTCAAACTTAGGTCAAAAAAGCCATTTAAGCCTTTTCACAGTGAGATCTATGCGATATGGCCGAGAAATGTAATTTTGATGTTAACTCCCAAACCGCTGCGCAGAAGTCAACCAAACTTCACCCAATAGTGTATTTTATCACAATCTAGTAGTTACATTTGGAAATTTAGTTTTAGGACATTTGGTTTGAGCGCAGTCTTCAAACTTAATTAAAAAAAGTCATTTAAGCCTTTTCACAGTGAGATCTATGCGATATGGCCGAGAAATGTAATTTTGATGTTCACTCCCAAACCGCTGCGCAGAAGTAAACCAAACTTCACCCAATAGTGTATTGTATCACAATCTAGTAGTTACATGTGGAAATTTGGTTCTAGGACATTTGATTTGAGCGCAATCCTCAAACTTAGGTCAAAAAAGCCATTTAAGCCTTTTCACAGTGAGATCTATGCGATATGGCCGAGAAATGTAATTTTGATGTTAACTCCCAAACCGCTGCGCAGAAGTAAACCAAACTTCACCCAATAGTGTATTGTATCACAATCTAGTAGTTACATGTGGAAATTTGGTTCTAGGACATTTGATTTGAGCGCAATCCTCAAACTTAGGTCAAAAAAGCCATTTAAGCCTTTTCACAGTGAGATCTATGCGATATGGCCGAGAAATGTAATTTGGATGTTAACTCCCAAACCGCTGCGCAGAAGTCAACCAAACTTCACCCAATAGTGTATTGTATCACAATCTAGTAGTTACATGTGGAAATTTGGTTCTAGGACATTTGATTTGAGCGCAATTCTCAAACTTAGGTCAAAAAAGCCATTTAAGCCTTTTCACAGTGAGATCTATGCGATATGGCCGAGAAATGTAATTTTGATGTTAACTCCCAAACCGCTGCGCAGAAGTCAACCAAACTTCACCCAATAGTGTATTGTATCACAATCTAGTAGTTACATGTGGAAATTTAGTTTTAGAACATTTAGTTTGAGCGCAGTCTTCAAACTTAATTAAAAAAAGTCATTTAAGCCTTTTCACAGTGAGATCTATGTGATATGGCCGAGAAATGTAATTTTGATGTTAACTCCCAAACCGCTGCGCAGAAGTAAACCAAACTTCACCCAATAGTGTATTGTATCACAATCTAGTAGTTACATGTGGAAATTTAGTTCTAGGACATTTGGTTTGAGCGCAGTCTTCAAACTTAATTAAAAAAAGTCATTTAAGCCTTTTCACAGTGAGATCTATGCGATATGGCCGAGAAATGTAATTTGGATGTTAACTCCCAAACCGCTGCGCAGAAGTCAACCAAACTTCACCCAATAGTGTATTGTATCACAATCTAGTAGTTACATGTGGAAATTTGGTTCTAGGACATTTGATTTGAGCGCAATTCTCAAACTTAGGTCAAAAAAGCCATTTAAGCCTTTTCACAGTGAGATCTATGCGATATGGCCGAGAAATGTAATTTTGATGTTAACTCCCAAACCGCTGCGCAGAAGTCAACTAAACTTCACCCAATAGTGTATTTTATCACAATCTAGTAGTTACATTTGGAAATTTAGTTCTAGGACATTTGGTTTGAGCGCAATCATCAAACTTAGGTCAAAAAAGCCATTTAAGCTTTTTCACAGTGAGATCTATTCGATATGGCCGAGAAATGTAATTTTGATGTTAACTCCCAAACCGCTGCGCAGAAGTAAACCAAACTTCACCCAATAGTGTATTGTATCACAATCTAGTAGTTACATGTGGAAATTTGATTCTAGGACATTTGATTTGAGCGCAATCCTCAAACTTAGGTCAAAAAAGCCATTTAAGCCTTTTCACAGTGAGATCTATGCGATATGGCCGAGAAATGTAATTTTGATGTTAACTCCCAAACCGCTGCGCAGAAGTCAACCAAACTTCACCCAATAGTGTATTTTATCACAATCTAGTAGTTACATTTGGAAATTTAGTTTTAGGACATTTGGTTTGAGCGCAGTCTTCAAACTTAATTAAAAAAAGTCATTTAAGCCTTTTCACAGTGAGATCTATGCGATATGGCCGAGAAATGTAATTTTGATGTTCACTCCCAAACCGCTGCGCAGAAGTAAACCAAACTTCACCCAATAGTGTATTGTATCACAATCTAGTAGTTACATGTGGAAATTCGGTTCTAGGACATTTGATTTGAGCGCAATCCTCAAACTTAGGTCAAAAAAGCCATTTAAGCCTTTCCACAGTGAGATCTATGCGATATGGCCGAGAAATGTAATTTTGATGTTAACTCCCAAACCGCTGCGCAGAAGTAAACCAAACTTCACCCAATAGTGTATTGTATCACAATCTAGTAGTTACATGTGGAAATTTGGTGCTAGGACATTTGATTTGAGCGCAATCCTCAAACTTAGGTCAAAAAAGCCATTTAAGCCTTTTCACAGTGAGATCTTTGCGATATGGCCGAGAAATGTAATTTGGATGTTAACTCCCAAACCGCTGCGCAGAAGTCAACCAAACTTCACCCAATAGTGTATTGTATCACAATCTAGTAGTTACATTTGGAAATTTAGTTCTAGGACATTTGGTTTGAGCGCAATCATCAAACTTAGGTCACAAAAGCCATTTAAGCTTTTTCACAGTGAGATCTATTCGATATGGCCGAGAAATGTAATTTTGATGTTAACTCCCAAACCGCTGCGCAGAAGTAAACCAAACTTCACCCAATAGTGTATTGTATCACAATCTAGTAGTTACATGTGGAAATTTGGTTCTAGGACATTTGATTTGAGCGCAATCCTCAAACTTAGGTCAAAAAAGCCATTTAAGCCTTTTCACAGTGAGATCTATGCGATATGGCCGAGAAATGTAATTTTGATGTTAACTCCCAAACCGCTGCGCAGAAGTAAACCAAACTTCACCCAATAGTGTATTTTATCATAATCTAGTAGTTACATTTGGAAATTTAGTTCTAGGACATTTGGTTTGAGCGCAATCTTCAAACTTAATTAAAAAAAGTCATTTAAGCCTTTTCACAGTGAGATCTATGCGATATGGCCGAGAAATGTAATTTTGATGTTAACTCCCAAACCGCTGCGCAGAAGTCAACCAAACTTCACACAATAGTGTATTTTATCACAATCTAGTAGTTACATTTGGAAATTTGGTTCTAGGACATTTGATTTGAGTGCAATCCTCAAACTTAGGTCAAAAAAGCCATTTAAGCCTTTTCACAGTGAGATCTATGCGATATGGCCGAGAAATGTAATTTTGATGTTAACTCCCAAACCGCTGCGCAGAAGTCAACCAAACTTCACCCAATAGTGTATTTTATCATAATCTAGTAGTTACATTTGGAAATTTAGTTTTAGGACATTTGGTTTGAGCGCAGTCTTCAAACTTAATTAAAAAAAGTCATTTAAGCCTTTTCACAGTGAGATCTATGCGATATGGCCGAGAAATGTAATTTTGATGTTCACTCCCAAACCGCTGCGCAGAAGTAAACCAAACTTCACCCAATAGTGTATTGTATCACAATCTAGTAGTTACATGTGGAAATTCGGTTCTAGGACATTTGATTTGAGCGCAATCCTCAAACTTAGGTCAAAAAAGCCATTTAAGCCTTTTCACAGTGAGATCTATGCGATATGGCCGAGAAATGTAATTTTGATGTTAACTCCCAAACCGCTGCGCAGAAGTAAACCAAACTTCACCCAATAGTGTATTGTATCACAATCTAGTAGTTACATGTGGAAATTTGGTGCTAGGACATTTGATTTGAGCGCAATCCTCAAACTTAGGTCAAAAAAGCCATTTAAGCCTTTTCACAGTGAGATCTATGCGATATGGCCGAGAAATGTAATTTGGATGTTAACTCCCAAACCGCTGCGCAGAAGTCAACCAAACTTCACCCAATAGTGTATTGTATCACAATCTAGTAGTTACATGTGGAAATTTGGTTCTAGGACATTTGATTTGAGCGCAATTCTCAAACTTAGGTCAAAAAAGCCATTTAAGCCTTTTCACAGTGAGATCTATGTGATATGGCCGAGAAATGTAATTTTGATGTTAACTCCCAAACCGCTGCGCAGAAGTCAACCAAACTTCACCCAATAGTGTATTGTATCACAATCTAGTAGTTACATGTGGAAATTTAGTTTTAGAACATTTGGTTTGAGCGCAGTCTTCAAACTTAATTAAAAAAAGTCATTTAAGCCTTTTCACAGTGAGATCTATGCGATATGGCCGAGAAATGTAATTTTGATGTTAACTCCCAAACCGCTGCGCAGAAGTAAACCAAACTTCACCCAACAGTGTATTGTATCACAATCTAGTAGTTACATGTGGAAATTTGGTGCTAGGACATTTGATTTGAGCGCAATCCTCAAACTTAGGTCAAAAAAGCCATTTAAGCTTTTTCACAGTGAGATCTATTCGATATGGCCGAGAAATGTAATTTTGATGTTAACTCCCAAACCGCTGCGCAGAAGTCAACTAAACTTCACCCAATAGTGTATTTTATCACAATCTAGTAGTTACATTTGGAAATTTAGTTCTAGGACATTTGGTTTGAGCGCAATCATCAAACTTAGGTCAAAAAAGCCATTTAAGCTTTTTCACAGTGAGATCTATTCGATATGGCCGAGAAATGTAATTTTGATGTTAACTCCCAAACCGCTGCGCAGAAGTAAACCAAACTTCACCCAATAGTGTATTGTATCACAATCTAGTAGTTACATGTGGAAATTTGATTCTAGGACATTTGATTTGAGCGCAATCCTCAAACTTAGGTCAAAAAAGCCATTTAAGCCTTTTCACAGTGAGATCTATGCGATATGGCCGAGAAATGTAATTTTGATGTTAACTCCCAAACCGCTGCGCAGAAGTAAACCAAACTTCACCCAATAGTGTATTTTATCATAATCTAGTAGTGACATTTGGAAATTTAGTTCTAGGACATTTGGTTTGAGCGCAATCTTCAAACTTAATTAAAAAAAGTCATTTAAGCCTTTTCACAGTGAGATCTATGCGATATGGCCGAGAAATGTAATTTTGATGTTAACTCCCAAACCGCTGCGCAGAAGTCAACCAAACTTCACCCAATAGTGTATTTTATCACAATCTAGTAGTTACATTTGGAAATTTAGTTTTAGGACATTTGGTTTGAGCGCAGTCTTCAAACTTAATTAAAAAAAGTCATTTAAGCCTTTTCACAGTGAGATCTATGCGATATGGCCGAGAAATGTAATTTTGATGTTCACTCCCAAACCGCTGCGCAGAAGTAAACCAAACTTCACCCAATAGTGTATTGTATCACAATCTAGTAGTTACATGTGGAAATTCGGTTCTAGGACATTTGATTTGAGCGCAATCCTCAAACTTAGGTCAAAAAAGCCATTTAAGCCTTTCCACAGTGAGATCTATGCGATATGGCCGAGAAATGTAATTTTGATGTTAACTCCCAAACCGCTGCGCAGAAGTAAACCAAACTTCACCCAATAGTGTATTTTATCACAATCTAGTAGTTACATTTGGAAATTTAGTTCTAGGACATTTGGTTTGAGCGCAATCATCAAACTTAGGTCAAAAAAGCCATTTAAGCTTTTTCACAGTGATATCTATTCGATATGGCCGAGAAATGTAATTTTGATGTTAACTCCCAAACCGCTGCGCAGAAGTAAACCAAACTTCACCCAATAGTGTATTGTATCACAATCTAGTAGTTACATGTGGAAATTTGGTGCTAGGACATTTGATTTGAGCGCAATCCTCAAACTTAGGTCAAAAAAGCCATTTAAGCCTTTTCACAGTGAGATCTATGCGATATGGCCGAGAAATGTAATTTGGATGTTAACTCCCAAACCGCTGCGCAGAAGTCAACCAAACTTCACCCAATAGTGTATTGTATCACAATCTAGTAGTTACATGTGGAAATTTGGTACTAGGACATTTGATTTGAGCGCAATTCTCAAACTTAGGTCAAAAAAGCCATTTAAGCCTTTTCACAGTGAGATCTATGCGATATGGCCGAGAAATGTAATTTTGATGTTAACTCCCAAACCGCTGCGCAGAAGTCAACTAAACTTCACCCAATAGTGTATTTTATCACAATCTATTAGTACATTTGGAAATTTAGTTCTAGGACATTTGGTTTGAGCGCAATCATCAAACTTAGGTCACAAAAGCCATTTAAGCCTTTTCACAGTGAGATCTATGCGATATGGCCGAGAAATGTAATTTTGATGTTAACTCCCAAACCGCTGCGCAGAAGTAAACCAAACTTCACCCAATAGTGTATTTTATCACAATCTAGTAGTTACATTTGGAAATTTAGTTTTAGGACATTTGGTTTGAGCGCAGTCTTCAAACTTAATTAAAAAAAGTCATTTAAGCCTTTTCACAGTGAGATCTATGCGATATGGCCGAGAAATGTAATTTTGATGTTCACTCCCAAACCGCTGCGCAGAAGTAAACCAAACTTCACCCAATAGTGTATTGTATCACAATCTAGTAGTTACATGTGGAAATTCGGTTCTAGGACATTTGATTTGAGCGCAATCCTCAAACTTAGGTCAAAAAAGCCATTTAAGCCTTTCCACAGTGAGATCTATGCGATATGGCCGAGAAATGTAATTTTGATGTTAACTCCCAAACCGCTGCGCAGAAGTAAACCAAACTTCACCCAATAGTGTATTTTATCACAATCTAGTAGTTACATTTGGAAATTTAGTTCTAGGACATTTGGTTTGAGCGCAATCATCAAACTTAGGTCAAAAAAGCCATTTAAGCTTTTTCACAGTGATATCTATTCGATATGGCCGAGAAATGTAATTTTGATGTTAACTCCCAAACCGCTGCGCAGAAGTAAACCAAACTTCACCCAATAGTGTATTGTATCACAATCTAGTAGTTACATGTGGAAATTTGGTGCTAGGACATTTGATTTGAGCGCAATCCTCAAACTTAGGTCAAAAAAGCCATTTAAGCCTTTTCACAGTGAGATCTATGCGATATGGCCGAGAAATGTAATTTGGATGTTAACTCCCAAACCGCTGCGCAGAAGTCAACCAAACTTCACCCAATAGTGTATTTTATCACAATCTAGTAGTTACATGTGGAAATTTGGTACTAGGACATTTGATTTGAGCGCAATTCTCAAACTTAGGTCAAAAAAGCCATTTAAGCCTTTTCACAGTGAGATCTATGCGATATGGCCGAGAAATGTAATTTTGATGTTAACTCCCAAACCGCTGCGCAGAAGTCAACTAAACTTCACCCAATAGTGTATTTTATCACAATCTAGTAGTTACATTTGGAAATTTAGTTCTAGGACATTTGGTTTGAGCGCAATCATCAAACTTAGGTCACAAAAGCCATTTAAGCTTTTTCACAGTGAGATCTATTCGATATGGCCGAGAAATGTAATTTTGATGTTAACTCCCAAACCGCTGCGCAGAAGTAAACCAAACTTCACCCAATAGTGTATTGTATCACAATCTAGTAGTTACATGTGGAAATTTGGTTCTAGGACATTTGATTTGAGCGCAATCCTCAAACTTATGTCAAAAAAGCCATTTAAGCCTTTTCACAGTGAGATCTATGCGATATGGCCGAGAAATGTAATTTTGATGTTAACTCCCAAACCGCTGCGCAGAAGTAAACCAAACTTCACCCAATAGTGTATTTTATCATAATCTAGTAGTGACATTTGGAAATTTAGTTCTAGGACATTTGGTTTGAGCGCAATCTTCAAACTTAATTAAAAAAAGTCATTTAAGCCTTTTCACAGTGAGATCTATGCGATATGGCCGAGAAATGTAATTTGGATGTTAACTCCCAAACCGCTGCGCAGAAGTCAACCAAACTTCACACAATAGTGTATTGTATCACAATTTATTAGTTACATGTGGAAATTTGGTTCTAGGACATTTGATTTGAGCGCAATTCTCAAACTTAGGTCAAAAATGCCATTTAAGCCTTTTCACAGTGAGATCTATGCGATATGGCCGAGAAATGTAATTTTGATGTTAACTCCCAAACCGCTGCGCAGAAGTCAACCAAACTTCACCCAATAGTGTATTGTATCACAGTCTAGTAGTTACATTTGAAAATTTTGTTCTAGGACATTTTGTTTGAACGCAATCATCAAACTTAATTAAAAAAGTCATTTAAGCCTTTTCACAGTGAGATCTATGCGATATGGCCGAGAAATGTAATTTTGATGTTAACTCCCAAACCGCTGCGCAGAAGTCAACCAAACTTCACCCAATAGTGTATTGTATCACAATCTAGTAGTTACATTTGAAAATTTTGTTCTAGGACATTTTGTTTGAACGCAATCATCAAACTTAATTAAAAAAGTCATTTAAGCCTTTTCACAGTGAGATCTATGCGATATGGCCGAGAAATGTAATTTTGATGTTAACTCCCAAACCGCTGCGCAGAAGTCAACCAAACTTCACCCATTAGTGTATTGTATCACAATCTAGTAGTTACATGTGGAAATTTGGTTCTAGGACATTTGATTTGAGCGCAATCCTCAAACTTAGGTCAAAAAAGCAATTTAAGCCTTTTCACAGTGAGATCTATGCGATATGGCCGAGAAATGTAATTTTGATGTTAACTCCCAAACCGCTGCGCAGAAGTCAACCAAACTTCACCCAATAGTGTATTGTATCACATTCTAGTAGTTACATTTGAAAATTTCGTTCTAGGACATTTGGTTTGAGCGCAATTATTAAACTTAGGTCAAAAAAGCCATTTAAGCCTTTTCACAGTGAGATCTATGCGATATGGCCGAGAAATGTAATTTTGATGTTAACTCCCAAACCGCTGCGCAGAAGTAAACCAAACTTCACCCATTAGTGTATTGTATCACAATCTAGTAGTTACATGTGGAAATTTGGTTCTAGGACATTTGATTTGAGCGCAATCCTCAAACTTAGGTCAAAAAAGCCATTTAAGCCTTTTCACAGTGAGATCTATGCGATATGGCATAGAAATGTAATTTTGATGTTAACTCCCAAACCGCTGCGCAGAAGTCAACCAAACTTCACCCAATAGTGTATTGTATCACAATCTAGTAGTTACATTTGAAAATTTTGTTCTAGGACATTTTGTTTGAACACAATCATCAAACTTAATTAAAAAAGTCATTTAAGCCTTTTCACAGTGAGATCTATGCGATATGGCCGAGAAATGTAATTTTGATGTTAACTCCCAAACCGCTGCGCAGAAGTCAACCAAACTTCACCCAATAGTGTATTGTATCACAATCTAGTAGTTACATTTGAAAATTTTGTTCTAGGACATTTTGTTTGAGCGCAATCCTCAAACTTAGGTCAAAAAAGCCATTTAAGCCTTTTCACAGTGAGATCTATGCGATATGGCCGAGAAATGTAATTTTGATGTTAACTCCCAAACCGCTGCGCAGAAGTAAACCAAACTTCACCCAATAGTGTATTGTATCACATTCTAGTAGTTACATTTGAAAATTTCGTTCTAGGACATTTGGTTTGAGCGCAATCATTAAACTTAGGTCAAAAAAGCCATTTAAGCCTTTTCACAGTGAGATCTATGCGATATGGCCGAGAAATGTAATTTTAATGTTAACTCCCAAACCGCTGCGCAGAAGTAAACCAAACTTCACCCAATAGTGTATTGTATCACAATCTAGTAGTTACATGTGGAAATTTGGTTCTAGGACATTTGATTTGAGCGCAATCCTCAAACTTAGGTCAAAAAAGCCATTTAAGCCTTTTCACAGTGAGATCTATGCGATATGGCCGAGAAATGTAATTTTGATGTTAACTCCCAAACCGCTGCGCAGAAGTCAACCAAACTTCACCCAATAGTGTATTGTATCACAATCTAGTAGTTACATTTGAAAATTTTGTTCTAGGACATTTTGTTTGAACGCAATCATCAAACTTAATTAAAAAAGTCATTTAAGCCTTTTCACAGTGAGATCTATGCGATATGGCCGAGAAATGTAATTTTGATGTTAACTCCCAAACCGCTGCGCAGAAGTCAACCAAACTTCACCCAATAGTGTATTGTATCACATTCTAGTAGTTACATTTGAAAATTTCGTTCTAGGACATTTGGTTTGAGCGCAATCTTTAAACTTAGGTCAAAAAAGTCATTTAAGCCTTTTCACAGTGAGATCTATGCGATATGGCCGAGAAATGTAATTTTGATGTTAACTCCCAAACCGCTGCGCAGAAGTCAACCAAACTTCACCCAATAGTGTATTGTATCACAATCTAGTAGTTACATTTGAAAATGTTGTTCTAGGACATTTTGTTTGAACGCAATCATCAAACTGAATTAAAAAAGTCATTTAAGCCTTTTCACAGTGAGATCTATGCGATATGGCCGAGAAATGTAATTTTGATGTTAACTCCCAAACCGCTGCGCAGAAGTCAACCAAACTTCACCCAATAGTGTATTGTATCACAATCTAGTAGTTACATTTGAAAATTTTGTTCTAGGAAATTTTGTTTGAGCGCAATCATCAAACTTAATTAAAAAAGTCATTTAAGCCTTTTCACAGTGAGATCTATGCGATATGGCCGAGAAATGTAGTTTTGATGTTAATTCCCAAACCGCTGCGCAGAAGTCAACCAAACTTCACCCATTAGTGTATTGTATCACAATCTAGTAGTTACATGTGGAAATTTGGTTCTAGGACATTTGATTTGAGCGCAATCCTCAAACTTAGGTCAAAAAAGCCATTTAAGCCTTTTCACAGTGAGATCTATGCGATATGGCCGAGAAATGTAATTTTGATGTTAACTCCCAAACCGCTGCGCAGAAGTCAACCAAACTTCACCCAATAGTGTATTGTATCACAATCTAGTAGTTACATTTGAAAATTTTGTTCTAGGACATTTTGTTTGAACGCAATCATCAAACTTAATTAAAAAAGTCATTTAAGCCTTTTCACAGTGAGATCTATGCGATATGGCCGAGAAATGTAATTTTGATGTTAACTCCCAAACCGCTGCGCAGAAGTCAACCAAACTTCACCCAATAGTGTATTGTATCACATTCTAGTAGTTACATTTGAAAATTTCGTTCTAGGACATTTGGTTTGAGCGCAATTATTAAACTTAGGTCAAAAAAGCCATTTAAGCCTTTTCACAGTGAGATCTATGCGATATGGCCGAGAAATGTAATTTTGATGTTAACTCCCAAACCGCTGCGCAGAAGTAAACCAAACTTCACCCATTAGTGTATTGTATCACAATCTAGTAGTTACATTTGAAAATTTTGTTCTAGGACATTTTGTTTGAACACAATCATCAAACTTAATTAAAAAAGTCATTTAAGCCTTTTCACAGTGAGATCTATGCGATATGGCCGAGAAATGTAATTTTGATGTTAACTCCCAAACCGCTGCGCAGAAGTCAACCAAACTTCACCCAATAGTGTATTGTATCACAATCTAGTAGTTACATTTGAAAATTTTGTTCTAGGACATTTTGTTTGAGCGCAATCCTCAAACTTAGGTCAAAAAAGCCATTTAAGCCTTTTCACAGTGAGATCTATGCGATATGGCCGAGAAATGTAATTTTGATGTTAACTCCCAAACCGCTGCGCAGAAGTAAACCAAACTTCACCCAATAGTGTATTGTATCACATTCTAGTAGTTACATTTGAAAATTTCGTTCTAGGACATTTGGTTTGAGCGCAATCATTAAACTTAGGTCAAAAAAGCCATTTAAGCCTTTTCACAGTGAGATCTATGCGATATGGCCGAGAAATGTAATTTTGATGTTAACTCCCAAACCGCTGCGCAGAAGTCAACCAAACTTCACCCAATAGTGTATTGTATCACAATCTAGTAGTTACATTTGAAAATTTTGTTCTAGGACATTTTGTTTGAACACAATCATCAAACTTAATTAAAAAAGTCATTTAAGCCTTTTCACAGTGAGATCTATGCGATATGGCCGAGAAATGTAATTTTGATGTTAACTCCCAAACCGCTGCGCAGAAGTCAACCAAACTTCACCCAATAGTGTATTGTATCACAATCTAGTAGTTACATTTGAAAATTTTGTTCTAGGATATTTTGTTTGAGCGCAATCCTCAAACTTAGGTCAAAAAAGCCATTTAAGCCTTTTCACAGTGAGATCTATGCGATATGGCCGAGAAATGTAATTTTGATGTTAACTCCCAAACCGCTGCGCAGAAGTAAACCAAACTTCACCCAATAGTGTATTGTATCACATTCTAGTAGTTACATTTGAAAATTTCGTTCTAGGACATTTGGTTTGAGCGCAATCATTAAACTTAGGTCAAAAAAGCCATTTAAGCCTTTTCACAGTGAGATCTATGCGATATGGCCGAGAAATGTAATTTTGATGTTAACTCCCAAACCGCTGCGCAGAAGTAAACCAAACTTCACCCAATAGTGTATTGTATCACAATCTAGTAGTTACATGTGGAAATTTGGTTCTAGGACATTTGATTTGAGCGCAATCCTCAAACTTAGGTCAAAAAAGCCATTTAAGCCTTTTCACAGTGAGATCTATGCGATATGGCCGAGAAATGTAATTTTGATGTTAACTCCCAAACCGCTGCGCAGAAGTCAACCAAACTTCACCCAATAGTGTATTGTATCACAATCTAGTAGTTACATTTGAAAATTTTGTTCTAGGACATTTTGTTTGAACGCAATCATCAAACTTAATTAAAAAAGTCATTTAAGCCTTTTCACAGTGAGATCTATGCGATATGGCCGAGAAATGTAATTTTGATGTTAACTCCCAAACCGCTGCGCAGAAGTCAACCAAACTTCACCCAATAGTGTATTGTATCACATTCTAGTAGTTACATTTGAAAATTTCGTTCTAGGACATTTGGTTTGAGCGCAATCATTAAACTTAAGTCAAAAAAGCCAGTTAAGCCTTTTCACAGTGAGATCTATGCGATATGGCCGAGAAATGTAATTTTGATGTTCACTCCCAAACCGCTGCGCAGAAGTCAACCAAACTTCACCCATTAGTGTATTGTATCAGAATCTAGTAGTTACATGTGGAAATTTGGTTCTAGGACATTTGATTTGAGCGCAATCCTCAAACTTAGGTCAAAAAAGCCATTTAAGCCTTTTCACAGTGAGATCTATGCGATATGGCCGAGAAATGTAATTTTGATGTTAACTCCCAAACCGCTGCGCAGAAGTCAACCAAACTTCACACAATAGTGTATTGTATCACAATCTAGTAGTTACATGTGGAAATTTGGTTCTAGGACATTTGTTTTGAGCGCAATCCTCAAACTTAGGTCAAAAAAGCCATTTAAGCCTTTTCACAGTGAGATCTATGCGATATGGCCGAGAAATGTAATTTTGATGTTAACTCCCAAACCGCTGCGCAGAAGTCAACCAAACTTCACCCAATAGTGTATTGTATCACAATCTAGTAGTTACATTTGAAAATTTTGTTCTAGGACATTTTGTTTGAACGCAATCATCAAACTTAATTAAAAAAGTCATTTAAGCCTTTTCACAGTGAGATCTATGCGATATGGCCGAGAAATGTAATTTTGATGTTAACTCCCAAACCGCTGCGCAGAAGTCAACCAAACTTCACCCAATAGTGTATTGTATCACATTCTAGTAGTTACATTTGAAAATTTCGTTCTAGGACATTTGGTTTGAGCGCAATCTTTAAACTTAGGTCAAAAAAGTCATTTAAGCCTTTTCACAGTGAGATCTATGCGATATGGCCGAGAAATGTAATTTTGATGTTAACTCCCAAACCGCTGCGCAGAAGTCAACCAAACTTCACCCAATAGTGTATTGTATCACAATCTAGTAGTTACATTTGAAAATGTTGTTCTAGGACATTTTGTTTGAACGCAATCATCAAACTGAATTAAAAAAGTCATTTAAGCCTTTTCACAGTGAGATCTATGCGATATGGCCGAGAAATGTAATTTTGATGTTAACTCCCAAACCGCTGCGCAGAAGTCAACCAAACTTCACCCAATAGTGTATTGTATCACAATCTAGTAGTTACATTTGAAAATTTTGTTCTAGGAAATTTTGTTTGAGCGCAATCATCAAACTTAATTAAAAAAGTCATTTAAGCCTTTTCACAGTGAGATCTATGCGATATGGCCGAGAAATGTAGTTTTGATGTTAATTCCCAAACCGCTGCGCAGAAGTCAACCAAACTTCACCCATTAGTGTATTGTATCACAATCTAGTAGTTACATGTGGAAATTTGGTTCTAGGACATTTGATTTGAGCGCAATCCTCAAACTTAGGTCAAAAAAGCCATTTAAGCCTTTTCACAGTGAGATCTATGCGATATGGCCGAGAAATGTAATTTTGATGTTAACTCCCAAACCGCTGCGCAGAAGTCAACCAAACTTCACCCAATAGTGTATTGTATCACAATCTAGTAGTTACATTTGAAAATTTTGTTCTAGGACATTTTGTTTGAACGCAATCATCAAACTTAATTAAAAAAGTCATTTAAGCCTTTTCACAGTGAGATCTATGCGATATGGCCGAGAAATGTAATTTTGATGTTAACTCCCAAACCGCTGCGCAGAAGTCAACCAAACTTCACCCAATAGTGTATTGTATCACATTCTAGTAGTTACATTTGAAAATTTCGTTCTAGGACATTTGGTTTGAGCGCAATTATTAAACTTAGGTCAAAAAAGCCATTTAAGCCTTTTCACAGTGAGATCTATGCGATATGGCCGAGAAATGTAATTTTGATGTTAACTCCCAAACCGCTGCGCAGAAGTAAACCAAACTTCACCCATTAGTGTATTGTATCACAATCTAGTAGTTACATTTGAAAATTTTGTTCTAGGACATTTTGTTTGAACACAATCATCAAACTTAATTAAAAAAGTCATTTAAGCCTTTTCACAGTGAGATCTATGCGATATGGCCGAGAAATGTAATTTTGATGTTAACTCCCAAACCGCTGCGCAGAAGTCAACCAAACTTCACCCAATAGTGTATTGTATCACAATCTAGTAGTTACATTTGAAAATTTTGTTCTAGGACATTTTGTTTGAGCGCAATCCTCAAACTTAGGTCAAAAAAGCCATTTAAGCCTTTTCACAGTGAGATCTATGCGATATGGCCGAGAAATGTAATTTTGATGTTAACTCCCAAACCGCTGCGCAGAAGTAAACCAAACTTCACCCAATAGTGTATTGTATCACATTCTAGTAGTTACATTTGAAAATTTCGTTCTAGGACATTTGGTTTGAGCGCAATCATTAAACTTAGGTCAAAAAAGCCATTTAAGCCTTTTCACAGTGAGATCTATGCGATATGGCCGAGAAATGTAATTTTGATGTTAACTCCCAAACCGCTGCGCAGAAGTCAACCAAACTTCACCCAATAGTGTATTGTATCACAATCTAGTAGTTACATTTGAAAATTTTGTTCTAGGACATTTTGTTTGAACACAATCATCAAACTTAATTAAAAAAGTCATTTAAGCCTTTTCACAGTGAGATCTATGCGATATGGCCGAGAAATGTAATTTTGATGTTAACTCCCAAACCGCTGCGCAGAAGTCAACCAAATTTCACCCAATAGTGTATTGTATCACAATCTAGTAGTTACATTTGAAAATTTTGTTCTAGGACATTTTGTTTGAGCGCAATCCTCAAACTTAGGTCAAAAAAGCCATTTAAGCCTTTTCACAGTGAGATCTATGCGATATGGCCGAGAAATGTAATTTTGATGTTAACTCCCAAACCGCTGCGCAGAAGTAAACCAAACTTCACCCAATAGTGTATTGTATCACATTCTAGTAGTTACATTTGAAAATTTCGTTCTAGGACATTTGGTTTGAGCGCAATCATTAAACTTAGGTCAAAAAAGCCATTTAAGCCTTTTCACAGTGAGATCTATGCGATATGGCCGAGAAATGTAATTTTGATGTTAACTCCCAAACCGCTGCGCAGAAGTAAACCAAACTTCACCCAATAGTGTATTGTATCACAATCTAGTAGTTACATGTGGAAATTTGGTTCTAGGACATTTGATTTGAGCGCAATCCTCAAACTTAGGTCAAAAAAGCCATTTAAGCCTTTTCACAGTGAGATCTATGCGATATGGCCGAGAAATGTAATTTTGATGTTAACTCCCAAACCGCTGCGCAGAAGTCAACCAAACTTCACCCAATAGTGTATTGTATCACAATCTAGTAGTTACATTTGAAAATTTTGTTCTAGGACATTTTGTTTGAACGCAATCATCAAACTTAATTAAAAAAGTCATTTAAGCCTTTTCACAGTGAGATCTATGCGATATGGCCGAGAAATGTAATTTTGATGTTAACTCCCAAACCGCTGCGCAGAAGTCAACCAAACTTCACCCAATAGTGTATTGTATCACATTCTAGTAGTTACATTTGAAAATTTCGTTCTAGGACATTTGGTTTGAGCGCAATCATTAAACTTAAGTCAAAAAAGCCAGTTAAGCCTTTTCACAGTGAGATCTATGCGATATGGCCGAGAAATGTAATTTTGATGTTCACTCCCAAACCGCTGCGCAGAAGTCAACCAAACTTCACCCATTAGTGTATTGTATCAGAATCTAGTAGTTACATGTGGAAATTTGGTTCTAGGACATTTGATTTGAGCGCAATCCTCAAACTTAGGTCAAAAAAGCCATTTAAGCCTTTTCACAGTGAGATCTATGCGATATGGCCGAGAAATGTAATTTTGATGTTAACTCCCAAACCGCTGCGCAGAAGTCAACCAAACTTCACCCAATAGTGTATTGTATCACATTCTAGTAGTTACATTTGAAAATTTCGTTCTAGGACATTTGGTTTGAGCGCAATCTTTAAACTTAGGTCAAAAAAGTCATTTAAGCCTTTTCACAGTGAGATCAATGCGATATGGCCGAGAAATGTAATTTTGATGTTAACTCCCAAACCGCTGCGCAGAAGTCAACAAAACTTCACCCAATAGTGTATTGTATCACAATCTAGTAGTTACATGTGGAAATTTTGTTCTAGGACATTTTGTTTGAACGCAATCATCAAACTTAATTAAAAAAGTCATTTAAGCCTTTTCACAGTGAGATCTATGCGATATGGCCGAGAAATGTAATTTTGATGTTAACTCCCAAACCGCTGCGCAGAAGTCAACCAAACTTCACCCAATAGTGTATTGTATCACAATCTAGTAGTTACATTTGAAAATTTAGTTCTAGGACATTTTGTTTGAGCGCAATCTTCAAACTTAATTAAAAAAAGTCATTTAAGCCTTTTCACAGTGAGATCTATGCGATATGGCCGAGAAATGTAATTTTGATGTTAATTCCCAAACCGCTGCGCAGAAGTCAACCAAACTTCACCCATTAGTGTATTGTATCACAATCTAGTAGTTACATGTGGAAATTTGGTTCTAGGACATTTGATTTGAGCGCAATCCTCAAACTTAGGTCAAAAAAGCCATTTAAGCCTTTTCACAGTGAGATCTATGCGATATGGCCGAGAAATGTAATTTTGATGTTAACTCCCAAACCGCTGCGCAGAAGTCAACCAAACTTCACCCAATAGTGTATTGTATCACAATCTAGTAGTTACATTTGAAAATTTTGTTCTAGGACATTTTGTTTGAACACAATCATCAAACTTAATTAAAAAAGTCATTTAAGCCTTTTCACAGTGAGATCTATGCGATATGGCCGAGAAATGTAATTTTGATGTTAACTCCCAAACCGCTGCGCAGAAGTCAACCAAACTTCACCCAATAGTGTATTGTATCACAATCTAGTAGTTACATTTGAAAATTTTGTTCTAGGACATTTTGTTTGAGCGCAATCCTCAAACTTAGGTCAAAAAAGCCATTTAAGCCTTTTCACAGTGAGATCTATGCGATATGGCCGAGAAATGTAATTTTGATGTTAACTCCCAAACCGCTGCGCAGAAGTAAACCAAACTTCACCCAATAGTGTATTGTATCACATTCTAGTAGTTACATTTGAAAATTTCGTTCTAGGACATTTGGTTTGAGCGCAATCATTAAACTTAGGTCAAAAAAGCCATTTAAGCCTTTTCACAGTGAGATCTATGCGATATGGCCGAGAAATGTAATTTTGATGTTAACTCCCAAACCGCTGCGCAGAAGTCAACCAAACTTCACCCAATAGTGTATTGTATCACAATCTAGTAGTTACATTTGAAAATTTTGTTCTAGGACATTTTGTTTGAACACAATCATCAAACTTAATTAAAAAAGTCATTTAAGCCTTTTCACAGTGAGATCTATGCGATATGGCCGAGAAATGTAATTTTGATGTTAACTCCCAAACCGCTGCGCAGAAGTCAACCAAACTTCACCCAATAGTGTATTGTATCACAATCTAGTAGTTACATTTGAAAATTTTGTTCTAGGACATTTTGTTTGAGCGCAATCCTCAAACTTAGGTCAAAAAAGCCATTTAAGCCTTTTCACAGTGAGATCTATGCGATATGGCCGAGAAATGTAATTTTGATGTTAACTCCCAAACCGCTGCGCAGAAGTAAACCAAACTTCACCCAATAGTGTATTGTATCACATTCTAGTAGTTACATTTGAAAATTTCGTTCTAGGACATTTGGTTTGAGCGCAATCATTAAACTTAGGTCAAAAAAGCCATTTAAGCCTTTTCACAGTGAGATCTATGCGATATGGCCGAGAAATGTAATTTTGATGTTAACTCCCAAACCGCTGCGCAGAAGTAAACCAAACTTCACCCAATAGTGTATTGTATCACAATCTAGTAGTTACATGTGGAAATTTGGTTCTAGGACATTTGATTTGAGCGCAATCCTCAAACTTAGGTCAAAAAAGCCATTTAAGCCTTTTCACAGTGAGATCTATGCGATATGGCCGAGAAATGTAATTTTGATGTTAACTCCCAAACCGCTGCGCAGAAGTCAACCAAACTTCACCCAATAGTGTATTGTATCACAATCTAGTAGTTACATTTGAAAATTTTGTTCTAGGACATTTTGTTTGAACGCAATCATCAAACTTAATTAAAAAAGTCATTTAAGCCTTTTCACAGTGAGATCTATGCGATATGGCCGAGAAATGTAATTTTGATGTTAACTCCCAAACCGCTGCGCAGAAGTCAACCAAACTTCACCCAATAGTGTATTGTATCACAATCTAGTAGTTACATTTGAAAATTTTGTTCTAGGACATTTTGTTTGAACACAATCATCAAACTTAATTAAAAAAGTCATTTAAGCCTTTTCACAGTGAGATCTATGCGATATGGCCGAGAAATGTAATTTTGATGTTAACTCCCAAACCGCTGCGCAGAAGTCAACCAAACTTCACCCAATAGTGTATTGTATCACAATCTAGTAGTTACATTTGAAAATTTTGTTCTAGGACATTTTGTTTGAGCGCAATCCTCAAACTTAGGTCAAAAAAGCCATTTAAGCCTTTTCACAGTGAGATCTATGCGATATGGCCGAGAAATGTAATTTTGATGTTAACTCCCAAACCGCTGCGCAGAAGTAAACCAAACTTCACCCAATAGTGTATTGTATCACATTCTAGTAGTTACATTTGAAAATTTCGTTCTAGGACATTTGGTTTGAGCGCAATCATTAAACTTAGGTCAAAAAAGCCATTTAAGCCTTTTCACAGTGAGATCTATGCGATATGGCCGAGAAATGTAATTTTGATGTTAACTCCCAAACCGCTGCGCAGAAGTAAACCAAACTTCACCCATTAGTGTATTGTATCACAATCTAGTAGTTACATGTGGAAATTTGGTTCTAGGACATTTGATTTGAGCGCAATCCTCAAACTTAGGTCAAAAAAGCCATTTAAGCCTTTTCACAGTGAGATCTATGCGATATGGCCGAGAAATGTAATTTTGATGTTAACTCCCAAACCGCTGCGCAGAAGTCAACCAAACTTCACCCAATAGTGTATTGTATCACAGTCTAGTAGTTACATTTGAAAATTTTGTTCTAGGACATTTTGTTTGAACGCAATCATCAAACTTAATTAAAAAAGTCATTTAAGCCTTTTCACAGTGAGATCTATGCGATATGGCCGAGAAATGTAATTTTGATGTTAACTCCCAAACCGCTGCGCAGAAGTCAACCAAACTTCACCCAATAGTGTATTGTATCACAATCTAGTAGTTACATTTGAAAATTTTGTTCTAGGACATTTTGTTTGAACGCAATCATCAAACTTAATTAAAAAAGTCATTTAAGCCTTTTCACAGTGAGATCTATGCGATATGGCCGAGAAATGTAATTTTGATGTTAACTCCCAAACCGCTGCGCTGAAGTCAACCAAACTTCACCCATTAGTGTATTGTATCACAATATAGTAGTTACATGTGGAAATTTGGTTCTAGGACATTTGATTTGAGCGCAATCCTCAAACTTAGGTCAAAAAAGCCATTTAAGCCTTTTCACAGTGAGATCTATGCGATATGGCCGAGAAATGTAATTTTGATGTTAACTCCCAAACCGCTGCGCAGAAGTCAACCAAACTTCACCCAATAGTGTATTGTATCACATTCTAGTAGTTACATTTGAAAATTTCGTTCTAGGACATTTGGTTTGAGCGCAATTATTAAACTTAGGTCAAAAAAGCCATTTAAGCCTTTTCACAGTGAGATCTATGCGATATGGCCGAGAAATGTAATTTTGATGTTAACTCCCAAACCGCTGCGCAGAAGTAAACCAAACTTCACCCATTAGTGTATTGTATCACAATCTAGTAGTTACATGTGGAAATTTGGTTCTAGGACATTTGATTTGAGCGCAATCCTCAAACTTAGGTCAAAAAAGCCATTTAAGCCTTTTCACAGTGAGATCTATGCGATATGGCATAGAAATGTAATTTTGATGTTAACTCCCAAACCGCTGCGCAGAAGTCAACCAAACTTCACCCAATAGTGTATTGTATCACAATCTAGTAGTTACATTTGAAAATTTTGTTCTAGGACATTTTGTTTGAACACAATCATCAAACTTAATTAAAAAAGTCATTTAAGCCTTTTCACAGTGAGATCTATGCGATATGGCCGAGAAATGTAATTTTGATGTTAACTCCCAAACCGCTGCGCAGAAGTCAACCAAACTTCACACAATAGTGTATTGTATCACAATCTAGTAGTTACATGTGGAAATTTGGTTCTAGAACATTTGATTTGAGCGCAATCCTCAAACTTAGGTCAAATAAGCCATTTAAGCCTTTTCACAGTGAGATCTATGCGATTTGGCCGAGAAATGTAATTTTGATGTTAACTCCCAAACCGCTGCGCAGAAGTCAACCAAACTTCACCCAATAGTGTATTGTATCACAATTTAATAGTTACATGTGGAAATTTGGTTCTAGGACATTTGATTTGAGCGCAATTCTCAAACTTAGGTCAAAAAAGCCATTTAAGCCTTTTTACAGTGAGATCTATGCGATATGGCCGAGAAATGTAATTTTGATGTTAACTCCCAAACCGCTGCGCAGAAGTCAACCAAACTTCACCCAATAGTGTATTTTATCACAATCTAGTAGTTACATTTGGAAATTTAGTTTTAGGACATTGGGTTTGAGCGCAATCTTCAAACTTAATTAAAAAAAGTCATTTAAGCCTTTTCACAGTGAGATCTATGCGATATGGCCGAGAAATGTAATTTTGATGTTAACTCCCAAACCCTTGCGCAGAAGTAAACCAAACTTCACCCAATAGTGTATTGTATCACAATCTAATAATTACATGTGGAAATTTGGTTCTAGGACATTTGATTTGAGCGCAATCCTCAAACTTAGTTCAAAAAAGCCATTTAAGCCTTTTCACAGTGAGATCTATGCGATATGGCCGAGAAATGTAATTTTGATGTTAACTCCCAAACCGCTGCGCAGAAGTAAACCAAACTTCACCCAATAGTGTATTGTATCACAATCTAGTAGTTACATGTAGAAATTTGGTTCTAGGACATTTGATTTGAGCGCAATCCTCAAACTTAGGTCAAAAAAGCCATTTAAGCCTTTTCACAGTGAGATCTATGCGATATGGCCGATAAATGTAATTTTGATGTTAACTCCCAAACCGCTGCGCAGAAGTCAACCAAACTTCACCCAATAGTGTATTGTATCACAATCTAGTAGTTACATTTGGAAATTTAGTTTTAGGACATTGGGTTTGAGCGCAATCTTCAAACTTAATTAAAAAAAGTCATTTAAGCCTTTTCACAGTGAGATCTAGGCGATATGGCCGAGAAATGTAATTTTGATGTTAACTCCCAAACCGCTGCGCAGAAGTAAACCAAACTTCACCCAATAGTGTATTGTATCACAATCTAGTAATTACATGTGGAAATTTGGTTCTAGGACATTTGATTTGAGCGCAATCCTCAAACTTAGGTCAAAAAAGCCATTTAAGCCTTTTCACAGTGAGATCTATGCGATATGGCCGAGAAATGTAATTTTGATGTTAACTCCCAAACCGCTGCGCAGAAGTCAACCAAACGTCACCCAATAGTGTATTTTATCACAATCTAGTAGTTACATTTGGAAATTTAGTTTTAGGACATTGGGTTTGAGCGCAATCTTCAAACTTAATTAAAAAAAGTCATTTAAGCCTTTTCACAGTGAGATCTATGCGATATGGCCGAGAAATGTAATTTTGATGTTAACTCCCAAACCGCTGCGCAGAAGTCAACCAAACTTCACACAATAGTGTATTGTATCACAATCTAGTAGTTACATGTGGAAATTTGGTTCTAGGACATTTGTTTTGAGCGCAATCCTCAAACTTAGGTCAAAAAAGCCATTTAAGCCTTTTCACAGTGAGATCTATGCGATATGGCCGAGAAATGTAATTTTGATGTTAACTCCCAAACCGCTGCGCAGAAGTCAACCAAACTTCACCCAATAGTGTATTTTATCACAATCTAGTAGTTACATTTGGAAATTTAGTTTTAGGACATTGGGTTTGAGCGCAATCTTCAAACTTAATTAAAAAAAGTCATTTAAGCCTTTTCACAGTGAGATCTATGCGATATGGCCGAGAAATGTAATTTTGATGTTAACTCCCAAACCCTTGCGCAGAAGTAAACCAAACTTCACCCAATAGTGTATTGTATCACAATCTAGTAATTACATGTGGAAATTTGGTTCTAGGACATTTGATTTGAGCGCAATCCTCAAACTTAGTTCAAAAAAGCCATTTAAGCCTTTTCACAGTGAGATCTATGCGATATGGCCGAGAAATGTAATTTTGATGTTAACTCCCAAACCGCTGCGCAGAAGTAAACCAAACTTCACCCAATAGTGTATTGTATCACAATCTAGTAGTTACATGTAGAAATTTGGTTCTAGGACATTTGATTTGAGCGCAATCCTCAAACTTAGGTCAAAAAAGCCATTTAAGCCTTTTCACAGTGAGATCTATGCGATATGGCCGATAAATGTAATTTTGATGTTAACTCCCAAACCGCTGCGCAGAAGTCAACCAAACTTCACCCAATAGTGTATTGTATCACAATCTAGTAGTTACATTTGGAAATTTAGTTTTAGGACATTGGGTTTGAGCGCAATCTTCAAACTTAATTAAAAAAAGTCATTTAAGCCTTTTCACAGTGAGATCTAGGCGATATGGCCGAGAAATGTAATTTTGATGTTAACTCCCAAACCGCTGCGCAGAAGTAAACCAAACTTCACCCAATAGTGTATTGTATCACAATCTAGTAATTACATGTGGAAATTTGGTTCTAGGACATTTGATTTGAGCGCAATCCTCAAACTTAGTTCAAAAAAGCCATTTAAGCCTTTTCACAGTGAGATCTATGCGATATGGCCGAGAAATGTAATTTTGATGTTAACTCCCAAACCGCTGCGCAGAAGTAAACCAAACTTCACCCAATAGTGTATTGTATCACAATCTAGTAGTTACATGTAGAAATTTGGTTCTAGGACATTTGATTTGAGCGCAATCCTCAAACTTAGGTCAAAAAAGCCATTTAAGCCTTTTCACAGTGAGATCTATGCGATATGGCCGAGAAATGTAATTTTGATGTTAACTCCCAAACCGCTGCGCAGAAGTCAACCAAACTTCACCCAATAGTGTATTGTATCACAATTTAGTAGTTACATGTGGAAATTTGGTTCTAGGACATTTGATTTGAGCGCAATTCTCAAACTTAGGTCAAAAAAGCCATTTAAGCCTTTTTACAGTGAGATCTATGCGATATGGCCGAGAAATGTAATTTTGATGTTAACTCCCAAACCGCTGCGCAGAAGTCAACCAAACTTCACCCAATAGTGTATTTTATCACAATCTAGTAGTTACATTTGGAAATTTAGTTTTAGGACATTGGGTTTGAGCGCAATCTTCAAACTTAATTTAAAAAAGTCATTTAAGCCTTTTCACAGTGAGATCTATGCGATATGGCCGAGAAATGTAATTTTGATGTTAACTCCCAAACCGCTGCGCAGAAGTAAACCAAACTTCACCCAATAGTGTATTGTATCACAATCTAGTAGTTACATGTGGAAATTTGGTTCTAGAACATTTGATTTGAGCGCAATCCTCAAACTTAGGTCAAAAAAGCCATTTAAGCCTTTTCACAGTGAGATCTATGCGATTTGGCCGAGAAATGTAATTTTGATGTTAACTCCCAAACCGCTGCGCAGAAGTCAACCAAACTTCACCCAATAGTGTATTGTATCACAATTTAGTAGTTACATGTGGAAATTTGGTTCTAGGACATTTGATTTGAGCGCAATTCTCAAACTTAGGTCAAAAAAGCCATTTAAGCCTTTTTACAGTGAGATCTATGCGATATGGCCGAGAAATGTAATTTTGATGTTAACTCCCAAACCGCTGCGCAGAAGTCAACCAAACTTCACCCAATAGTGTATTTTATCACAATCTAGTAGTTACATGTGGAAATTTGGTTCTAGAACATTTGATTTGAGCGCAATCCTCAAACTTAGGTCAAAAAAGCCATTTAAGCCTTTTCACAGTGAGATCTATGCGATTTGGCCGAGAAATGTAATTTTGATGTTAACTCCCAAACCGCTGCGCAGAAGTCAACCAAACTTCACCCAATAGTGTATTGTATCACAATCTAGTAGTTACATTTGGAAATTTAGTTTTAGGACATTGGGTTTGAGCGCAATCTTCAAACTTAATTAAAAAAAGTCATTTAAGCCTTTTCACAGTGAGATCTAGGCGATATGGCCGAGAAATGTAATTTTGATGTTAACTCCCAAACCGCTGCGCAGAAGTAAACCAAACTTCACCCAATAGTGTATTGTATCACAATCTAGTAATTACATGTGGAAATTTGGTTCTAGGACATTTGATTTGAGCGCAATCCTCAAACTTAGTTCAAAAAAGCCATTTAAGCCTTTTCACAGTGAGATCTATGCGATATGGCCGAGAAATGTAATTTTGATGTTAACTCCCAAACCGCTGCGCAGAAGTAAACCAAACTTCACCCAATAGTGTATTGTATCACAATCTAGTAGTTACATGTAGAAATTTGGTTCTAGGACATTTGATTTGAGCGCAATCCTCAAACTTAGGTCAAAAAAGCCATTCAAGCCTTTTCACAGTGAGATCTATGCGATATGGCCGAGAAATGTAATTTTGATGTTAACTCCCAAACCGCTGCGCAGAAGTCAACCAAACTTCACCCAATAGTGTATTGTATCACAATTTAGTAGTTACATGTGGAAATTTGGTTCTAGGACATTTGATTTGAGCGCAATTCTCAAACTTAGGTCAAAAAAGCCATTTAAGCCTTTTTACAGTGAGATCTATGCGATATGGCCGAGAAATGTAATTTTGATGTTAACTCCCAAACCGCTGCGCAGAAGTCAACCAAACTTCACCCAATAGTGTATTTTATCACAATCTAGTAGTTACATTTGGAAATTTAGTTTTAGGACATTGGGTTTGAGCGCAATCTTCAAACTTAATTAAAAAAAGTCATTTAAGCCTTTTCACAGTGAGATCTATGCGATATGGCCGAGAAATGTAATTTTGATGTTAACTCCCAAACCGCTGCGCAGAAGTAAACCAAACTTCACCCAATAGTGTATTGTATCACAATCTAGTAGTTACATGTGGAAATTTGGTTCTAGAACATTTGATTTGAGCGCAATCCTCAAACTTAGGTCAAAAAAGCCATTTAAGCCTTTTCACAGTGAGATCTATGCGATTTGGCCGAGAAATGTAATTTTGATGTTAACTCCCAAACCGCTGCGCAGAAGTCAACCAAACTTCACCCAATAGTGTATTGTATCACAATTTAGTAGTTACATGTGGAAATTTGGTTCTAGGACATTTGATTTGAGCGCAATTCTCAAACTTAGGTCAAAAAAGCCATTTAAGCCTTTTTACAGTGAGATCTATGCGATATGGCCGAGAAATGTAATTTTGATGTTAACTCCCAAACCGCTGCGCAGAAGTCAACCAAACTTCACCCAATAGTGTATTTTATCACAATCTAGTAGTTACATTTGGAAATTTAGTTTTAGGACATTTGGTTTGAGCGCAATCTTCAAACTTAATTAAAAAAAGTCATTTAAGCCTTTTCACAGTGAGATCTATGCGATATGGCCGAGAAATGTAATTTTGATGTTAACTCCCAAACCGCTGCGCAGAAGTCAACCAAACTTCACACAATAGTGTATTGTATCACAATCTAGTAGTTACATGTGGAAATTTGGTTCTAGGACATTTGTTTTGAGCGCAATCCTCAAACTTAGGTCAAAAAAGCCATTTAAGCCTTTTCATAGTGAGATCTATGCGATATGGCCGAGAAATGTAATTTTGATGTTAACTCCCAAACCGCTGCGCAGAAGTCAACCAAACTTCACCCAATAGTGTATTTTATCACAATCTAGTAGTTACATTTGGAAATTTAGTTTTAGGACATTGGGTTTGAGCGCAATCTTCAAACTTAATTAAAAAAAAGTCATTTAAGCCTTTTCACAGTGAGATCTATGCGATATGGCCGAGAAATGTAATTTTGATGTTAACTCCCAAACCGCTGCGCAGAAGTAAACCAAACTTCACCCAATAGTGTATTGTATCACAATCTAGTAATTACATGTGGAAATTTGGTTCTAGGACATTTGATTTGAGCGCAATCCTCAAACTTAGTTCAAAAAAGCCATTTAAGCCTTTTCACAGTGAGATCTATGCGATATGGCCGAGAAATGTAATTTTGATGTTAACTCCCAAACCGCTGCGCAGAAGTAAACCAAACTTCACCCAATAGTGTATTGTATCACAATCTAGAAGTTACATGTAGAAATTTGGTTCTAGGACATTTGCTTTGAGCGCAATCCTCAAACTTAGGTCAAAAAAGCCATTTAAGCCTTTTCACATTGAGATCTATGCGATATGGCCGAGAAATGTAATTTTGATGTTAACTCCCAAACCGCTGCGCAGAAGTCAACCAAACTTCACCCAATAGTGTATTGTATCACAATTTAGTAGTTACATGTGGAAATTTGGTTCTAGGACATTTGATTTGAGCGCAATTCTCAAACTTAGGTCAAAAAAGCCATTTAAGCCTTTTTACAGTGAGATCTATGCGATATGGCCGAGAAATGTAATTTTGATGTTAACTCCCAAACCGCTGCGCAGAAGTCAACCAAACTTCACCCAATAGTGTATTGTATCACAATTTAGTAGTTACATGTGGAAATTTGGTTCTAGGACATTTGATTTGAGCGCAATTCTCAAACTTAGGTCAAAAAAGCCATTTAAGCCTTTTTACAGTGAGATCTATGCGATATGGCCGAGAAATGTAATTTTGATGTTAACTCCCAAACCGCTGCGCAGAAGTCAACCAAACTTCACCCAATAGTGTATTTTATCACAATCTAGTAGTTACATTTGGAAATTTAGTTTTAGGACATTTGGTTTGAGCGCAATCTTCAAACTTAATTAAAAAAAGTCATTTAAGCCTTTTCACAGTGAGATCTATGCGATATGGCCGAGAAATGTAATTTTGATGTTAACTCCCAAACCGCTGCGCAGAAGTCAACCAAACTTCACACAATAGTGTATTGTATCACAATCTAGTAGTTACATGTGGAAATTTGGTTCTAGGACATTTGTTTTGAGCGCAATCCTCAAACTTAGGTCAAAAAAGCCATTTAAGCCTTTTCACAGTGAGATCTATGCGATATGGCCGAGAAATGTAATTTTGATGTTAACTCCCAAACCGCTGCGCAGTAGTCAACCAAACTTCACCCAATAGTGTATTTTATCACAATCTAGTAGTTACATTTGGAAATTTAGTTTTAGGACATTTGGTTTGAGCGCAATCCTCAAACTTAGGTCAAAAAAGCCATTTAAGCCTTTTCACAGTGAGATCTATGCGATATGGCCGAGAAATGTAATTTTGATGTTAACTCCCAAACCGCTGCGCAGAAGTCAACCAAACTTCACCCAATAGTGTATTTTATCACAATCTAGTAGTTACATTTGGAAATTTAGTTTTAGGACATTGGGTTTGAGCGCAATCTTCAAACTTAATTAAAAAAAGTCATTTAAGCCTTTTCACAGTGAGATCTATGCGATATGGCCGAGAAATGTAATTTTGATGTTAACTCCCAAACCGCTGCGCAGAAGTCAACCAAACTTCACACAATAGTGTATTGTATCACAATCTAGTAGTTACATGTGGAAATTTGGTTCTAGGACATTTGTTTTGAGCGCAATCCTCAAACTTAGGTCAAAAAAGCCATTTAAGCCTTTTCACAGTGAGATCTATGCGATATGGCCGAGAAATGTAATTTTGATGTTAACTCCCAAACCGCTGCGCAGAAGTCAACCAAACTTCACCCAATAGTGTATTTTATCACAATCTAGTAGTTACATTTGGAAATTTAGTTTTAGGACATTGGGTTTGAGCGCAATCTTCAAACTTAATTAAAAAAAGTCATTTAAGCCTTTTCACAGTGAGATCTATGCGATATGGCCGAGAAATGTAATTTTGATGTTAACTCCCAAACCCTTGCGCAGAAGTAAACCAAACTTCACCCAATAGTGTATTGTATCACAATCTAGTAATTACATGTGGAAATTTGGTTCTAGGACATTTGATTTGAGCGCAATCCTCAAACTTAGTTCAAAAAAGCCATTTAAGCCTTTTCACAGTGAGATCTATGCGATATGGCCGAGAAATGTAATTTTGATGTTAACTCCCAAACCGCTGCGCAGAAGTCAACCAAACTTCACACAATAGTGTATTGTATCACAATCTAGTAGTTACATGTGGAAATTTGGTTCTAGGACATTTGTTTTGAGCGCAATCCTCAAACTTAGGTCAAAAAAGCCATTTAAGCCTTTTCATAGTGAGATCTATGCGATATGGCCGAGAAATGTAATTTTGATGTTAACTCCCAAACCGCTGCGCAGAAGTCAACCAAACTTCACCCAATAGTGTATTTTATCACAATCTAGTAGTTACATTTGGAAATTTAGTTTTAGGACATTGGGTTTGAGCGCAATCTTCAAACTTAATTAAAAAAAGTCATTTAAGCCTTTTCACAGTGAGATCTATGCGATATGGCCGAGAAATGTAATTTTGATGTTAACTCCCAAACCGCTGCGCAGAAGTAAACCAAACTTCACCCAATAGTGTATTGTATCACAATCTAGTAATTACATGTGGAAATTTGGTTCTAGGACATTTGATTTGAGCGCAATCCTCAAACTTAGTTCAAAAAAGCCATTTAAGCCTTTTCACAGTGAGATCTATGCGATATGGCCGAGAAATGTAATTTTGATGTTAACTCCCAAACCGCTGCGCAGAAGTAAACCAAACTTCACCCAATAGTGTATTGTATCACAATCTAGAAGTTACATGTAGAAATTTGGTTCTAGGACATTTGCTTTGAGCGCAATCCTCAAACTTAGGTCAAAAAAGCCATTTAAGCCTTTTCACAGTGAGATCTATGCGATATGGCCGAGAAATGTAATTTTGATGTTAACTCCCAAACCGCTGCGCAGAAGTCAACCAAACTTCACCCAATAGTGTATTGTATCACAATTTAGTAGTTACATGTGGAAATTTGGTTCTAGGACATTTGATTTGAGCGCAATTCTCAAACTTAGGTCAAAAAAGCCATTTAAGCCTTTTTACAGTGAGATCTATGCGATATGGCCGAGAAATGTAATTTTGATGTTAACTCCCAAACCGCTGCGCAGAAGTCAACCAAACTTCACCCAATAGTGTATTGTATCACAATTTAGTAGTTACATGTGGAAATTTGGTTCTAGGACATTTGATTTGAGCGCAATTCTCAAACTTAGGTCAAAAAAGCCATTTAAGCCTTTTTACAGTGAGATCTATGCGATATGGCCGAGAAATGTAATTTTGATGTTAACTCCCAAACCGCTGCGCAGAAGTCAACCAAACTTCACCCAATAGTGTATTTTATCACAATCTAGTAGTTACATTTGGAAATTTAGTTTTAGGACATTTGGTTTGAGCGCAATCTTCAAACTTAATTAAAAAAAGTCATTTAAGCCTTTTCACAGTGAGATCTATGCGATATGGCCGAGAAATGTAATTTTGATGTTAACTCCCAAACCGCTGCGCAGAAGTCAACCAAACTTCACACAATAGTGTATTGTATCACAATCTAGTAGTTACATGTGGAAATTTGGTTCTAGGACATTTGTTTTGAGCGCAATCCTCAAACTTAGGTCAAAAAAGCCATTTAAGCCTTTTCACAGTGAGATCTATGCGATATGGCCGAGAAATGTAATTTTGATGTTAACTCCCAAACCGCTGCGCAGAAGTCAACCAAACTTCACCCAATAGTGTATTTTATCACAATCTAGTAGTTACATTTGGAAATTTAGTTTTAGGACATTGGGTTTGAGCGCAATCTTCAAACTTAATTAAAAAAAGTCATTTAAGCCTTTTCACAGTGAGATCTATGCGATATGGCCGAGAAATGTAATTTTGATGTTAACTCCCAAACCGCTGCGCAGAAGTCAACCAAACTTCACCCAATAGTGTATTGTATCACAATCTAGTAATTACATGTGGAAATTTGGTTCTAGGACATTTGATTTGAGCACAATCCTCAAACTTAGTTCAAAAAAGCCATTTAAGCCTTTTCACAGTGAGATCTATGCGATATGGCCGAGAAATGTAATTTTGATGTTAACTCCCAAACCGCTGCGCAGAAGTAAACCAAACTTCACCCAATAGTGTATTGTATCACAATCTAGTAGTTACATGTAGAAATTTGGTTCTAGAACATTTGATTTGAGCGCAATCCTCAAACTTAGGTCAAAAAAGCCATTTAAGCCTTTTCACAGTGAGATCTATGCGATATGGCCGAGAAATGTAATTTTGATGTTAACTCCCAACCGCCGCGCAGAAGTCAACCAAACTTCACCCAATAGTGTATTGTATCACAATTTAGTAGTTACATGTGGAAATTTGGTTCTAGGACATTTGATTTGAGCGCAATTCTCAAACTTAGGTCAAAAAAGCCATTTAAGCCTTTTTACAGTGAGATCTATGCGATATGGCCGAGAAATGTAATTTTGATGTTAACTCCCAAACCGCTGCGCAGAAGTCAACCAAACTTCACCCAATAGTGTATTTTATCACAATCTAGTAGTTACATTTGGAAATTTAGTTTTAGGACATTTGGTTTGAGCGCAATCTTCAAACTTAATTAAAAAAAGTCATTTAAGCCTTTTCACAGTGAGATCTATGCGATATGGAGGAGAAATGTAATTTTGATGTTAACTCCCAAACCGCTGCGCAGAAGTCAACCAAACTTCACACAATAGTGTATTGTATCACAATCTAGTAGTTACATGTGGAAATTTGGTTCTAGAACATTTGATTTGAGCGCAATCCTCAAACTTAGGTCAAATAAGCCATTTAAGCCTTTTCACAGTGAGATCTATGCGATTTGGCCGAGAAATGTAATTTTGATGTTAACTCCCAAACCGCTGCGCAGTAGTCAACCAAACTTCACCCAATAGTGTATTTTATCACAATCTAGTAGTTACATTTGGAAATTTAGTTTTAGGACATTTGGTTTGAGCGCAATCCTCAAACTTAGGTCAAAAAAGCCATTTAAGCCTTTTCACAGTGAGATCTATGCGATATGGCCGAGAAATGTAATTTTGATGTTAACTCCCAAACCGCTGCGCAGAAGTCAACCAAACTTCACCCAATAGTGTATTTTATCACAATCTAGTAGTTACATTTGGAAATTTAGTTTTAGGACATTGGGTTTGAGCGCAATCTTCAAACTTAATTAAAAAAAGTCATTTAAGCCTTTTCACAGTGAGATCTATGCGATATGGCCGAGAAATGTAATTTTGATGTTAACTCCCAAACCGCTGCGCAGAAGTCAACCAAACTTCACACAATAGTGTATTGTATCACAATCTAGTAGTTACATGTGGAAATTTGGTTCTAGGACATTTGTTTTGAGCGCAATCCTCAAACTTAGGTCAAAAAAGCCATTTAAGCCTTTTCACAGTGAGATCTATGCGATATGGCCGAGAAATGTAATTTTGATGTTAACTCCCAAACCGCTGCGCAGAAGTCAACCAAACTTCACCCAATAGTGTATTTTATCACAATCTAGTAGTTACATTTGGAAATTTAGTTTTAGGACATTGGGTTTGAGCGCAATCTTCAAACTTAATTAAAAAAAGTCATTTAAGCCTTTTCACAGTGAGATCTATGCGATATGGCCGAGAAATGTAATTTTGATGTTAACTCCCAAACCCTTGCGCAGAAGTAAACCAAACTTCACCCAATAGTGTATTGTATCACAATCTAGTAATTACATGTGGAAATTTGGTTCTAGGACATTTGATTTGAGCGCAATCCTCAAACTTAGTTCAAAAAAGCCATTTAAGCCTTTTCACAGTGAGATCTATGCGATATGGCCGAGAAATGTAATTTTGATGTTAACTCCCAAACCGCTGCGCAGAAGTAAACCAAACTTCACCCAATAGTGTATTGTATCACAATCTAGTAGTTACATGTAGAAATTTGGTTCTAGGACATTTGATTTGAGCGCAATCCTCAAACTTAGGTCAAAAAAGCCATTTAAGCCTTTTCACAGTGAGATCTATGCGATATGGCCGATAAATGTAATTTTGATGTTAACTCCCAAACCGCTGCGCAGAAGTCAACCAAACTTCACCCAATAGTGTATTGTATCACAATCTAGTAGTTACATTTGGAAATTTAGTTTTAGGACACTGGGTTTGAGCGCAATCTTCAAACTTAATTAAAAAAAGTCATTTAAGCCTTTTCACAGTGAGATCTAGGCGATATGGCCGAGAAATGTAATTTTGATGTTAACTCCCAAACCGCTGCGCAGAAGTAAACCAAACTTCACCCAATAGTGTATTGTATCACAATCTAGTAATTACATGTGGAAATTTGGTTCTAGGACATTTGATTTGAGCGCAATCCTCAAACTTAGTTCAAAAAAGCCATTTAAGCCTTTTCACAGTGAGATCTATGCGATATGGCCGAGAAATGTAATTTTGATGTTAACTCCCAAACCGCTGCGCAGAAGTAAACCAAACTTCACCCAATAGTGTATTGTATCACAATCTAGTAGTTACATGTAGAAATTTGGTTCTAGGACATTTGATTTGAGCGCAATCCTCAAACTTAGGTCAAAAAAGCCATTTAAGCCTTTTCACAGTGAGATCTATGCGATTTGGCCGAGAAATGTAATTTTGATGTTAACTCCCAAACCGCTGCGCAGAAGTCAACCAAACTTCACCCAATAGTGTATTGTATCACAATTTAGTAGTTACATGTGGAAATTTGGTTCTAGGACATTTGATTTGAGCGCAATTCTCAAACTTAGGTCAAAAAAGCCATTTAAGCCTTTTTACAGTGAGATCTATGCGATATGGCCGAGAAATGTAATTTTGATGTTAACTCCCAAACCGCTGCGCAGAAGTCAACCAAACTTCACCCAATAGTGTATTTTATCACAATCTAGTAGTTACATTTAGAAATTTAGTTTTAGGACTTTTGGTTTGAGCGCAATCTTCAAACTTAATTAAAAAAAGTCATTTAAGCCTTTTCACAGTGAGATCTATGCGATATGGCCGAGAAATGTAATTTTGATGTTAACTCCCAAACCGCTGCGCAGAAGTCAACCAAACTTCACACAATAGTGTATTGTATCACAATCTAGTAGTTACATGTGGAAATTTGGTTCTAGGACATTTGTTTTGAGCGCAATCCTCAAACTTAGGTCAAAAAAGCCATTTAAGCCTTTTCACAGTGAGATCTATGCGATATGGCCGAGAAATGTAATTTTGATGTTAACTCCCAAACCGCTGCGCAGAAGTCAACCAAACTTCACCCAATAGTGTATTTTATCACAATCTAGTAGTTACATTTGGAAATTTAGTTCTAGGACATTTGGTTTGAGCGCAATCTTCAAACTTAATTAAAAAAAGTATTTAAGCCTTTTCACAGTGAGATCTATGCGATATGGCCGAGAAATGTAATTTTGATGTTAACTCCCAAACCGCTGCGCAGAAGTAAACCAAACTTCACCCAATAGTGTATTGTATCACAATCTAGTAATTACATGTGGAAATTTGGTTCTAAAACATTTGATTTGAGCGCAATCCTCAAACTTAGGTCAAAAAAGCCATTTAAGCCTTTTCACAGTGAGATCTATGCGATATGGCCGAGAAATGTAATTTTGATGTTAACTCCCAAACCGCTGCGCAGAAGTAAACCAAACTTCACCCAATAGTGTATTGTATCACAATCTAGTAGTTACATGTGGAAATTTGGTTCTAGGACATTTGATTTGAGCGCAATCCTCAAACTTAGATCAAAAAAGCCATTTAAGCCTTTTCACAGTGAGATCTACGCGATATGGCTGAGAAATGTAATTTTGATGTTAACTCCCAAACCGCTGCGCAGAAGTCAACCAAACTTCACCCAATAGTGTATTGTATCACAATTTAGTAGTTACATGTGGAAATTTGGTTCTAGGACATTTGGTTTGAGCGCAATTTTCAAACTTAATTAAAAAAAGCCATTTAAGCCTTTTTACAGTGAGATCTATGCGATATGGCCGAGAAATGTAATTTTGATGTTAACTCCCAAACCGCTGCGCAGAAGTCAACCAAACTTCACCCAATAGTGTATTTTATCACAATCTAGTAGTTACATTTGGAAATTTAGTTTTAGGACATTTGGTTTGAGCGCAATCTTCAAACTTAATAAAAAAAAAGTCATTTAAGCCTTTTCACAGTGAGATCTATGCGATATGGCCGAGAAATGTAATTTTGATGTTAACTCCCAAACCGCTGCGCAGAAGTCAACCAAACTTCACACAATAGTGTATTGTATCACAATCTAGTAGTTACATGTGGAAATTTGGTTCTAGAACATTTGATTTGAGCGCAATCCTCAAACTTAGGTCAAAAAAGCCATTTAAGCCTTTTCACATTGAGATCTATGCGATTTGGCCGAGAAATGTAATTTTGATGTTAACTCCCAAACCGCTGCGCAGAAGTCAACCAAACTTCACCCAATAGTGTATTGTATCACAATTTAGTAGTTACATGTGGAAATTTGGTTCTAGGACATTTGATTTGAGCGCAATTCTCAAACTTAGGTCAAAAAAGCCATTTAAGCCTTTTCACAGTGAGATCTATGCGATATGGCCGAGAAATGTAATTTTGATGTTAACTCCCAAACCGCTGCGCAGAAGTCAACCAAACTTCACCCAATAGTGTATTTTATCACAATCTAGTAGTTACATTTGGAAATTTAGTTTTAGGACATTGGGTTTGAGCGCAATCTTCAAACTTAATTAAAAAAAGTCATTTAAGCCTTTTCACAGTGAGATCTATGCGATATGGCCGAGAAATGTAATTTTGATGTTAACTCCCAAACCGCTGCGCAGAAGTAAACCAAACTTCACCCAATAGTGTATTGTATCACAATCTAGTAATTACATGTGGAAATTTGGTTCTAGGACATTTGATTTGAGCGCAATCCTCAAACTTAGTTCAAAAAAGCCATTTAAGCCTTTTCACAGTGAGATCTATGCGATATGGCCGAGAAATGTAATTTTGATGTTAACTCCCAAACCGCTGCGCAGAAGTAAACCAAACTTCACCCAATAGTGTATTGTATCACAATCTAGTAGTTACATGTAGAAATTTGGTTCTAGGACATTTGATTTGAGCGCAATCCTCAAACTTAGGTCAAAAAAGCCATTTAAGCCTTTTCACAGTGAGATCTATGCGATATGGCCGAGAAATGTAATTTTGATGTTAACTCCCAAACCGCTGCGCAGAAGTCAACCAAACTTCACCCAATAGTGTATTGTATCACAATCTAGTAGTTACATTTGGAAATTTAGTTTTAGGACATTGGGTTTGAGCGCAATCTTCAAACTTAATTAAAAAAAGTCATTTAAGCCTTTTCACAGTGAGATCTATGCGATATGGCCGAGAAATGTAATTTTGATGTTAACTCCCAAACCGCTGCGCAGAAGTAAACCAAACTTCACCAAATAGTGTATTGTATCACAATCTAGTAATTACATGTGGAAATTTGGTTCTAGGACATTTGATTTGAGCGCAATCCTCAAACTTAGTTCAAAAAAGCCATTTAAGCCTTTTCACAGTGAGATCTATGCGATATGGCCGAGAAATGTAATTTTGATGTTAACTCCCAAACCGCTGCGCAGAAGTAAACCAAACTTCACCCAATAGTGTATTGTATCACAATCTAGTAGTTACATGTAGAAATTTGGTTCTAGGACATTTGATTTGAGCGCAATCCTCAAACTTAGGTCAAAAAAGCCATTTAAGCCTTTTCACAGTGAGATCTATGCGATATGGCTGAGAAATGTAATTTTGATGTTAACTCCCAAACCGCTGCGCAGAAGTCAACCAAACTTCACCCAATAGTGTATTGTATCACAATTTAGTAGTTACATGTGGAAATTTGGTTCTAGGACATTTGATTTGAGCGCAATTCTCAAACTTAGGTCAAAAAAGCCATTTAAGCCTTTTTACAGTGAGATCTATGCGATATGGCCGAGAAATGTAATTTTGATGTTAACTCCCAAACCGCTGCGCAGAAGTAAACCAAACTTCACCCAATAGTGTATTGTATCACAATCTAGTAGTTACATGTAGAAATTTGGTTCTAGGACATTTGATTTGAGCGCAATCCTCAAACTTAGGTCAAAAAAGCCATTTAAGCCTTTTCACAGTGAGATCTATGCGATATGGCCGAGAAATGTAATTTTGATGTTAACTCCCAAACCGCTGCGCAGAAGTCAACCAAACTTCACCCAATAGTGTATTGTATCACAATCTAGTAGTTACATTTGGAAATTTAGTTTTAGGACATTGGGTTTGAGCGCAATCTTCAAACTTAATTAAAAAAAGTCATTTAAGCCTTTTCACAGTGAGATCTATGCGATATGGCCGAGAAATGTAATTTTGATGTTAACTCCCAAACCGCTGCGCAGAAGTAAACCAAACTTCACCCAATAGTGTATTGTATCACAATCTAGTAATTACATGTGGAAATTTGGTTCTAGGACATTTGATTTGAGCGCAATCCTCAAACTTAGTTCAAAAAAGCCATTTAAGCCTTTTCACAGTGAGATCTATGCGATATGGCCGAGAAATGTAATTTTGATGTTAACTCCCAAACCGCTGCGCAGAAGTAAACCAAACTTCACCCAATAGTGTATTGTATCACAATCTAGTAGTTACATGTAGAAATTTGGTTCTAGGACATTTGATTTGAGCGCAATCCTCAAACTTAGGTCAAAAAAGCCATTTAAGCCTTTTCACAGTGAGATCTATGCGATATGGCCGAGAAATGTAATTTTGATGTTAACTCCCAAACCGCTGCGCAGAAGTCAACCAAACTTCACCCAATAGTGTATTGTATCACAATCTAGTAGTTACATTTGGAAATTTAGTTTTAGGACATTGGGTTTGAGCGCAATCTTCAAACTTAATTAAAAAAAGTCATTTAAGCCTTTTCACAGTGAGATCTATGCGATATGGCCGAGAAATGTAATTTTGATGTTAACTCCCAAACCGCTGCGCAGAAGTAAACCAAACTTCACCAAATAGTGTATTGTATCACAATCTAGTAATTACATGTGGAAATTTGGTTCTAGGACATTTGATTTGAGCGCAATCCTCAAACTTAGTTCAAAAAAGCCATTTAAGCCTTTTCACAGTGAGATCTATGCGATATGGCCGAGAAATGTAATTTTGATGTTAACTCCCAAACCGCTGCGCAGAAGTAAACCAAACTTCACCCAATAGTGTATTGTATCACAATCTAGTAGTTACATGTAGAAATTTGGTTCTAGGACATTTGATTTGAGCGCAATCCTCAAACTTAGGTCAAAAAAGCCATTTAAGCCTTTTCACAGTGAGATCTATGCGATATGGCTGAGAAATGTAATTTTGATGTTAACTCCCAAACCGCTGCGCAGAAGTCAACCAAACTTCACCCAATAGTGTATTGTATCACAATTTAGTAGTTACATGTGGAAATTTGGTTCTAGGACATTTGATTTGAGCGCAATTCTCAAACTTAGGTCAAAAAAGCCATTTAAGCCTTTTTACAGTGAGATCTATGCGATATGGCCGAGAAATGTAATTTTGATGTTAACTCCCAAACCGCTGCGCAGAAGTAAACCAAACTTCACCCAATAGTGTATTGTATCACAATCTAGTAGTTACATGTAGAAATTTGGTTCTAGGACATTTGATTTGAGCGCAATCCTCAAACTTAGGTCAAAAAAGCCATTTAAGCCTTTTCACAGTGAGATCTATGCGATATGGCCGAGAAATGTAATTTTGATGTTAACTCCCAAACCGCTGCGCAGAAGTCAACCAAACTTCACCCAATAGTGTATTGTATCACAATCTAGTAGTTACATTTGGAAATTTAGTTTTAGGACATTGGGTTTGAGCGCAATCTTCAAACTTAATTAAAAAAAGTCATTTAAGCCTTTTCACAGTGAGATCTATGCGATATGGCCGAGAAATGTAATTTTGATGTTAACTCCCAAACCGCTGCGCAGAAGTAAACCAAACTTCACCCAATAGTGTATTGTATCACAATCTAGTAATTACATGTGGAAATTTGGTTCTAGGACATTTGATTTGAGCGCAATCCTCAAACTTAGTTCAAAAAAGCCATTTAAGCCTTTTCACAGTGAGATCTATGCGATATGGCCGAGAAATGTAATTTTGATGTTAACTCCCAAACCGCTGCGCAGAAGTAAACCAAACTTCACCCAATAGTGTATTGTATCACAATCTAGTAGTTACATGTAGAAATTTGGTTCTAGGACATTTGATTTGAGCGCAATCCTCAAACTTAGGTCAAAAAAGCCATTTAAGCCTTTTCACAGTGAGATCTATGCGATATGGCCGAGAAATGTAATTTTGATGTTAACTCCCAAACCGCTGCGCAGAAGTCAACCAAACTTCACACAATAGTGTATTGTATCACAATCTAGTAGTTACATGTGGAAATTTGGTTCTAGGACATTTGTTTTGAGCGCAATCCTCAAACTTAGGTCAAAAAAGCCATTTAAGCCTTTTCACAGTGAGATCTATGCGATATGGCCGAGAAATGTAATTTTGATGTTAACTCCCAAACCGCTGCGCAGAAGTCAACCAAACTTCACCCAATAGTGTATTTTATCACAATCTAGTAGTTACATTTGGAAATTTGGTTCTAGGACATTTGATTTGAGCGCAATCCTCAAACTTAGATCAAAAAAGCCATTTAAGCCTTTTCACAGTGAGATCTACGCGATATGGCTGAGAAATGTAATTTTGATGTTAACTCCCAAACCGCTGCGCAGAAGTCAACCAAACTTCACCCAATAGTGTATTGTATCACAATTTAGTAGTTACATGTGGAAATTTGGTTCTAGGACATTTGGTTTGAGCGCAATCTTCAAACTTAATTAAAAAAAGCCATTTAAGCCTTTTTACAGTGAGATCTATGCGATATGGCCGAGAAATGTAATTTTGATGTTAACTCCCAAACCGCTGCGCAGAAGTCAACCAAACTTCACCCAATAGTGTATTTTATCACAATCTAGTAGTTACATTTGGAAATTTAGTTTTAGGACATTTGGTTTGAGCGCAATCTTCAAACTTAATTAAAAAAAGTCATTTAAGCCTTTTCACAGTGAGATCTATGCGATATGGCCGAGAAATGTAATTTTTATGTTAACTCCCAAACCGATGCGCAGAAGTCAACCAAACTTCACCCAATAGTGTATTCTATCACAATTTAGTAGTTACATGTGGAAAATTGGTTCTAGGACATTTGATTTGAGCGCAATCCTCAAACTTAGTTCAAAAAAGCCATTTAAGCCTTTTTACAGTGAGATCTATGCGATATGGCCGAGAAATGTAATTTTGATGTTAACTCCCAAACCGCTGCGCAGAAGTCAACCAAACTTCACCCAATAGTGTATTTTATCACAATCTAGTAGTTACATTTGGAAATTTAGTTTTAGGACATTTGGTTTGAGCGCAATCTTCAAACTTAATTAAAAAAAAGTCATTTAAGCCTTTTCACAGTGAGATCTATGCGATATGGCCGAGAAATGTAATTTTGATGTTAACTCCCAAACCGCTGCGCAGAAGTCAACCAAACTTCACACAATAGTGTATTGTATCACAATCTAGTAGTTACATGTGGAAATTTGGTTCTAGAACATTTGATTTGAGCGCAATCCTCAAACTTAGGTCAAAAAAGCCATTTAAGCCTTTTCACATTGAGATCTATGCGATTTGGCCGAGAAATGTAATTTTGATGTTAACTCCCAAACCGCTGCGCAGAAGTCAACCAAACTTCACCCAATAGTGTATTGTATCACAATTTAGTAGTTACATGTGGAAATTTGGTTCTAGGACATTTGATTTGAGCGCAATTCTCAAACTTAGGTCAAAAAAGCCATTTAAGCCTTTTCACAGTGAGATCTATGCGATATGGCCGAGAAATGTAATTTTGATGTTAACTCCCAAACCGCTGCGCAGAAGTCAACCAAACTTCACCCAATAGTGTATTTTATCACAATCTAGTAGTTACATTTGGAAATTTAGTTTTAGGACATTTGGTTTGAGCGCAATCTTCAAACTTAATTAAAAAAAGTCATTTAAGCCTTTTCACAGTGAGATCTATGCGATATGGCCGAGAAATGTAATTTTGATGTTAACTCCCAAACCGCTGCGCAGAAGTCAACCAAACTTTACACAATAGTGTATTGTATCACAATCTAGTTGTTACATGTGGAAATTTGGTTCTAGAACATTTGATTTGAGCGCAATCCTCAAACTTAGGTCAAATAAGCCATTTAAGCCTTTTCACAGTGAGATCTATGCGATTTGGCTGAGAAATGTAATTTTGATGTTAACTCCCAAACCGCACGCAGAAGTCAACCAAACTTCACCCAATAGTGTATTGTATCACAATTTAGTAGTTACATGTGGAAATTTGGTTCTAGGACATTTGATTTGAGCGCAATTCTCAAACTTATGTCAAAAAAGCCATTTAAGCCTTTTTACAGTGAGATCTATGCGATATGGCCGAGAAATGTAATTTTGATGTTAACTCCCAAACCGCTGCGCAGAAGTCAACCAAACTTCACCCAATAGTGTATTTTATCACAATCTAGTAGTTACATTTGGAAATTTAGTTTTAGGACATTTGGTTTGAGCGCAATCTTCAAACTTAATTAAAAAAAGTCATTTAAGCCTTTTCACAGTGAGATCTATGCGATATGGCCGAGAAATGTAATTTTGATGTTAACTCCCAAACCGCTGCGCAGAAGTCAACCAAACTTCACCCAATAGTGTATTTTATCACAATTTAGTAGTTACATTTGGAAATTTAGTTTTAGGACATTTGATATGAGCGCAATTCTCAAACTTAGGTCAAAAAAGCCATTTAAGCCTTTTTACAGTGAGATCTATGCGATATGGCCGAGAAATGTAATTTTGATGTTAACTCCCAAACCGCTGCGCAGAAGTCAACCAAACTTCACCCAATAGTGTATTTTATCACAATCTAGTAGTTACATTTGGAAATTTAGTTTTAGGACATTTGGTTTGAGCGCAATCTTCAAACTTAATTAAAAAAAGTCATTTAAGCATTTTCACAGTGAGATCTATGCGATATGGCCGAGAAATGTAATTTTGATGTTAACTCCCAAACCGCTGCGCAGAAGTCAACCAAACTTCACCCAATAGTGTATTTTATCACAATCTAGTAGTTACATTTGGAAATTTAGTTTTAGGACATTGGGTTTGAGCGCAATCTTCAAACTTAATTAAAAAAAGTCATTTAAGCCTTTTCACAGTGAGATCTATGCGATATGGCCGAGAAATGTAATTTTGATGTTAACTCCCAAACCGCTGCGCAGAAGTAAACCAAACTTCACCCAATAGTGTATTTTATCACAATCTAGTAATTACATGTGGAAATTTGGTTCTAGGACATTTGATTTGAGCGCAATCCTCAAACTTAGTTCAAAAAAGCCATTTAAGCCTTTTCACAGTGAGATCTATGCGATATGGCCGAGAAATGTAATTTTGATGTTAACTCCCAAACCGCTGCGCAGAAGTAAACCAAACTTCACCCAATAGTGTATTGTATCACAATCTAGTAGTTACATGTAGAAATTTGGTTCTAGGACATTTGATTTGAGCGCAATCCTCAAACTTAGGTCAAAAAAGCCATTTAAGCCTTTTCACAGTGAGATCTATGCGATATGGCCGAGAAATGTAATTTTGATGTTAACTCCCAAACCGCTGCGCAGAAGTCAACCAAACTTCACACAATAGTGTATTGTATCACAATCTAGTAGTTACATGTGGAAATTTGGTTCTAGAACATTTGATTTGAGCGCAATCCTCAAACTTAGGTCAAATAAGCCATTTAAGCCTTTTCACAGTGAGATCTATGCGATTTGGCTGAGAAATGTAATTTTGATGTTAACTCCCAAACCGCACGCAGAAGTCAACCAAACTTCACCCAATAGTGTATTGTATCACAATTTAGTAGTTACATGTGGAAATTTGGTTCTAGGACATTTGATTTGAGCGCAATTCTCAAACTTAGGTCAAAAAAGCCATTTAAGCCTTTTTACAGTGAGATCTATGCGATATGGCCGAGAAATGTAATTTTGATGTTAACTCCCAAACCGCTGCGCAGAAGTCAACCAAACTTCACCCAATAGTGTATTTTATCACAATCTAGTAGTTACATTTGGAAATTTAGTTTTAGGACATTTGGTTTGAGCGCAATCTTCAAACTTAATTAAAAAAAGTCATTTAAGCCTTTTCACAGTGAGATCTATGCGATATGGCCGAGAAATGTAATTTTGATGTTTACTCCCAAACCGCTGCGCAGAAGTCAACCAAACTTCACACAATAGTGTATTTTATCACAATCTAGTAGTTACATGTGGAAATTTGGTTCTAGGACATTTGTTTTGAGCGCAATCCTCAAACTTAGGTCAAAAAAGCCATTTAAGCCTTTTCACAGTGAGATCTATGCGATATGGCCGAGAAATGTAATTTTGATGTTAACTCCCAAACCGCTGCGCAGAAGTCAACCAAACTTCACCCAATAGTGTATTTTATCACAATCTAGTAGTTACATTTGGAAATTTAGTTTTAGGACATTTGGTTTGAGCGCAATCTTCAAACTTAATTAAAAAAAGTCATTGAAGCCTTTTCACAGTGAGATCTATGCGATATGGCCGAGAAATGTAATTTTGATGTTAACTCCCAAACCGCTGCGCAGAAGTAAACCAAACTTCACCCAATAGTGTATTGTATCACAATCTAGTAGTTACATGTGGAAATTTGGTTCTAGGACATTTGATTTGAGCGCAATTCTCAAACTTAGGTCAAAAAAGCCATTTAAGCCTTTTTACAGTGAGATCTATGCGATATGGCCGAGAAATGTAATTTTGATGTTAACTCCCAAACCGCTGCGCAGAAGTCAACTAAACTTCACCCAATAGTGTATTTTATCACAATCTAGTAGTTACATTTGGAAATTTAGTTTTAGGACATTTGGTTTGAGCGCAATCTTCAAACTTAATTAAAAAAAGTCATTTAAGCCTTTTCACAGTGAGATCTATGCGATATGGCCGAGAAATGTAATTTTGATGTTAACTCCCAAACCGCTGCGCAGAAGTCAACCAAACTTCACACAATAGTGTATTGTATCACAATCTAGTAGTTACATGTGGAAATTTGGTTCTAGAACATTTGATTTGAGCGCAATCCTCAAACTTAGGTCAAAAAAGCCATTTAAGCCTTTTCACAGTGAGATCTATGCGATTTGGCCGAGAAATGTAATTTTGATGTTAACTCCCAAACCGCTGCGCAGAAGTCAACCAAACTTCACCCAATAGTGTATTGTATCACAATTTAGTAGTTACATGTGGAAATTTGGTTCTAGGACATTTGATTTGAGCGCAATTCTCAAACTTAGGTCAAAAAAGCCATTTAAGCCTTTTCACAGTGAGATCTATGCGATATGGCCGAGAAATGTAATTTTGATGTTAACTCCCAAACCGCTGCGCAGAAGTCAACCAAACTTCACCCAATAGTGTATTTTATCACAATCTAGTAGTTACATTTGGAAATTTAGTTTTAGGACATTTGGTTTGAGCGCAATCTTCAAACTTAATTAAAAAAAGTCATTTAAGCCTTTTCACAGTGAGATCTATGCGATATGGCCGAGAAATGTAATTTTGATGTTAACTCCCAAACCGCTGCGCAGAAGTCAACCAAACTTCACACAATAGTGTATTGTATCACAATCTAGTAGTTACATGTGGAAATTTGGTTCTAGGACATTTGTTTTGAGCGCAATCCTCAAACTTAGTTCAAAAAAGCCATTTAAGCCTTTTCACAGTGAGATCTATGCGATATGGCCGAGAAATGTAATTTTGATGTTAACTCCCAAACCGCTGCGCAGAAGTAAACCAAACTTCACCCAATAGTGTATTTTATCACAATCTAGTAGTTACATTTGGAAATTTAGTTTTAGGACATTTGGTTTGAGCGCAATCTTCAAACTTAATTAAAAAAAGTCATTTAAGCCTTTTCACAGTGAGATCTATGCGATATGGCCGAGAAATGTAATTTTGATGTTAACTCCCAAACCGCTGCGCAGAAGTAAACCAAACTTCACCCAATAGTGTATTGTATCACAATCTAGTAATTACATGTGGAAATTTGGTTCTAGGACATTTGATTTGAGCGCAATCCTCAAACTTAGGTCAAAAAAGCCATTTAAGCCTTTTAACAGTGAGATCTATGCGATATGGCCGAGAAATGTAATTTTGATGTTAACTCCCAAACCGCTGCGCAGAAGTAAACCAAACTTCACCCAATAGTGTATTGTATCACAATCTAGTAGTTACATGTGGAAATTTGGTTCTAGGACATTTGATTTGAGCGCAATCATCAAACTTAGGTCAAAAAAGCCATTTAAGCCTTTTCACAGTGAGATCTACGCGATATTGCTGAGAAATGTAATTTTGATGTTAACTCCCAAACCGCTGCGCAGAAGTCAACCAAACTTCACCCAATAGTGTATTGTATCACAATTTAGTAGTTACATGTGGAAATTTGGTTCTAGGACATTTGATTTGAGCGCAATTCTCAAACTTAGGTCAAAAAAGCCATTTAAGCCTTTTTACAGTGAGATCTATGCGATATGGCCGAGAAATGTAATTTTGATGTTAACTCCCAAACCGCTGCGCAGAAGTCAACCAAACTTCACCCAATAGTGTATTTTATCACAATCTAGTAGTTACATTTGGAAATTTAGTTTTAGGACATTTGGTTTGAGCGCAATCCTCAAACTTAGGTCAAAAAAGCCATTTAAGCCTTTTCACAGTGAGATCTATGCGATATGGCCGAGAAATGTAATTTTGATGTTAACTCCCAAACCGCTGCGCAGAAGTCAACCAAACTTCACACAATAGTGTATTGTATCACAATCTAGTAGTTACATGTGGAAATTTGGTTCTAGGACATTTGTTTTGAGCGCAATCCTCAAACTTAGGTCAAAAAAGCCATTTAAGCCTTTTCACAGTGAGATCTATGCGATATGGCCGAGAAATGTAATTTTGATGTTAACTCCCAAACCGCTGCGCAGAAGTCAACCAAACTTCACCCAATAGTGTATTTTATCACAATCTAGTAGTTACATTTGGAAATTTAGTTCTAGGACATTTGGTTTGAGCGCAATCTTCAAACTTAATTAAAAAAAGTCATTTAAGCCTTTTCACAGTGAGATCTATGCGATATGGCCGAGAAATGTAATTTTGATGTTAACTCCCAAACCGCTGCGCAGAAGTAAACCAAACTTCACCCAATAGTGTATTGTATCACAATCTAGTAATTACATGTGGAAATTTGGTTCTAAAACATTTGATTTGAGCGCAATCCTCAAACTTAGGTCAAAAAAGCCATTTAAGCCTTTTCACAGTGAGATCTATGCGATATGGCCGAGAAATGTAATTTTGATGTTAACTCCCAAACCGCTGCGCAGAAGTAAACCAAACTTCACCCAATAGTGTATTGTATCACAATCTAGTAGTTACATGTAGAAATTTGGTTCTAGGACATTTGATTTGAGCGCAATCCTCAAACTTAGGTCAAAAAAGCCATTTAAGCCTTTTCACAGTGAGATCTATGTGATATGGCCGAGAAATGTAATTTTGATGTTAACTCCCAAACCGCTGCGCAGAAGTCAACCAAACTTCACCCAATAGTGTATTGTATCACAATTTAGTAGTTACATGTGGAAATTTGGTTCTAGGACATTTGATTTGAGCGCAATTCTCAAACTTAGGTCAAAAAAGCCATTTAAGCCTTTTTACAGTGAGATCTATGCGATATGGCCGAGAAATGTAATTTTGATGTTAACTCCCAAACCGCTGCGCAGAAGTCAACCAAACTTCACCCAATAGTGTATTTTATCACAATCTAGTAGTTACATTTGGAAATTTAGTTTTAGGACATTTGGTTTGAGCGCAATCTTCAAACTTAATTAAAAAAAGTCATTTAAGCCTTTTCACAGTGAGATCTATGCGATATGGCCGAGAAATGTAATTTTGATGTTAACTCCCAAACCGCTGCGCAGAAGTCAACCAAACTTCACACAATAGTGTATTGTATCACAATCTAGTAGTTACATGTGGAAATTTGGTTCTAGGACATTTGTTTTGAGCGCAATCCTCAAACTTAGTTCAAAAAAGCCATTTAAGCCTTTTCACAGTGAGATCTATGCGATATGGCCGAGAAATGTAATTTTGATGTTAACTCCCAAACCGCTGCGCAGAAGTAAACCAAACTTCACCCAATAGTGTATTTTATCACAATCTAGTAGTTACATTTGGAAATTTAGTTTTAGGACATTTGGTTTGAGCGCAATCTTCAAACTTAATTAAAAAAAGTCATTTAAGCCTTTTCACAGTGAGATCTATGCGATATGGCCGAGAAATGTAATTTTGATGTTAACTCCCAAACCGCTGCGCAGAAGTAAACCAAACTTCAACAAATAGTGTATTGTATCACAATCTAGTAATTACATGTGGAAATTTGGTTCTAGGACATTTGATTTGAGCGCAATCCTCAAACTTAGGTCAAAAAATCCATTTAAGCCTTTTAACAGTGAGATCTATGCGATATGGCCGAGAAATGTAATTTTGATGTTAACTCCCAAACCGCTGCGCAGAAGTAAACCAAACTTCACCCAATAGTGTATTGTATCACAATCTAGTAATTACATGTGGAAATTTGGTTCTAAAACATTTGATTTGAGCGCAATCCTCAAACTTAGGTCAAAAAAGCCATTTAAGCCTTTTCACAGTGAGATCTATGCGATATGGCCGAGAAATGTAATTTTGATGTTAACTCCCAAACCGCTGCGCAGAAGTAAACCAAACTTCACCCAATAGTGTATTGTATCACAATCTAGTAGTTACATGTAGAAATTTGGTTCTAGGACATTTGATTTGAGTGCAATCCTCAAACTTAGGTCAAAAAAGCCATTTAAGCCTTTTCACAGTGAGATCTATGCGATATGGCCGAGAAATGTAATTTTGATGTTAACTCCCAAACCGCTGCGCAGAAGTAAACCAAACTTCACCCAATAGTGTATTGTATCACAATCTAGTAATTACATGTGGAAATTTGGTTCTAGGACATTTGATTTGAGCGCAATCCTCAAACTTAGGTCAAAAAAGCCATTTAAGCCTTTTAACAGTGAGATCTATGCGATATGGCCGAGAAATGTAATTTTGATGTTAACTCCCAAACCGCTGCGCAGAAGTAAACCAAACTTCACCCAATAGTGTATTGTATCACAATCTAGTAGTTACATGTGGAAATTTGGTTCTAGGACATTTGTTTTGAGCGCAATCCTCAAACTTAGGTCAAAAAAGCCATTTAAGCCTTTTCACAGTGAGATCTATGCGATATGGCCGAGAAATGTAATTTTGATGTTAACTCCCAAACCGCTGCGCAGAAGTCAACCAAACTTCACCCAATAGTGTATTTTATCACAATCTAGTAGTTACATTTGGAAATTTAGTTCTAGGACATTTGGTTTGAGCGCAATCTTCAAACTTAATTAAAAAAAGTCATTTAAGCCTTTTCACAGTGAGATCTATGCGATATGGCCGAGAAATGTAATTTTGATGTTAACTCCCAAACCGCTGCGCAGAAGTAAACCAAACTTCACCCAATAGTGTATTGTATCACAATCTAGTAATTACATGTGGAAATTTGGTTCTAGGACATTTGATTTGAGCGCAATCCTCAAACTTAGGTCAAAAAAGCCATTTAAGCCTTTTAACAGTGAGATCTATGCGATATGGCCGAGAAATGTAATTTTGATGTTAACTCCCAAACCGCTGCGCAGAAGTAAACCAAACTTCACCCAATAGTGTATTGTATCACAATCTAGTAGTTACATGTGGAAATTTGGTTCTAGGACATTTGATTTGAGCGCAATTCTCAAACTTAGGTCAAAAAAGCCATTTAAGCCTTTTTACAGTGAGATCTATGCGATATGGCCGAGAAATGTAATTTTGATGTTAACTCCCAAACCGCTGCGCAGAAGTCAACCAAACTTCACCCAATAGTGTATTTTATCACAATCTAGTAGTTACATTTGGAAATTTAGTTTTAGGACATTTGGTTTGAGCGCAATCCTCAAACTTAGGTCAAAAAAGCCATTTAAGCCTTTTCACAGTGAGATCTATGCGATATGGCCGAGAAATGTAATTTTGATGTTAACTCCCAAACCGCTGCGCAGAAGTCAACCAAACTTCACACAATAGTGTATTGTATCACAATCTAGTAGTTACATGTGGAAATTTGGTTCTAGGACATTTGTTTTGAGCGCAATCCTCAAACTTAGGTCAAAAAAGCCATTTAAGCCTTTTCACAGTGAGATCTATGCGATATGGCCGAGAAATGTAATTTTGATGTTAACTCCCAAACCGCTGCGCAGAAGTCAACCAAACTTCACCCAATAGTGTATTTTATCACAATCTAGTAGTTACATTTGGAAATTTAGTTCTAGGACATTTGGTTTGAGCGCAATCTTCAAACTTAATTAAAAAAAGTCATTTAAGCCTTTTCACAGTGAGATCTATGCGATATGGCCGAGAAATGTAATTTTGATGTTAACTCCCAAACCGCTGCGCAGAAGTAAACCAAACTTCACCCAATAGTGTATTGTATCACAATCTAGTAATTACATGTGGAAATTTGGTTCTAAAACATTTGATTTGAGCGCAATCCTCAAACTTAGGTCAAAAAAGCCATTTAAGCCTTTTCACAGTGAGATCTATGCGATATGGCCGAGAAATGTAATTTTGATGTTAACTCCCAAACCGCTGCGCAGAAGTAAACCAAACTTCACCCAATAGTGTATTGTATCACAATCTAGTAGTTACATGTAGAAATTTGGTTCTAGGACATTTGATTTGAGCGCAATCCTCAAACTTAGGTCAAAAAAGCCATTTAAGCCTTTTCACAGTGAGATCTATGTGATATGGCCGAGAAATGTAATTTTGATGTTAACTCCCAAACCGCTGCGCAGAAGTCAACCAAACTTCACCCAATAGTGTATTGTATCACAATTTAGTAGTTACATGTGGAAATTTGGTTCTAGGACATTTGATTTGAGCGCAATTCTCAAACTTAGGTCAAAAAAGCCATTTAAGCCTTTTTACAGTGAGATCTATGCGATATGGCCGAGAAATGTAATTTTGATGTTAACTCCCAAACCGCTGCGCAGAAGTCAACCAAACTTCACCCAATAGTGTATTTTATCACAATCTAGTAGTTACATTTGGAAATTTAGTTTTAGGACATTTGGTTTGAGCGCAATCTTCAAACTTAATTAAAAAAAGTCATTTAAGCCTTTTCACAGTGAGATCTATGCGATATGGCCGAGAAATGTAATTTTGATGTTAACTCCCAAACCGCTGCGCAGAAGTCAACCAAACTTCACACAATAGTGTATTGTATCACAATCTAGTAGTTACATGTGGAAATTTGGTTCTAGGACATTTGTTTTGAGCGCAATCCTCAAACTTAGTTCAAAAAAGCCATTTAAGCCTTTTCACAGTGAGATCTATGCGATATGGCCGAGAAATGTAATTTTGATGTTAACTCCCAAACCGCTGCGCAGAAGTAAACCAAACTTCACCCAATAGTGTATTTTATCACAATCTAGTAGTTACATTTGGAAATTTAGTTTTAGGACATTTGGTTTGAGCGCAATCTTCAAACTTAATTAAAAAAAGTCATTTAAGCCTTTTCACAGTGAGATCTATGCGATATGGCCGAGAAATGTAATTTTGATGTTAACTCCCAAACCGCTGCGCAGAAGTAAACCAAACTTCAACAAATAGTGTATTGTATCACAATCTAGTAATTACATGTGGAAATTTGGTTCTAGGACATTTGATTTGAGCGCAATCCTCAAACTTAGGTCAAAAAATCCATTTAAGCCTTTTAACAGTGAGATCTATGCGATATGGCCGAGAAATGTAATTTTGATGTTAACTCCCAAACCGCTGCGCAGAAGTAAACCAAACTTCACCCAATAGTGTATTGTATCACAATCTAGTAATTACATGTGGAAATTTGGTTCTAAAACATTTGATTTGAGCGCAATCCTCAAACTTAGGTCAAAAAAGCCATTTAAGCCTTTTCACAGTGAGATCTATGCGATATGGCCGAGAAATGTAATTTTGATGTTAACTCCCAAACCGCTGCGCAGAAGTAAACCAAACTTCACCCAATAGTGTATTGTATCACAATCTAGTAGTTACATGTAGAAATTTGGTTCTAGGACATTTGATTTGAGTGCAATCCTCAAACTTAGGTCAAAAAAGCCATTTAAGCCTTTTCACAGTGAGATCTATGCGATATGGCCGAGAAATGTAATTTTGATGTTAACTCCCAAACCGCTGCGCAGAAGTAAACCAAACTTCACCCAATAGTGTATTGTATCACAATCTAGTAATTACATGTGGAAATTTGGTTCTAGGACATTTGATTTGAGCGCAATCCTCAAACTTAGGTCAAAAAAGCCATTTAAGCCTTTTAACAGTGAGATCTATGCGATATGGCCGAGAAATGTAATTTTGATGTTAACTCCCAAACCGCTGCGCAGAAGTAAACCAAACTTCACCCAATAGTGTATTGTATCACAATCTAGTAGTTACATGTGGAAATTTGGTTCTAGGACATTTGTTTTGAGCGCAATCCTCAAACTTAGGTCAAAAAAGCCATTTAAGCCTTTTCACAGTGAGATCTATGCGATATGGCCGAGAAATGTAATTTTGATGTTAACTCCCAAACCGCTGCGCAGAAGTCAACCAAACTTCACCCAATAGTGTATTTTATCACAATCTAGTAGTTACATTTGGAAATTTAGTTCTAGGACATTTGGTTTGAGCGCAATCTTCAAACTTAATTAAAAAAAGTCATTTAAGCCTTTTCACAGTGAGATCTATGCGATATGGCCGAGAAATGTAATTTTGATGTTAACTCCCAAACCGCTGCGCAGAAGTAAACCAAACTTCACCCAATAGTGTATTGTATCACAATCTAGTAATTACATGTGGAAATTTGGTTCTAAAACATTTGATTTGAGCGCAATCCTCAAACTTAGGTCAAAAAAGCCATTTAAGCCTTTTCACAGTGAGATCTATGCGATATGGCCGAGAAATGTAATTTTGATGTTAACTCCCAAACCGCTGCGCAGAAGTAAACCAAACTTCACCCAATAGTGTATTGTATCACAATCTAGTAGTTACATGTAGAAATTTGGTTCTAGGACATTTGATTTGAGCGCAATCCTCAAACTTAGGTCAAAAAAGCCATTTAAGCCTTTTCACAGTGAGATCTATGCGATATGGCCGAGAAATGTAATTTTGATGTTAACTCCCAAACCGCTGCGCAGAAGTCAACCAAACTTCACCCAATAGTGTATTGTATCACAATTTAGTAGTTACATGTGGAAATTTGGTTCTAGGACATTTGATTTGAGCGCAATTCTCAAACTTAGGTCAAAAAAGCCATTTAAGCCTTTTTACAGTGAGATCTATGCGATATGGCCGAGAAATGTAATTTTGATGTTAACTCCCAAACCGCTGCGCAGAAGTCAACCAAACTTCACCCAATAGTGTATTTTATCACAATCTAGTAGTTACATTTGGAAATTTAGTTTTAGGACATTTGGTTTGAGCGCAATCTTCAAACTTAATTAAAAAAAGTCATTTAAGCCTTTTCACAGTGAGATCTATGCGATATGGCCGAGAAATGTAATTTTGATGTTAACTCCCAAACCGCTGCGCAGAAGTCAACCAAACTTCACACAATAGTGTATTGTATCACAATCTAGTAGTTACATGTGGAAATTTGGTTCTAGGACATTTGTTTTGAGCGCAATCCTCAAACTTAGTTCAAAAAAGCCATTTAAGCCTTTTCACAGTGAGATCTATGCGATATGGCCGAGAAATGTAATTTTGATGTTAACTCCCAAACCGCTGCGCAGAAGTAAACCAAACTTCACCCAATAGTGTATTTTATCACAATCTAGTAGTTACATTTGGAAATTTAGTTTTAGGACATTTGGTTTGAGCGCAATCTTCAAACTTAATTAAAAAAAGTCATTTAAGCCTTTTCACAGTGAGATCTATGCGATATGGCCGAGAAATGTAATTTTGATGTTAACTCCCAAACCGCTGCGCAGAAGTAAACCAAACTTCAACAAATAGTGTATTGTATCACAATCTAGTAATTACATGTGGAAATTTGGTTCTAGGACATTTGATTTGAGCGCAATCCTCAAACTTAGGTCAAAAAATCCATTTAAGCCTTTTAACAGTGAGATCTATGCGATATGGCCGAGAAATGTAATTTTGATGTTAACTCCCAAACCGCTGCGCAGAAGTAAACCAAACTTCACCCAATAGTGTATTGTATCACAATCTAGTAATTACATGTGGAAATTTGGTTCTAAAACATTTGATTTGAGCGCAATCCTCAAACTTAGGTCAAAAAAGCCATTTAAGCCTTTTCACAGTGAGATCTATGCGATATGGCCGAGAAATGTAATTTTGATGTTAACTCTCAAACCGCTGCGCAGAAGTAAACCAAACTTCACCCAATAGTGTATTGTATCACAATCTAGTAGTTACATGTAGAAATTTGGTTCTAGGACATTTGATTTGAGCGCAATCCTCAAACTTAGGTCAAAAAAGCCATTTAAGCCTTTTCACAGTGAGATCTATGCGATATGGCCGAGAAATGTAATTTTGATGTTAACTCCCAAACCGCTGCGCAGAAGTAAACCAAACTTCACCCAATAGTGTATTGTATCACAATCTAGTAATTACATGTGGAAATTTGGTTCTAGGACATTTGATTTGAGCGCAATCCTCAAACTTAGGTCAAAAAAGCCATTTAAGCCTTTTCACAGTGAGATCTATGCGATATGGCCGAGAAATGTAATTTTGATGTTAACTCCCAAACCGCTGCGCAGAAGTCAACCAAACTTCACACAATAGTGTATTGTATCACAATCTAGTAGTTACATTTGGAAATTTAGTTTTAGGACATTTGGTTTGAGCGCAATCTTCAAACTTAATTAAAAAAAGTCATTTAAGCCTTTTCACAGTGAGATCTATGCGATATGGCCGAGAAATGTAATTTTGATGTTAACTCCCAAACCGCTGCGCAGAAGTAAACCAAACTTCACCCAATAGTGTATTGTATCACAATCTAGTAATTACATGTGGAAATTTGGTTCTAGGACATTTGATTTGAGCGCAATCCTCAAACTTAGGTCAAAAAAGCCATTTAAGCCTTTTTACAGTGAGATCTATGCGATATGGCCGAGAAATGTAATTTTGATGTTAACTCCCAAACCGCTGCGCAGAAGTCAACCAAACTTCACCCAATAGTGTATTTTATCACAATCTAGTAGTTACATTTGGAAATTTAGTTTTAGGACATTTGGTTTGAGCGCAATCTTCAAACTTAATTAAAAAAAGTCATTTAAGCCTTTTCACAGTGAGATCTATGCGATATGGCCGAGAAATGTAATTTTGATGTTAACTCCCAAACCGCTGCGCAGAAGTCAACCAAACTTCACACAATAGTGTATTGTATCACAATCTAGTAGTTACATGTGGAAATTTGGTTCTAGGACATTTGTTTTGAGCGCAATCCTCAAACTTAGGTCAAAAAAGCCATTTAAGCCTTTTCACAGTGAGATCTATGCGATATGGCCGAGAAATGTAATTTTGATGTTAACTCCCAAACCGCTGCGCAGAAGTCAACCAAACTTCACCCAATAGTGTATTTTATCACAATCTAGTAGTTACATTTGGAAATTTAGTTTTAGGACATTTGATTTGAGCGCAATCCTCAAACTTAGTTCAAAAAAGCCATTTAAGCCTTTTCACAGTGAGATCTATGCGATATGGCCGAGAAATGTAATTTTGATGTTAACTCCCAAACCGCTGCGCAGAAGTAAACCAAACTTCACCCAATAGAGTATTGTATCACAATCTAGTAGTTACATGTGGAAATTTGGTTCTAGGACATTTGATTTGAGCGCAATCCTCAAACTTAGGTCAAAAAAGCCATTTAAGCCTTTTCACAGTGAGATCTATGCGATATGGCCGAGAAATGTAATTTTGATGTTAACTCCCAAACCGCTGCGCAGAAGTCAACCAAACTTCACCCAATAGTGTATTGTATCACAATTTAGTAGTTACATGTGGAAATTTGGTTCTAGGACATTTGATTTGAGCGCAATTCTCAAACTTAGGTCAAAAAAGCCATTTAAGCCTTTTCACAGTGAGATCTATGCGATATGGCCGAGAAATGTAATTTTGATGTTAACTCCCAAACCGCTGCGCAGAAGTCAACCAAACTTCATACAATAGTGTATTGTATCACAATCTAGTAGTTACATTTGGAAATTTAGTTTTAGGACATTTGGTTTGAGCGCAATCTTCAAACTTAATTAAAAAAAGTCATTTAAGCCTTTTCACAGTGAGATCTATGCGATATGGCCGAGAAATGTAATTTTGATGTTAACTCCCAAACCGCTGCGCAGAAGTAAACCAAACTTCACCCAATAGTGTATTGTATCACAATCTAGTAATTACATGTGGAAATTTGGTTCTAGGACATTTGATTTGAGCGCAATCCTCAAACTTAGGTCAAAAAAGCCATTTAAGCCTTTTTACAGTGAGATCTATGCGATATGGCCGAGAAATGTAATTTTGATGTTAACTCCCAAACCGCTGCGCAGAAGTCAACCAAACTTCACCCAATAGTGTATTGTATCACAATCTAGTAGTTACATTTGGAAATTTAGTTTTAGGACATTTGGTTTGAGCGCAATCTTCAAACTTAATTAAAAAAAGTCATTTAAGCCTTTTCACAGTGAGATCTATGCGATATGGCCGAGAAATGTAATTTTGATGTTAACTCCCAAACCGCTGCGCAGAAGTCAACCAAACTTCACACAATAGTGTATTGTATCACAATCTAGTAGTTACATGTGGAAATTTGGTTCTAGGACATTTGTTTTGAGCGCAATCCTCAAACTTAGGTCAAAAAAGCCATTTAAGCCTTTTCACAGTGAGATCTATGCGATATGGCCGAGAAATGTAATTTTGATGTTAACTCCCAAACCGCTGCGCAGAAGTCAACCAAACTTCACCCAATAGTGTATTTTATCACAATCTAGTAGTTACATTTGGAAATTTAGTTTTAGGACATTTGATTTGAGCGCAATCCTCAAACTTAGTTCAAAAAAGCCATTTAAGCCTTTTCACAGTGAGATCTATGCGATATGGCCGAGAAATGTAATTTTGATGTTAACTCCCAAACCGCTGCGCAGAAGTAAACCAAACTTCACCCAATAGAGTATTGTATCACAATCTAGTAGTTACATGTGGAAATTTGGTTCTAGGACATTTGATTTGAGCGCAATCCTCAAACTTAGGTCAAAAAAGCCATTTAAGCCTTTTCACAGTGAGATCTATGCGATATGGCCGAGAAATGTAATTTTGATGTTAACTCCCAAACCGCTGCGCAGAAGTCAACCAAACTTCACCCAATAGTGTATTGTATCACAATTTAGTAGTTACATGTGGAAATTTGGTTCTAGGACATTTGATTTGAGCGCAATTCTCAAACTTAGGTCAAAAAAGCCATTTAAGCCTTTTCACAGTGAGATCTATGCGATATGGCCGAGAAATGTAATTTTGATGTTAACTCCCAAACCGCTGCGCAGAAGTCAACCAAACTTCACCCAATAGTGTATTTTATCACAATCTAGTAGTTACATTTGGAAATTTAGTTTTAGGACATTTGGTTTGAGCGCAATCTTCAAACTTAATTAAAAAAAGTCATTTAAGCCTTTTCACAGTGAGATCTATGCGATATGGCCGAGAAATGTAATTTTGATGTTAACTCCCAAACCGCTGCGCAGAAGTAAACCAAACTTCACCCAATAGTGTATTGTATCACAATCTAGTAATTACATGTGGAAATTTGGTTCTAGGACATTTGATTTGAGCGCAATCCTCAAACTTAGGTCAAAAAAGCCATTTAAGCCTTTTCACAGTGAGATCTATGCTATATGGCCGAGAAATGTAATTTTGATGTTAACTCCCAAACCGCTGCGCAGAAGTAAACCAAACTTCACCCAATAGTGTATTGTATCACAATCTAGTAGTTACATGTGGAAATTTGGTTCTAGGACATTTGATTTGAGCGCAATCATCAAACTTAGGTCAAAAAAGCCATTTAAGCCTTTTTACAGTGAGATCTATGCGATATGGCCGAGAAATGAAATTTTGATGTTAACTCCCAAACCGCTGCGCAGAAGTCAACCAAACTTCACCCAATAGTGTATTTTATCACAATCTAGTAGTTACATTTGGAAATTTAGTTTTAGGACATTTGGTTTGAGCGCAATCCTCAAACTTAGGTCAAAAAAGCCATTTAAGCCTTTTCACAGTGAGATCTATGCGATATGGCCGAGAAATGTAATTTTGATGTTAACTCCCAAACCGCTGCGCAGAAGTAAACCAAACTTCACCCAATAGTGTATTGTATCACATTCTAGTAGTTACATGTGGAAATTTGGTTCTAGGACATTTGATTTGAGCGCAATCATCAAACTTAGGTCAAAAAAGCCATTTAAGCCTTTTCACAGTGAGATCTACGCGATATGGCTGAGAAATGTAATTTTGATGTTAACTCCCAAACCGCTGCGCAGAAGTAAACCAAACTTCACCCAATAGTGTATTGTATCACAATCTAGTAATTACATGTGGAAATTTGGTTCTAGGACATTTGATTTGAGCGCAATCATCAAACTTAGGTCAAAAAAGCCATTTAAGCCTTTTCACAGTGAGATCTACGCGATATGGCTGAGAAATGTAATTTTGATGTTAACTCCCAAACCGCTGCGCAGAAGTAAACCAAACTTCACCCAATAGTGTATTGTATCACAATCTAGTAATTACATGTGGAAATTTGGTTCTAAAATATTTGATTTGAGCGCAATCCTCAAACTTAGGTCAAAAAAGCCATTTAAGCCTTTTCACAGTGAGATCTATGCGATATGGCCGAGAAATGTAATTTTGATGTTAACTCCCAAACCGCTGCGCAGAAGTAAACCAAACTTCACCCAATAGTGTATTGTATCACAATCTAGTAGTTACATGTGGAAATTTGGTTCTAGGACATTTGATTTGAGCGCAATCCTCAAACTTAGATCAAAAAAGCCATTTAAGCCTTTTCACAGTGAGATCTACGCGATATGGCTGAGAAATGTAATTTTGATGTTAACTCCCAAACCGCTGCGCAGAAGTCAACCAAACTTCACCCAATAGTGTATTGTATCACAATTTAGTAGTTACATGTGGAAATTTGGTTCTAGGACATTTGATTTGAGCGCAATTCTCAAACTTAGGTCAAAAAAGCCATTTAAGCCTTTTTACAGTGAGATCTATGCGATATGGCCGAGAAATGTAATTTTGATGTTAACTCCCAAACCGCTGCGCAGAAGTCAACCAAACTTCACCCAATAGTGTATTTTATCACAATCTAGTAGTTACATTTTGAAATTTAGTTTTAGGACATTTGGTTTGAGCGCAATCTTCAAACTTAATTAAAAAAAGTCATTTAAGCCTTTTCACAGTGAGATCTATGCGATATGGCCGAGAAATGTAATTTTGATGTTAACTCCCAAACCGCTGCGCATAAGTCAACCAAACTTCACACAATAGTGTATTGTATCACAATCTAGTAGTTACATGTGGAAATTTGGTTCTAGAACATTTGATTTGAGCGCAATCCTCAAACTTAGGTCAAATAAGCCATTTAAGCCTTTTCACAGTGAGATCTATGCGATTTGGCCGAGAAATGTAATTTTGATGTTAACTCCCAAACCGCTGCGCAGAAGTCAACCAAACTTCACCCAATAGTGTATTGTATCACAATTTAGTAGTTACATGTGGAAATTTGGTTCTAGGACATTTGATTTGAGCGCAATTCTCAAACTTAGGTCAAAAAAGCCATTTAAGCCTTTTTACAGTGAGATCTATGCGATATGGCCGAGAAATGTAATTTTGATGTTAACTCCCAAACCGCTGCGCAGAAGTCAACCAAACTTCACCCAATAGTGTATTTTATCACAATCTAGTAGTTACATTTGGAAATTTAGTTTTAGGACATTTGGTTTGAGCGCAATCTTCAAACTTAATTAAAAAAAGTCATTTAAGCCTTTTCACAGTGAGATCTATGCGATATGGCCGAGAAATGTAATTTTGATGTTAACTCCCAAACCGCTCCGCAGAAGTCAACCAAACTTCACACAATAGTGTATTGTATCACAATCTAGTAGTTACATGTGGAAATTTGGTTCTAGAACATTTGACTTGAGCGCAATCCTCAAACTTAGGTCAAAAAAGCCATTTAAGCCTTTTCACAGTGAGATCTATGCGATTTGGCCGAGAAATGTAATTTTGATGTTAACTCCCAAACCGCTGCGCAGAAGTCAACCAAACTTCACCCAATAGTGTATTGTATCACAATCTAGTAGTTACATGTGGAAATTTGGTTCTAGTACATTTGATTTGAGCGCAATCCTCAAACTTAGGTCAAAAAAGCCATTTAAGCCTTTTCACAGTGAGATCTATGCGATATGGCCAAGAAATGTAATTTTGATGTTAACTCCCAAACCGCTGCGCAGAAGTCAACCAAACTTCACCCAATAGTGTATTGTATCACAATTTAGTAGTTACATGTGGAAATTTGGTTCTAGGACATTTGATTTGAGCGCAATTCTCAAACTTAGGTCAAAAAAGCCATTTAAGCCTTTTCACAGTGAGATCTATGCGATATGGCCGAGAAATGTAATTTTGATGTTAACTCCCAAACCGCTGCGCAGAAGTAAACCAAACTTCACCCAATAGTGTATTTTATCACAATCTAGTAGTTACATTTGGAAATTTAGTTTTAGGACATTTGGTTTGAGCGCAATCTTCAAACTTAATTAAAAAAAGTCATTTAAGCCTTTTCACAGTGAGATCTATGCGATATGGCCGAGAAATGTAATTTTGATGTTAACTCCCAAACCGCTGCGCAGAAGTAAACCAAACTTCAACCAATAGTGTATTGTATCACAATCTAGTAATTACATGTGGAAATTTGGTTCTAGGACATTTGATTTGAGCGCAATCCTCAAACTTAGGTCAAAAAATCCATTTAAGCCTTTTAACAGTGAGATCTATGCGATATGGCCGAGAAATGTAATTTTGATGTTAACTCCCAAACCGCTGCGCAGAAGTAAACCAAACTTCACCCAATAGTGTATTGTATCACAATCTAGTAGTTACATGTGGAAATTTGGTTCTAGGACATTTGATTTGAGCGCAATCATCAAACTTAGGTCAAAAAAGCAATTTAAGCCTTTTCACAGTGAGATCTACGCGATATTGCTGAGAAATGTAATTTTGATGTTAACTCCCAAACCGCTGCGCAGAAGTCAACCAAACTTCACCCAATAGTGTATTGTATCACAATTTAGTAGTTACATGTGGAAATTTGGTTCTAGGACATTTGATTTGAGCGCAATTCTCAAACTTAGGTCAAAAAAGCCATTTAAGCCTTTTTACAGTGAGATCTATGCGATATGGCCGAGAAATGTAATTTTGATGTTAACTCCCAAACCGCTGCGCAGAAGTCAACCAAACTTCACCCAATAGTGTATTTTATCACAATCTAGTAGTTACATTTGGAAATTTAGTTTTAGGACATTTGGTTTGAGCGCAATCCTCAAACTTAGGTCAAAAAAGCCATTTAAGCCTTTTCACAGTGAGATCTATGCGATATGGCCGAGAAATGTAATTTTGATGTTAACTCCCAAACCGCTGCGCAGAAGTCAACCAAACTTCACCCAATAGTGTATTGTATCACAATCTAGTAGTTACATGTGGAAATTTGGTTCTAGGACATTTGATTTGAGCGCAATTCTCAAACTTAGGTCAAAAAAGCCATTTAAGCCTTTTCACAGTGAGATCTACGCGATATGGCTGAGAAATGTAATTTTGATGTTAACTCCCAAACCGCTGCGCAGAAGTCAACCAAACTTCACCCAATAGTGTATTTTATCACAATCTAGTAGTTACATTTGGAAATTTAGTTTTAGGACATTTGGTTTGAGCGCAATCTTCAAACTTAATTAAAAAAAGTCATTTAAGCCTTTTCACAGTGAGATCTATGCGATATGGCCGAGAAATGTAATTTTGATATTAACTCCCAAACCGCTGCGCAGAAGTAAACCAAACTTCACCCAATAGTGTATTGTATCACAATCTAGTAATTACATGTGGAAATTTGGTTCTAGGACATTTGATTTGAGCGCAATCCTCAAACTTAGGTCAAAAAAGCCATTTAAGCCTTTTCACAGTGAGATCTATGCGATATGGCCGAGAAATGTAATTTTGATGTTAACTCCCAAACCGCTGCGCAGAAGTCAACCAAACTTCACCCAATAGTGTATTTTATCACAATCTAGTAGTTACATTTGGAAATTTAGTTTTAGGACATTTGGTTTGAGCGCAATCTTCAAACTTAATTAAAAAAAGTCATTTAAGCCTTTTCACAGTGAGATCTATGCGATATGGCCGAGAAATGTAATTTTGATGTTAACTCCCAAACCGCTGCGCATAAGTCAACCAAACTTCACACAATAGTGTATTGTATCACAATCTAGTAGTTACATGTGGAAATTTGGTTCTAGAACATTTGATTTGAGCGCAATCCTCAAACTTAGGTCAAATAAGCCATTTAAGCCTTTTCACAGTGAGATCTATGCGATTTGGCCGAGAAATGTAATTTTGATGTTAACTCCCAAACCGCTGCGCAGAAGTCAACCAAACTTCACCCAATAGTGTATTGTATCACAATTTAGTAGTTACATGTGGAAATTTGGTTCTAGGACATTTGATTTGAGCGCAATTCTCAAACTTAGGTCAAAAAAGCCATTTAAGCCTTTTTACAGTGAGATCTATGCGATATGGCCGAGAAATGTAATTTTGATGTTAACTCCCAAACCGCTGCGCAGAAGTCAACCAAACTTCACCCAATAGTGTATTTTATCACAATCTAGTAGTTACATTTGGAAATTTAGTTTTAGGACATTTGGTTTGAGCGCAATCTTCAAACTTAATTAAAAAAAGTCATTTAAGCCTTTTCACAGTGAGATCTATGCGATATGGCCGAGAAATGTAATTTTGATGTTAACTCCCAAACCGCTGCGCAGAAGTCAACCAAACTTCACCCAATAGTGTATTTTATCACAATTTAGTAGTTACATGTGGAAATTTGGTTCTAGGACATTTGATTTGAGCGCAATTCTCAAACTTAGGTCAAAAAAGCCATTTAAGCCTTTTTACAGTGAGATCTATGCGATATGGCCGAGAAATGTAATTTTGATGTTAACTCCCAAACTGCTGCGCAGAAGTCAACCAAACTTCACCCAATAGTGTATTTTATCACAATCTAGTAGTTACATTTGGAAATTTAGTTTTAGGACATTTGGTTTGAGCGCAATCTTCAAACTTAATTAAAAAAAGTCATTTAAGCCTTTTCACAGTGAGATCTATGCGATATGGCCGAGAAATGTAATTTTGATGTTAACTCCCAAACCGCTCCGCAGAAGTCAACCAAACTTCACACAATAGTGTATTGTATCACAATCTAGTAGTTACATGTGGAAATTTGGTTCTAGAACATTTGATTTGAGCGCAATCCTCAAACTTAGGTCAAAAAAGCCATTTAAGCCTTTTCACAGTGAGATCTATGCGATTTGGCCGAGAAATGTAATTTTGATGTTAACTCCCAAACCGCTGCGCAGAAGTCAACCAAACTTCACCCAATAGTGTATTGTATCACAATCTAGTAGTTACATGTGGAAATTTGGTTCTAGTACATTTGATTTGAGCGCAATCCTCAAACTTAGGTCAAAAAAGCCATTTAAGCCTTTTCACAGTGAGATCTATGCGATATGGCCGAGAAATGTAATTTTGATGTTAACTCCCAAACCGCTGCGCAGAAGTCAACCAAACTTCACCCAATAGTGTATTGTATCACAATTTAGTAGTTACATGTGGAAATTTGGTTCTAGGACATTTGATTTGAGCGCAATTCTCAAACTTAGGTCAAAAAAGCCATTTAAGCCTTTTCACAGTGAGATCTATGCGATATGGCCGAGAAATGTAATTTTGATGTTAACTCCCAAACCGCTGCGCAGAAGTAAACCAAACTTCACCCAATAGTGTATTTTATCACAATCTAGTAGTTACATTTGGAAATTTAGTTTTAGGACATTTGGTTTGAGCGCAATCTTCAAACTTAATTAAAAAAAGTCATTTAAGCCTTTTCACAGTGAGATCTATGCGATATGGCCGAGAAATGTAATTTTGATGTTAACTCCCAAACCGCTGCGCAGAAGTAAACCAAACTTCAACCAATAGTGTATTGTATCACAATCTAGTAATTACATGTGGAAATTTGGTTCTAGGACATTTGATTTGAGCGCAATCCTCAAACTTAGGTCAAAAAATCCATTTAAGCCTTTTAACAGTGAGATCTATGCGATATGGCCGAGAAATGTAATTTTGATGTTAACTCCCAAACCGCTGCGCAGAAGTAAACCAAACTTCACCCAATAGTGTATTGTATCACAATCTAGTAGTTACATGTGGAAATTTGGTTCTAGGACATTTGATTTGAGCGCAATCATCAAACTTAGGTCAAAAAAGCAATTTAAGCCTTTTCACAGTGAGATCTACGCGATATTGCTGAGAAATGTAATTTTGATGTTAACTCCCAAACCGCTGCGCAGAAGTCAACCAAACTTCACCCAATAGTGTATTGTATCACAATTTAGTAGTTACATGTGGAAATTTGGTTCTAGGACATTTGATTTGAGCGCAATTCTCAAACTTAGGTCAAAAAAGCCATTTAAGCCTTTTTACAGTGAGATCTATGCGATATGGCCGAGAAATGTAATTTTGATGTTAACTCCCAAACCGCTGCGCAGAAGTCAACCAAACTTCACCCAATAGTGTATTTTATCACAATCTAGTAGTTACATTTGGAAATTTAGTTTTAGGACATTTGGTTTGAGCGCAATCCTCAAACTTAGGTCAAAAAAGCCATTTAAGCCTTTTCACAGTGAGATCTATGCGATATGGCCGAGAAATGTAATTTTGATGTTAACTCCCAAACCGCTGCGCAGAAGTCAACCAAACTTCACCCAATAGTGTATTGTATCACAATCTAGTAGTTACATGTGGAAATTTGGTTCTAGGACATTTGATTTGAGCGCAATTCTCAAACTTAGGTCAAAAAAGCCATTTAAGCCTTTTCACAGTGAGATCTACGCGATATGGCTGAGAAATGTAATTTTGATGTTAACTCCCAAACCGCTGCGCAGAAGTCAACCAAACTTCACCCAATAGTGTATTTTATCACAATCTAGTAGTTACATTTGGAAATTTAGTTTTAGGACATTTGGTTTGAGCGCAATCTTCAAACTTAATTAAAAAAAGTCATTTAAGCCTTTTCACAGTGAGATCTATGCGATATGGCCGAGAAATGTAATTTTGATGTTAACTCCCAAACCGCTGCGCATAAGTCAACCAAACTTCACACAATAGTGTATTGTATCACAATCTAGTAGTTACATGTGGAAATTTGGTTCTAGAACATTTGATTTGAGCGCAATCCTCAAACTTAGGTCAAATAAGCCATTTAAGCCTTTTCACAGTGAGATCTATGCGATTTGGCCGAGAAATGTAATTTTGATGTTAACTCCCAAACCGCTGCGCAGAAGTCAACCAAACTTCACCCAATAGTGTATTGTATCACAATTTAGTAGTTACATGTGGAAATTTGGTTCTAGGACATTTGATTTGAGCGCAATTCTCAAACTTAGGTCAAAAAAGCCATTTAAGCCTTTTTACAGTGAGATCTATGCGATATGGCCGAGAAATGTAATTTTGATGTTAACTCCCAAACCGCTGCGCAGAAGTCAACCAAACTTCACCCAATAGTGTATTTTATCACAATCTAGTAGTTACATTTGGAAATTTAGTTTTAGGACATTTGGTTTGAGCGCAATCTTCAAACTTAATTAAAAAAAGTCATTTAAGCCTTTTCACAGTGAGATCTATGCGATATGGCCGAGAAATGTAATTTTGATGTTAACTCCCAAACCGCTGCGCAGAAGTCAACCAAACTTCACCCAATAGTGTATTTTATCACAATTTAGTAGTTACATGTGGAAATTTGGTTCTAGGACATTTGATTTGAGCGCAATTCTCAAACTTAGGTCAAAAAAGCCATTTAAGCCTTTTTACAGTGAGATCTATGCGATATGGCCGAGAAATGTAATTTTGATGTTAACTCCCAAACTGCTGCGCAGAAGTCAACCAAACTTCACCCAATAGTGTATTTTATCACAATCTAGTAGTTACATTTGGAAATTTAGTTTTAGGACATTTGGTTTGAGCGCAATCTTCAAACTTAATTAAAAAAAGTCATTTAAGCCTTTTCACAGTGAGATCTATGCGATATGGCCGAGAAATGTAATTTTGATGTTAACTCCCAAACCGCTCCGCAGAAGTCAACCAAACTTCACACAATAGTGTATTGTATCACAATCTAGTAGTTACATGTGGAAATTTGGTTCTAGAACATTTGATTTGAGCGCAATCCTCAAACTTAGGTCAAAAAAGCCATTTAAGCCTTTTCACAGTGAGATCTATGCGATTTGGCCGAGAAATGTAATTTTGATGTTAACTCCCAAACCGCTGCGCAGAAGTCAACCAAACTTCACCCAATAGTGTATTGTATCACAATCTAGTAGTTACATGTGGAAATTTGGTTCTAGTACATTTGATTTGAGCGCAATCCTCAAACTTAGGTCAAAAAAGCCATTTAAGCCTTTTCACAGTGAGATCTATGCGATATGGCCGAGAAATGTAATTTTGATGTTAACTCCCAAACCGCTGCGCAGAAGTCAACCAAACTTCACCCAATAGTGTATTGTATCACAATTTAGTAGTTACATGTGGAAATTTGGTTCTAGGACATTTGATTTGAGCGCAATTCTCAAACTTAGGTCAAAAAAGCCATTTAAGCCTTTTCACAGTGAGATCTATGCGATATGGCCGAGAAATGTAATTTTGATGTTAACTCCCAAACCGCTGCGCAGAAGTAAACCAAACTTCACCCAATAGTGTATTTTATCACAATCTAGTAGTTACATGTGGAAATTTGGTTCTAGGACATTTGTTTTGAGCGCAATCCTCAAACTTAGGTCAAAAAAGCCATTTAAGCCTTTTCACAGTGAGATCTATGCGATATGGCCGAGAAATGTAATTTTGATGTTAACTCCCAAACCGCTGCGCAGAAGTCAACCAAACTTCACCCAATAGTGTATTGTATCACAATTTAGTAGTTACATGTGGAAATTTGGTTCTAGGACATTTGATTTGAGCGCAATTCTCAAACTTAGGTCAAAAAAGCCATTTAAGCCTTTTTACAGTGAGATCTATGCGATATGGCCGAGAAATGTAATTTTGATGTTAACTCCCAAACCGCTGCGCAGAAGTCAACCAAACTTCACCCAATAGTGTATTTTATCACAATCTAGTAGTTACATTTGGAAATTTAGTTTTAGGACATTTGGTTTGAGCGCAATCCTCAAACTTAGGTCAAAAAAGCCATTTAAGCCTTTTCACAGTGAGATCTATGCGATATGGCCGAGAAATGTAATTTTGATGTTAACTCCCAAACCGCTGCGCAGAAGTCAACCAAACTTCACCCAATAGTGTATTGTATCACAATCTAGTAGTTACATGTGGAAATTTGGTTCTAGGACATTTGATTTGAGCGCAATTCTCAAACTTAGGTCAAAAAAGCCATTTAAGCCTTTTCACAGTGAGATCTACGCGATATGGCTGAGAAATGTAATTTTGATGTTAACTCCCAAACCGCTGCGCAGAAGTCAACCAAACTTCACCCAATAGTGTATTTTATCACAATCTAGTAGTTACATTTGGAAATTTAGTTTTAGGACATTTGGTTTGAGCGCAATCTTCAAACTTAATTAAAAAAAGTCATTTAAGCCTTTTCACAGTGAGATCTATGCGATATGGCCGAGAAATGTAATTTTGATATTAACTCCCAAACCGCTGCGCAGAAGTAAACCAAACTTCACCCAATAGTGTATTGTATCACAATCTAGTAATTACATGTGGAAATTTGGTTCTAGGACATTTGATTTGAGCGCAATCCTCAAACTTAGGTCAAAAAAGCCATTTAAGCCTTTTCACAGTGAGATCTATGCGATATGGCCGAGAAATGTAATTTTGATGTTAACTCCCAAACCGCTGCGCAGAAGTCAACCAAACTTCACACAATAGTGTATTGTATCACAATCTAGTAGTTACATTTGGAAATTTAGTTTTAGGACATTTGGTTTGAGCGCAATCTTCAAACTTAATTAAAAAAAGTCATTTAAGCCTTTTCACAGTGAGATCTATGCGATATGGCCGAGAAATGTAATTTTGATGTTAACTCCCAAACCGCTGCGCAGAAGTAAACCAAACTTCACCCAATAGTGTATTGTATCACAATCTAGTAATTACATGTGGAAATTTGGTTCTAGGACATTTGATTTGAGCGCAATCCTCAAACTTAGGTCAAAAAAGCCATTTAAGCCTTTTTACAGTGAGATCTATGCGATATGGCCGAGAAATGTAATTTTGATGTTAACTCCCAAACCGCTGCGCAGAAGTCAACCAAACTTCACCCAATAGTGTATTTTATCACAATCTAGTAGTTACATTTGGAAATTTAGTTTTAGGACATTTGGTTTGAGCGCAATCTTCAAACTTAATTAAAAAAAGTCATTTAAGCCTTTTCACAGTGAGATCTATGCGATATGGCCGAGAAATGTAATTTTGATGTTAACTCCCAAACCGCTGCGCAGAAGTCAACCAAACTTCACACAATAGTGTATTGTATCACAATCTAGTAGTTACATGTGGAAATTTGGTTCTAGGACATTTGTTTTGAGCGCAATCCTCAAACTTAGGTCAAAAAAGCCATTTAAGCCTTTTCACAGTGAGATCTATGCGATATGGCCGAGAAATGTAATTTTGATGTTAACTCCCAAACCGCTGCGCAGAAGTCAACCAAACTTCACCCAATAGTGTATTTTATCACAATCTAGTAGTTACATTTGGAAATTTAGTTTTAGGACATTTGATTTGAGCGCAATCCTCAAACTTAGTTCAAAAAAGCCATTTAAGCCTTTTCACAGTGAGATCTATGCGATATGGCCGAGAAATGTAATTTTGATGTTAACTCCCAAACCGCTGCGCAGAAGTAAACCAAACTTCACCCAATAGAGTATTGTATCACAATCTAGTAGTTACATGTGGAAATTTGGTTCTAGGACATTTGATTTGAGCGCAATCCTCAAACTTAGGTCAAAAAAGCCATTTAAGCCTTTTCACAGTGAGATCTATGCGATATGGCCGAGAAATGTAATTTTGATGTTAACTCCCAAACCGCTGCGCAGAAGTCAACCAAACTTCACCCAATAGTGTATTGTATCACAATTTAGTAGTTACATGTGGAAATTTGGTTCTAGGACATTTGATTTGAGCGCAATTCTCAAACTTAGGTCAAAAAAGCCATTTAAGCCTTTTCACAGTGAGATCTATGCGATATGGCCGAGAAATGTAATTTTGATGTTAACTCCCAAACCGCTGCGCAGAAGTCAACCAAACTTCACCCAATAGTGTATTTTATCACAATCTAGTAGTTACATTTGGAAATTTAGTTTTAGGACATTTGGTTTGAGCGCAATCTTCAAACTTAATTAAAAAAAAGTCATTTAAGCCTTTTCACAGTGAGATCTATGCGATATGGCCGAGAAATGTAATTTTGATGTTAACTCCCAAACCGCTGCGCAGAAGTCAACCAAACTTCACACAATAGTGTATTGTATCACAATCTAGTAGTTACATTTGGAAATTTAGTTTTAGGACATTTGGTTTGAGCGCAATCTTCAAACTTAATTAAAAAAAGTCATTTAAGCCTTTTCACAGTGAGATCTATGCGATATGGCCGAGAAATGTAATTTTGATGTTAACTCCCAAACCGCTGCGCAGAAGTAAACCAAACTTCACCCAATAGTGTATTGTATCACAATCTAGTAATTACATGTGGAAATTTGGTTCTAGGACATTTGATTTGAGCGCAATCCTCAAACTTAGGTCAAAAAAGCCATTTAAGCCTTTTCACAGTGAGATCTATGCGATATGGCCGAGAAATGTAATTTTGATGTTAACTCCCAAACCGCTGCGCAGAAGTCAACCAAACTTCACACAATAGTGTATTGTATCACAATCTAGTAGTTACATTTGGAAATTTAGTTTTAGGACATTTGGTTTGAGCGCAATCTTCAAACTTAATTAAAAAAAGTCATTTAAGCCTTTTCACAGTGAGATCTATGCGATATGGCCGAGAAATGTAATTTTGATGTTAACTCCCAAACCGCTGCGCAGAAGTAAACCAAACTTCACCCAATAGTGTATTGTATCACAATCTAGTAATTACATGTGGAAATTTGGTTCTAGGACATTTGATTTGAGCGCAATCCTCAAACTTAGGTCAAAAAAGCCATTTAAGCCTTTTTACAGTGAGATCTATGCGATATGGCCGAGAAATGTAATTTTGATGTTAACTCCCAAACCGCTGCGCAGAAGTCAACCAAACTTCACCCAATAGTGTATTTTATCACAATCTAGTAGTTACATTTGGAAATTTAGTTTTAGGACATTTGGTTTGAGCGCAATCTTCAAACTTAATTAAAAAAAGTCATTTAAGCCTTTTCACAGTGAGATCTATGCGATATGGCCGAGAAATGTAATTTTGATGTTAAATCCCAAACCGCTGCGCAGAAGTCAACCAAACTTCACACAATAGTGTATTGTATCACAATCTAGTAGTTACATGTGGAAATTTGGTTCTAGGACATTTGTTTTGAGCGCAATCCTCAAACTTAGGTCAAAAAAGCCATTTAAGCCTTTTCACAGTGAGATCTATGCGATATGGCCGAGAAATGTAATTTTGATGTTAACTCCCAAACCGCTGCGCAGAAGTCAACCAAACTTCACCCAATAGAGTATTGTATCACAATCTAGTAGTTACATGTGGAAATTTGGTTCTAGGACATTTGATTTGAGCGCAATCCTCAAACTTAGGTCAAAAAAGCCATTTAAGCCTTTTCACAGTGAGATCTATGCGATATGGCCGAGAAATGTAATTTTGATGTTAACTCCCAAACCGCTGCGCAGAAGTCAACCAAACTTCACCCAATAGTGTATTGTATCACAATTTAGTAGTTACATGTGGAAATTTGGTTCTAGGACATTTGATTTGAGCGCAATTCTCAAACTTAGGTCAAAAAAGCCATTTAAGCCTTTTCACAGTGAGATCTATGCGATATGGCCGAGAAATGTAATTTTGATGTTAACTCCCAAACCGCTGCGCAGAAGTCAACCAAACTTCACCCAATAGTGTATTTTATCACAATCTAGTAGTTACATTTGGAAATTTAGTTTTAGGACATTTGGTTTGAGCGCAATCTTCAAACTTAATTAAAAAAAGTCATTTAAGCCTTTTCACAGTGAGATCTATGCGATATGGCCGAGAAATGTAATTTTGATGTTAACTCCCAAACCGCTGCGCAGAAGTAAACCAAACTTCACCCAATAGTGTATTGTATCACAATCTAGTAATTACATGTGGAAATTTGGTTCTAGGACATTTGATTTGAGCGCAATCCTCAAACTTAGGTCAAAAAAGCCATTTAAGCCTTTTCACAGTGAGATCTATGCTATATGGCCGAGAAATGTAATTTTGATGTTAACTCCCAAACCGCTGCGCAGAAGTAAACCAAACTTCACCCAATAGTGTATTGTATCACAATCTAGTAGTTACATGTGGAAATTTGGTTCTAGGACATTTGATTTGAGCGCAATCATCAAACTTAGGTCAAAAAAGCCATTTAAGCCTTTTCACAGTGAGATCTACGCGATATGGCTGAGAAATGTAATTTTGATGTTAACTCCCAAACCGCTGCGCAGAAGTCAACCAAACTTCACCCAATAGTGTATTGTATCACAATTTAGTAGTTACATGTGGAAATTTGGTTCTAGGACATTTGATTTGAGCGCAATTCTCAAACTTAGGTCAAAAAAGCCATTTAAGCCTTTTTACAGTGAGATCTATGCGATATGGCCGAGAAATGAAATTTTGATGTTAACTCCCAAACCGCTGCGCAGAAGTCAACCAAACTTCACCCAATAGTGTATTTTATCACAATCTAGTAGTTACATTTGGAAATTTAGTTTTAGGACATTTGATTTGAGCGCAATCCTCAAACTTAGATCAAAAAAGCCATTTAAGCCTTTTCACAGTGAGATCTACGCGATATGGCTGAGAAATGTAATTTTGATGTTAACTCCCAAACCGCTGCGCAGAAGTCAACCAAACTTCACCCAATAGTGTATTGTATCACAATTTAGTAGTTACATGTGGAAATTTGGTTCTAGGACATTTGATTTGAGCGCAATTCTCAAACTTAGGTCAAAAAAGCCATTTAAGCCTTTTTACAGTGAGATCTATGCGATATGGCCGAGAAATGTAATTTTGATGTTAACTCCCAAACCGCTGCGCAGAAGTCAACCAAACTTCACCCAATAGTGTATTTTATCACAATCTAGTAGTTACATTTTGAAATTTAGTTTTAGGACATTTGGTTTGAGCGCAATCTTCAAACTTAATTAAAAAAAGTCATTTAAGCCTTTTCACAGTGAGATCTATGCGATATGGCCGAGAAATGAAATTTTGATGTTAACTCCCAAACCGCTGCGCAGAAGTAAACCAAACTTCACCCAATAGTGTATTGTATCACAATCTAGTAGTTACATGTGGAAATTTGGTTCTAGGACATTTGATTTGAGCGCAATCCTCAAACTTAGATCAAAAAAGCCATTTAAGCCTTTTCACAGTGAGATCTACGCGATATGGCTGAGAAATGTAATTTTGATGTTAACTCCCAAACCGCTGCGCAGAAGTCAACCAAACTTCACCCAATAGTGTATTGTATCACAATTTAGTAGTTACATGTGGAAATTTGGTTCTAGGACATTTGATTTGAGCGCAATTCTCAAACTTAGGTCAAAAAAGCCATTTAAGCCTTTTTACAGTGAGATCTATGCGATATGGCCGAGAAATGTAATTTTGATGTTAACTCCCAAACCGCTGCGCAGAAGTCAACCAAACTTCACCCAATAGTGTATTTTATCACAATCTAGTAGTTACATTTTGAAATTTAGTTTTAGGACATTTGGTTTGAGCGCAATCTTCAAACTTAATTAAAAAAAGTCATTTAAGCCTTTTCACAGTGAGATCTATGCGATATGGCCGAGAAATGTAATTTTGATGTTAACTCCCAAACCGCTGCGCATAAGTCAACCAAACTTCACACAATAGTGTATTGTATCACAATCTAGTAGTTACATGTGGAAATTTGGTTCTAGAACATTTGATTTGAGCGCAATCCTCAAACTTAGGTCAAATAAGCCATTTAAGCCTTTTCACAGTGAGATCTATGCGATTTGGCCGAGAAATGTAATTTTGATGTTAACTCCCAAACCGCTGCGCAGAAGTCAACCAAACTTCACCCAATAGTGTATTGTATCACAATTTAGTAGTTACATGTGGAAATTTGGTTCTAGGACATTTGATTTGAGCGCAATTCTCAAACTTAGGTCAAAAAAGCCATTTAAGCCTTTTTACAGTGAGATCTATGCGATATGGCCGAGAAATGTAATTTTGATGTTAACTCCCAAACCGCTGCGCAGAAGTCAACCAAACTTCACCCAATAGTGTATTTTATCACAATCTAGTAGTTACATTTGGAAATTTAGTTTTAGGACATTTGGTTTGAGCGCAATCTTCAAACTTAATTAAAAAAAGTCATTTAAGCCTTTTCACAGTGAGATCTATGCGATATGGCCGAGAAATGTAATTTTGATGTTAACTCCCAAACCGCTGCGCAGAAGTCAACCAAACTTCACCCAATAGTGTATTTTATCACAATTTAGTAGTTACATGTGGAAATTTGGTTCTAGGACATTTGATTTGAGCGCAATTCTCAAACTTAGGTCAAAAAAGCCATTTAAGCCTTTTTACAGTGAGATCTATGCGATATGGCCGAGAAATGTAATTTTGATGTTAACTCCCAAACTGCTGCGCAGAAGTCAACCAAACTTCACCCAATAGTGTATTTTATCACAATCTAGTAGTTACATTTGGAAATTTAGTTTTAGGACATTTGGTTTGAGCGCAATCTTCAAACTTAATTAAAAAAAGTCATTTAAGCCTTTTCACAGTGAGATCTATGCGATATGGCCGAGAAATGTAATTTTGATGTTAACTCCCAAACCGCTGCGCAGAAGTCAACCAAACTTCACACAATAGTGTATTGTATCACAATCTAGTAGTTACATGTGGAAATTTGGTTCTAGAACATTTGATTTGAGCGCAATCCTCAAACTTAGGTCAAAAAAGCCATTTAAGCCTTTTCACAGTGAGATCTATGCGATTTGGCCGAGAAATGTAATTTTGATGTTAACTCCCAAACCGCTGCGCAGAAGTCAACCAAACTTCACCCAATAGTGTATTTTATCACAATCTAGTAGTTACATTTTGAAATTTAGTTTTAGGACATTTGGTTTGAGCGCAATCTTCAAACTTAATTAAAAAAAGTCATTTAAGCCTTTTCACAGTGAGATCTATGCGATATGGCCGAGAAATGTAATTTTGATGTTAACTCCCAAACCGCTGCGCATAAGTCAACCAAACTTCACACAATAGTGTATTGTATCACAATCTAGTAGTTACATGTGGAAATTTGGTTCTAGAACATTTGATTTGAGCGCAATCCTCAAACTTAGGTCAAATAAGCCATTTAAGCCTTTTCACAGTGAGATCTATGCGATTTGGCCGAGAAATGTAATTTTGATGTTAACTCCCAAACCGCTGCGCAGAAGTCAACCAAACTTCACCCAATAGTGTATTGTATCACAATTTAGTAGTTACATGTGGAAATTTGGTTCTAGGACATTTGATTTGAGCGCAATTCTCAAACTTAGGTCAAAAAAGCCATTTAAGCCTTTTTACAGTGAGATCTATGCGATATGGCCGAGAAATGTAATTTTGATGTTAACTCCCAAACCGCTGCGCAGAAGTCAACCAAACTTCACCCAATAGTGTATTTTATCACAATCTAGTAGTTACATTTGGAAATTTAGTTTTAGGACATTTGGTTTGAGCGCAATCTTCAAACTTAATTAAAAAAAGTCATTTAAGCCTTTTCACAGTGAGATCTATGCGATATGGCCGAGAAATGTAATTTTGATGTTAACTCCCAAACCGCTGCGCAGAAGTCAACCAAACTTCACCCAATAGTGTATTTTATCACAATTTAGTAGTTACATGTGGAAATTTGGTTCTAGGACATTTGATTTGAGCGCAATTCTCAAACTTAGGTCAAAAAAGCCATTTAAGCCTTTTTACAGTGAGATCTATGCGATATGGCCGAGAAATGTAATTTTGATGTTAACTCCCAAACTGCTGCGCAGAAGTCAACCAAACTTCACCCAATAGTGTATTTTATCACAATCTAGTAGTTACATTTGGAAATTTAGTTTTAGGACATTTGGTTTGAGCGCAATCTTCAAACTTAATTAAAAAAAGTCATTTAAGCCTTTTCACAGTGAGATCTATGCGATATGGCCGAGAAATGTAATTTTGATGTTAACTCCCAAACCGCTGCGCAGAAGTCAACCAAACTTCACACAATAGTGTATTGTATCACAATCTAGTAGTTACATGTGGAAATTTGGTTCTAGAACATTTGATTTGAGCGCAATCCTCAAACTTAGGTCAAAAAAGCCATTTAAGCCTTTTCACAGTGAGATCTATGCGATTTGGCCGAGAAATGTAATTTTGATGTTAACTCCCAAACCGCTGCGCAGAAGTCAACCAAACTTCACCCAATAGTGTATTGTATCACAATCTAGTAGTTACATGTGGAAATTTGGTTCTAGTACATTTGATTTGAGCGCAATCCTCAAACTTAGGTCAAAAAAGCCATTTAAGCCTTTTCACAGTGAGATCTATGCGATATGGCCGAGAAATGTAATTTTGATGTTAACTCCCAAACCGCTGCGCAGAAGTCAACCAAACTTCACCCAATAGTGTATTGTATCACAATTTAGTAGTTACATGTGGAAATTTGGTTCTAGGACATTTGATTTGAGCGCAATTCTCAAACTTAGGTCAAAAAAGCCATTTAAGCCTTTTCACAGTGAGATCTATGCGATATGGCCGAGAAATGTAATTTTGATGTTAACTCCCAAACCGCTGCGCATAAGTCAACCAAACTTCACACAATAGTGTATTGTATCACAATCTAGTAGTTACATGTGGAAATTTGGTTCTAGAACATTTGATTTGAGCGCAATCCTCAAACTTAGGTCAAATAAGCCATTTAAGCCTTTTCACAGTGAGATCTATGCGATTTGGCCGAGAAATGTAATTTTGATGTTAACTCCCAAACCGCTGCGCAGAAGTCAACCAAACTTCACCCAATAGTGTATTGTATCACAATTTAGTAGTTACATGTGGAAATTTGGTTCTAGGACATTTGATTTGAGCGCAATTCTCAAACTTAGGTCAAAAAAGCCATTTAAGCCTTTTTACAGTGAGATCTATGCGATATGGCCGAGAAATGTAATTTTGATGTTAACTCCCAAACCGCTGCGCAGAAGTCAACCAAACTTCACCCAATAGTGTATTTTATCACAATCTAGTAGTTACATTTGGAAATTTAGTTTTAGGACATTTGGTTTGAGCGCAATCTTCAAACTTAATTAAAAAAAGTCATTTAAGCCTTTTCACAGTGAGATCTATGCGATATGGCCGAGAAATGTAATTTTGATGTTAACTCCCAAACCGCTGCGCAGAAGTCAACCAAACTTCACCCAATAGTGTATTTTATCACAATTTAGTAGTTACATGTGGAAATTTGGTTCTAGGACATTTGATTTGAGCGCAATTCTCAAACTTAGGTCAAAAAAGCCATTTAAGCCTTTTTACAGTGAGATCTATGCGATATGGCCGAGAAATGTAATTTTGATGTTAACTCCCAAACTGCTGCGCAGAAGTCAACCAAACTTCACCCAATAGTGTATTTTATCACAATCTAGTAGTTACATTTGGAAATTTAGTTTTAGGACATTTGGTTTGAGCGCAATCTTCAAACTTAATTAAAAAAAGTCATTTAAGCCTTTTCACAGTGAGATCTATGCGATATGGCCGAGAAATGTAATTTTGATGTTAACTCCCAAACCGCTGCGCAGAAGTCAACCAAACTTCACACAATAGTGTATTGTATCACAATCTAGTAGTTACATGTGGAAATTTGGTTCTAGAACATTTGATTTGAGCGCAATCCTCAAACTTAGGTCAAAAAAGCCATTTAAGCCTTTTCACAGTGAGATCTATGCGATTTGGCCGAGAAATGTAATTTTGATGTTAACTCCCAAACCGCTGCGCAGAAGTCAACCAAACTTCACCCAATAGTGTATTGTATCACAATCTAGTAGTTACATGTGGAAATTTGGTTCTAGTACATTTGATTTGAGCGCAATCCTCAAACTTAGGTCAAAAAAGCCATTTAAGCCTTTTCACAGTGAGATCTATGCGATATGGCCGAGAAATGTAATTTTGATGTTAACTCCCAAACCGCTGCGCAGAAGTCAACCAAACTTCACCCAATAGTGTATTGTATCACAATTTAGTAGTTACATGTGGAAATTTGGTTCTAGGACATTTGATTTGAGCGCAATTCTCAAACTTAGGTCAAAAAAGCCATTTAAGCCTTTTCACAGTGAGATCTATGCGATATGGCCGAGAAATGTAATTTTGATGTTAACTCCCAAACCGCTGCGCAGAAGTCAACCAAACTTCACCCAATAGTGTATTTTATCACAATCTAGTAGTTACATTTGGAAATTTAGTTTTAGGACATTTGGTTTGAGCGCAATCTTCAAACTTAATTAAAAAAAGTCATTTAAGCCTTTTCACAGTGAGATCTATGCGATATGGCCGAGAAATGTAATTTTGATGTTAACTCCCAAACCGCTGCGCAGAAGTAAACCAAACTTCACCCAATAGTGTATTGTATCACAATCTAGTAATTACATGTGGAAATTTGGTTCTAGGACATTTGATTTGAGCGCAATCCTCAAACTTAGGTCAAAAAAGCCATTTAAGCCTTTTCACAGTGAGATCTATGCGATATGGCCGAGAAATGTAATTTTGATGTTAACTCCCAAACCGCTGCGCAGAAGTAAACCAAACTTCACCCAATAGTGTATTGTATCACAATCTAGTAGTTACATGTGGAAATTTGGTTCTAGGACATTTGATTTGAGCGCAATCATCAAACTTAGGTCAAAAAAGCCATTTAAGCCTTTTCACAGTGAGATCTACGCGATATGGCTGAGAAATGTAATTTTGATGTTAACTCCCAAACCGCTGCGCAGAAGTCAACCAAACTTCACCCAATAGTGTATTGTATCACAATTTAGTAGTTACATGTGGAAATTTGGTTCTAGGACATTTGATTTGAGCGCAATTCTCAAACTTAGGTCAAAAAAGCCATTTAAGCCTTTTTACAGTGAGATCTATGCGATATGGCCGAGAAATGAAATTTTGATGTTAACTCCCAAACCGCTGCGCAGAAGTCAACCAAACTTCACCCAATAGTGTATTTTATCACAATCTAGTAGTTACATTTGGAAATTTAGTTTTAGGACATTTGGTTTGAGCGCAATCCTCAAACTTAGGTCAAAAAAGCCATTTAAGCCTTTTCACAGTGAGATCTATGCGATATGGGCGAGAAATGTAATTTTGATGTTAACTCCCAAACCGCTGCGCAGAAGTAAACCAAACTTCACCCAATAGTGTATTGTATCACATTCTAGTAGTGACATGTGGAAATTTGGTTCTAGGACATTTGATTTGAGCGCAATCATCAAACTTAGGTCAAAAAAGCCATTTAAGCCTTTTCACAGTGAGATCTACGCGATATGGCTGAGAAATGTAATTTTGATGTTAACTCCCAAACCGCTGCGCAGAAGTAAACCAAACTTCACCCAATAGTGTATTGTATCACAATCTAGTAATTACATGTGGAAATTTGGTTCTAAAACATTTGATTTGAGCGCAATCATCAAACTTAGGTCAAAAAAGCCATTTAAGCCTTTTCACAGTGAGATCTATGCGATATGGCCGAGAAATGTAATTTTGATGTTAACTCCCAAACCACTGCGCAGAAGTAAACCAAACTTCACCCAATAGTGTATTGTATCACATTCTAGTAGTTACATGTGGAAATTTGGTTCTAGGACATTTGATTTGAGCGCAATCATCAAACTTAGGTCAAAAAAGCCATTTAAGCCTTTTCACAGTGAGATCTACGCGATATGGCTGAGAAATGTAATTTTGATGTTAACTCCCAAACCGCTGCGCAGAAGTAAACCAAACTTCACCCAATAGTGTATTGTATCACAATCTAGTAATTACATGTGGAAATTTGGTTCTAAAACATTTGATTTGAGCGCAATCCTCAAACTTAGGTCAAAAAAGCCATTTAAGCCTTTTCACAGTGAGATCTATGCGATATGGCCGAGAAATGTAATTTTGATGTTAACTCCCAAACCGCTGCGCAGAAGTCAACCAAACTTCACCCAATAGTGTATTGTATCACAATCTAGTAGTTACATGTGGAAATTTGGTTCTAGGACATTTGATTTGAGCGCAATCCTCAAACTTAGATCAAAAAAGCCATTTAAGCCTTTTCACAGTGAGATCTACGCGATATGGCTGAGAAATGTAATTTTGATGTTAACTCCCAAACCGCTGCGCAGAAGTCAACCAAACTTCACCCAATAGTGTATTGTATCACAATTTAGTAGTTACATGTGGAAATTTGGTTCTAGGACATTTGATTTGAGCGCAATCTTCAAACTTAATTAAAAAAAGTCATTTAAGCCTTTTCACAGTGAGATCTATGCGATATGGCCGAGAAATGTAATTTTGATGTTAACTCCCAAACCGCTGCGCATAAGTCAACCAAACTTCACACAATAGTGTATTGTATCACAATCTAGTAGTTACATGTGGAAATTTGGTTCTAGAACATTTGATTTGAGCGCAATCCTCAAACTTAGGTCAAATAAGCCATTTAAGCCTTTTCACAGTGAGATCTATGCGATATGGCCGAGAATGTAATTTTGATGTTAACTCCCAAACCGCTGCGCAGAAGTCAACCAAACTTCACCCAATAGTGTATTGTATCACAATTTAGTAGTTACATGTGGAAATTTGGTTCTAGGACATTTGATTTGAGCGCAATTCTCAAACTTACGTCAAAAAAGCCATTTAAGCCTTTTTACAGTGAGATCTATGCGATATGGCCGAGAAATGTAATTTTGATGTTAACTCCCAAACCGCTGCGCAGAAGTCAACCAAACTTCACCCAATAGTGTATTTTATCACAATCTAGTAGTTACATTTGGAAATTTAGTTTTAGGACATTTGGTTTGAGCGCAATCTTCAAACTTAATTAAAAAAAGTCATTTAAGCCTTTTCACAGTGAGATCTATGCAATATGGCCGAGAAATGTAATTTTGATGTTAACTCCCAAACCGCTGCGCAGAAGTCAACCAAACTTCACACAATAGTGTATTGTATCACAATCTAGTAGTTACATGTGGAAATTTGGTTCTAGGACATTTGTTTTGAGCGCAATCCTCAAACTTAGTTCAAAAAAGCCATTTAAGCCTTTTCACAGTGAGATCTATGCGATATGGCCGAGAAATGTAATTTTGATGTTAACTCCCAAACCGCTGCGCAGAAGTCAACCAAACTTCACCCAATAGTGTATTTTATCACAATCTAGTAGTTACATTTGGAAATTTAGTTTTAGGACATTTGGTTTGAGCGCAATCTTCAAACTTAATTAAAAAAAGTCATTTAAGCCTTTTCACAGTGAGATCTATGCGATATGGCCGAGAAATGTAATTTTGATGTTAACTCCCAAACCGCTGCGCAGAAGTAAACCAAACTTCACACAATAGTGTATTGTATCACAATCTAGTAATTACATTTGGAAATTTGGTTCTAGGACATTTGATTTGAGCGCAATCCTCAAACTTAGGTCAAAAAAGCCATTTAAGCCTTTTAACAGTGAGATCTATGCGATATGGCCGAGAAATGTAATTTTGATGTTAACTCCCAAACCGCTGCGCAGAAGTAAACCAAACTTCACCCAATAGTGTATTGTATCACAATCTAGTAGTTACATGTGGAAATTTGGTTCTAGGACATTTGATTTGAGCGCAATCATCAAACTTAGGTCAAAAAAGCCATTTAAGCCTTTTCACAGTGAGATCTACGCGATATTGCTGAGAAATGTAATTTTGATGTTAACTCCCAAACCGCTGCGCAGAAGTCAACCAAACTTCACCCAATAGTGTATTGTATCACAATTTAGTAGTTACATGTGGAAATTTGGTTCTAGGACATTTGATTTGAGCGCAATTCTCAAACTTAGGTCAAAAAAGCCATTTAAGCCTTTTTACAGTGAGATCTATGCGATATGGCCGAGAAATGTAATTTTGATGTTAACTCCCAAACCGCTGCGCAGAAGTCAACCAAACTTCACCCAATAGTGTATTTTATCACAATCTAGTAGTTACATTTGGAAATTTAGTTTTAGGACATTTGGTTTGAGCGCAATCCTCAAACTTAGGTCAAAAAAGCCATTTAAGCCTTTTCACAGTGAGATCTATGCGATATGGCCGAGAAATGTAATTTTGATGTTAACTCCCAAACCGCTGCGCAGAAGTCAACCAAACTTCACCCAATAGTGTATTGTATCACAATCTAGTAGTTACATGTGGAAATTTGGTTCTAGGACATTTGATTTGAGCGCAATTCTCAAACTTAGGTCAAAAAAGCCATTTAAGCCTTTTCACAGTGAGATCTACGCGATATGGCTGAGAAATGTAATTTTGATGTTAACTCCCAAACCGCTGCGCAGAAGTCAACCAAACTTCACCCAATAGTGTATTGTATCACAATTTAGTAGTTACATGTGGAAATTTGGTTCTAGGACATTTGATTTGAGCGCAATCCTCAAACTTAGGTCAAAAAAGCCATTTAAGCCTTTTCACAGTGAGATCTATGCGATATGGCCGAGAAATGTAATTTTGATGTTAACTCCCAAACCGCTGCGCAGAAGTCAACCAAACTTCACACAATAGTGTATTGTATCACAATTAAGTAGTTACATTTGGAAATTTAGTTTTAGGACATTTGGTTTGAGCGCAATCTTCAAACTTAATTAAAAAAAGTCATTTAAGCCTTTTCACAGTGAGATCTATGCGATATGGCCGAGAAATGTAATTTTGATGTTAACTCCCAAACCGCTGCGCAGAAGTAAACCAAACTTCACCCAATAGTGTATTGTATCACAATCTAGTAGTTACATGTGGAAATTTGGTTCTAGGACATTTGATTTGAGCGCAATCCTCAAACTTAGGTCAAAAAAGCCATTTAAGCCTTTTCACAGTGAGATCTACGCGATATGGCTGAGAAATGTAATTTTGATGTTAACTCCCAAACCGCTGCGCAGAAGTCAACCAAACTTCACCCAATAGTGTATTGTATCACAATTTAGTAGTTACATGTGGAAATTTGGTTCTAAAACATTTGATTTGAGCGCAATCCTCAAACTTAGGTCAAAAAAGCCATTTAAGCCTTTTTTACAGTGAGATCTATGCGATATGGCCGAGAAATGTAATTTTGATGTTAACTCCCAAACCGCTGCGCAGAAGTCAACCAAACTTCACCCAATAGTGTATTTTATCACAATCTAGTAGTTACATTTGGAAATTTAGTTTTAGGACATTTGGTTTGAGCGCAATCTTCAAACTTAATTTAAAAAAGTCATTTAAGCCTTTTCACAGTGAGATCTATGCGATATGGCCGAGAAATGTAATTTTGATATTAACTCCCAAACCGCTGCGCAGAAGTAAACCAAACTTCACCCAATAGTGTATTGTATCACAATCTAGTAATTACATGTGGAAATTTGGTTCTAGGACATTTGATTTGAGCGCAATCCTCAAACTTAGGTCAAAAAAGCCATTTAAGCCTTTTCACAGTGAGATCTATGCGATATGGCCGAGAAATGTAATTTTGATGTTAACTCCCAAACCGCTGCGCAGAAGTCAACCAAACTTCACACAATAGTGTATTGTATCACAATCTAGTAGTTACATTTGGAAATTTAGTTTTAGGACATTTGGTTTGAGCGCAATCTTCAAACTTAATTAAAAAAAGTCATTTAAGCCTTTTCACAGTGAGATCTATGCGATATGGCCGAGAAATGTAATTTTGATGTTAACCCCCAAACCGCTGCGCAGAAGTAAACCAAACTTCACCCAATAGTGTATTGTATCACAATCTAGTAGTTACATGTGGAAATTTGGTTCTAGGACATTTGATTTGAGCGCAATCCTCAAACTTAGGTCAAAAAAGCCATTTAAGCCTTTTCACAGTGAGATCTACGCGATATGGCTGAGAAATGTAATTTTGATGTTAACTCCCAAACCGCTGCGCAGAAGTCAACCAAACTTCACCCAATAGTGTATTGTATCACAATTTAGTAGTTACATGTGGAAATTTGGTTCTAGGACATTTGATTTGAGCGCAATTCTCAAACTTAGGTCAAAAAAGCCATTTAAGCCTTTTTACAGTGAGATCTATGCGATATGGCCGAGAAATGTAATTTTGATGTTAACTCCCAAACCGCTGCGCAGAAGTCAACCAAACTTCAC